>NW_023998432.1:5715106-5790230 GCF_014805625.2 Glossina fuscipes
AGATAAAGACAAAACGTGATGTATATAAAATCGAATATTTCAATAGCCACAAGAACGTAAACACTATGTAGATAAGATCGAACATTTCCTTAGCAACACATCGCAACATTTTGCATTTAGTGTCTTGTGTATATAGAGAGGGCAGGATTGGGGAGCATTTGGCGGTGATAAACCTTGGACATACTAATGAGATTAGGTTTTATTGAGAGGTTTTAGTGTCTTCTTAAAACATATGAAAAATCTGCCCTTGAAGAAGTTCGTTCAAACTTTTTATAATTAATTTAGTGTCTTATGTATACGGAGGGGGCATGTTTGGGGCGAGTTTGGCGGTGGCAGGGCCTACACACAGCAATGGAATTGGTGTTCTATGATAGGTTTCAGTATTTTTCAAAACGTATCTAAAATCTGCAGTTACCTAATATCTCTGAAGGTTGTTACAGCCCGATCTAGATATTGCATGCTTTCAGTGTTTGTACTTTGATTTTGCATGAGATTTAGTAGCAATAACTTAGCTTTTTTGGGTTTGTGGTCGTAATTAAAGGCTTAGTTTGTTTTATATGTGTACGCTTGCTAATATTGTTTAATTTTAATACTTATTTTACTTGTATATTTTTTATTTCCCGATTAATCGTAAGTTATCAACGACGAAACAATGTGGGTTCTCTTGTTGGGATGTTTTCATTTCGGTTGTTTGGTTACATTAAATGACTTGATCTATCACATAATAATTTTGTTGCTGGAATGTTACTAATGAAATATTCCATTTTGTTATATGTAATGATTTCGGATGACATTATTGTTATTACTTATTTGAAAAACGGCACCGTCCGCTTAGATACTCTATGCCAGATTATAAAAATATTATTTCACACTGTTATTCGCTGCAGCCACAATTGAAAGCATGAAGGCAAGCCAGTCTAGTGTCGAAACTATCAAATGGTCGGATATATCACCTGCTTCTGTTACATAAAGCTTAAGCATATTGTTTGCGTTGTGAGTGCAAGAGAAGTGCGGGTAATTTTAAAATGAGTTGCGAAAGTTGCAACCAAAATCATACTTACACGAACAGTGCATGTTCGAATCCTGCTATCTAGTTGCAAATAACAGATAAATTGAATAATAACAAACTCTTCTCAAAGGGCAAGATTTTAGAATAACGCTTCTTCTCGTCGTTTTCTGTTCACCAAAATAATTTGTTGTTGAGAGCAAAGCAAACTTGGACGAATATTTTAAGGGAAACCACAACATTTTTTCCAATAACAATTCTACATGATACGATTACGTGACATTCCATTTAATCCCTATCAACCAATCGCTTTAATTATAAATGGTTAAAAGACTATAAGATTAGGCTTATAGTGAAAACAGTTTTACTTATTTAGAAAATTAGTCAGATATATGGATTGTTCCAAAATAGACTTTCAACGATTCAACCGAAACAAATATGCGCTTATAGGACCTAATGAATGGTTTACACCAGTTTATATGAAATCAGAACTGACCTAAAATTAACTTTCTTCTACTTCGTACTTGTGGGCTTAATTTAATTCGAATAAGAAATTATTATAGAAAACATCGGCAGCCTTATCGACAACAAGTGAGTTTTTTAAACTTTATTAACTACGCGCAAAGGAAATACTCTATTCTGCACTCTAAGCAAATTGTTACGTCAAAAGCGCAATATCAATCCATCACTTAAATATCGTGGTGGTATACTTTCTTTATCTAGGGACAAAACACTCACTTTTGCAGAAATATTTCTAGGAAATCATAAGGTCTCTTTTAACTTATGTTCTTCTATTACCCCTTGACACGTGTTCCTTTTACGTCTCGGAAGAGGGCTACATAAGCGAAGACGTGATTAAAATTTAGGAAGTTGAACCACGTCCACGAAAGTCTCCAACTTGGGATGGCACCATCACTGTAGCTTTAAAAAATATATACCAGGAAGGTATCGGATTTTTCACTTGCATAATTTGCCCATGTATCAAACTCCAACACTTTTCAAATATATGGAAATCGGCGATATTATTATTAAAAAAATTTCCAAGAAAAGTATTATTTCAAAAGACAAACTTTTTTTTAAAGATTCAGCAGAAAGTTCTAAACCAATTAG
Source organism: Glossina fuscipes (assembly GCF_014805625.2). Lineage (NCBI taxonomy): Eukaryota > Metazoa > Arthropoda > Insecta > Diptera > Glossinidae > Glossina > Glossina fuscipes. The sequence goes on from NW_023998432.1 coordinate 5,717,223, forward strand.
TACACATGTATAGGCATGTTAAAAACAGTTTTGAAATAAGTCGCTAGCTAAGATGTCTTTAGACAAAGCCTTCTTGATTTTGTTTGGTGTAATGGTTTGACTTTCAAAATAATATCTCTTCCTGTTTTTCGCTTCCCGAAGTTAAGTTAATCATAAGCATTTTTCGGAAATATATTTCTGCGTTTGCTTTTTGGATTATTTTTCTAAATTATTATAAATTTTGGCTACACGTTTTTATTCGTTTTTCTCTTCTGAATTTCAAAAATGTAATGACAGTGTTGCCTTTAATAAGCAAAAATTCGAAATTCTATAATTGAGATTCCCTTATATAAAGTCGTCATACGGTATGGAGTAAGTGTGCCCTAACCTAAACTAGAAATTGAGAAGTAAGCCAAAATATATTATTAACTATGATGCTAAATTTGCTTAGGGATTTTGTGCTTAAGACTTTTACAAAATAACAGATATGGAACCATTATAAACAAAAATTAACAAATTACTGGAAAATTCATATTGACAACGTGCATCTGCAGTAAGGGCAACCCCATAAATCATCATCAAATTGGGCTGGGAACTGGCATTTTATGCTCAGCATTAGTCTGCCTGTGATTAGCGTATCAACGATTTAGAAAAATTGAAAATATGATTATTTTATTTTAGAACCAGGAAGTTTCTACCGCGAAGGTGCCCGTAAGCTACCCGATAAGAAGCAAACGACCATAGATGGTGATAATGAATATTTCAACTGTTAAGGCTTCTACAAGTATATTTTAAATAATTTTGAATTTTATCAAAAAATATACAGAACTTATTAAATTGTCGTTTATCTAGTAACATTTTTTTAAATAACTTTTTATAAACTCTACAAACTATTGATTCCTAACCAAACAATTTTATTTGTGGATTTTCCTTCGCCATATATTCTGTTATTATTCTGCATTTAATATGATAGGAAAAGAATAGGGAAGTATGTAATATTCTTTTAAACAGTTCACAATAAAACTTCGATTTCCTCCTTTATAATTTAGGAGATTTAAGAACGTTACGTAGAGACTTGCATTAGGAAGTACTTGAAACCTATTTCAATTTTCTAAAAATGCGAAGGATTGGAAATGATTTGTTAATTATGGGTGTAGTAGGTGGGAAGTTTGTGGCAAGGGTTTAACGTGAGTTCCTGCCTGAAAGGCTTAACCTACACGGTGGCCCAAGCCACCTTTAAGCGTAACTAACTCGCCCCCTGGCGAGTTAGGCAATCCCCACAGAGTACGGGCCTAAACAGCACCAGAGTCCAGAATGGTTTATTGCATATGGATCAATAAACCCCATTCTGGTCAGTGGTGAGGCCTAGCTGTACTCGATTGTTTCACTTTGGCTTGGAACTGGCAATCACAACCACCACGAGTACTCCCCGAAGGGCCGCACCCAAGCAGTCAGGGCTCACAAATTGATCAACGTTATGCGTTCAAAAGAGGGAAAAATGCGCTCGCTATCACCATAAGGTTTCCACGGCGCCGTTGATCAATTACCACCATTACCCGCAGGCATCCGCGACATATGTTCAAAAGTATGTTAGGCAAAAGGGTGAAAAGCCTGCCGTCAATATCCCTTTTTAAGTTATGCACTTTCCAGCTTACTTTAACAGCACATAATAATATTATTTCTCAAGAGGGTTTTTTAAATAGGCCAAAGCGAAAGCCATCCGTCAAATCCTTTTAAATCGTATCATTAATATATAAGTTAAATATTCTTGAGAGAATTCTTATTATGATACGACTTTTAAACAAAGTCCCATCATATACCCGCAGGCATACGTGGCTTTGTGAGACGAGCCTCCTGACTCCCGTGGCTCCTAGTTTATTTAACAAAGCCTTTGGCATACTTTCAGCGGTTGTAAAAGCAGACCGCACTTGCCTTCGGATTCTCCATACATCCGGGTTAGCCAGCCCCCAGAACAACTTTTCATCGAGATATATAAGTCTCGGGTATTGCACTGACATGGCAGGGGCGATCTACCATGCACTCGCTAGATTACTACCTTCTACGTACTTTAAACCCATTCAGAAAATTCCTAGGTAGTAACCAGCTAAAGAGTGAAGAGTTCATCTTCCAGCCAACCCCTCCACCATCTCTAAGAAACTCGTCGCCGAGTTAGTAACCCAAAACCTTATTCCCTTCTTAGCCGGCCGAAGCCGTTGCCCGAGGATAACCACTTGGAGGTGAGGGTTTCGGCCATCTATGCTCCCCATTAAAGCATAGTTTAAGGAAAAATTTAATAGTAAGCTTGTTTTCGTAGGGAAACTTTAGAGGTAAAAACAGTGATTTCAATAGACTAACTAAAAACTAGCTACGTTAATGCAATTATTCGTGCTGATATATAAATTTTGTACAGTTTCTGAGTGATATTTCCAGACGCTGTACGCAAATCTTATACACCCATCTTGGTGTTTAATGAAAAAGAACATTTTTGATTTATTTTAGAAGCTATTACGAATCTTCAGTATAGAAGTATATAATAAGCACAAAGTGCTTTTGCTAATTGTAAGCATGTTATTGGTTAGTCCAGATCATTGGACCAATGGCAAACCTTGCTTTATGAATAAAGTCTATACATTATAAGTTACTTATAATTGTGTTTTCGTTTTATTTTTCGTACGTTTTTTTGTTGTTTTTAACGGATCACTGCTATTTCCAAATTTGATTTAATTTGAGTTAACGGATGCTTTGGACCTTCTAGAATATGTTGAACAAAATACATTATCTTACAGTAATTTTTTCCCTTGAAATGTAAAGAAGAGATTGCCCGTGTTACATGAATTCTGCCTGTAAAGTTATAATGCAATGTCTCATCTGGGGTGTTTTAGCTCCTCTAACACAGTAAGAGGTTATCTGGAAAAATGTTTATGTGCAGTTAAGAGTACTTCGAAAAAAATATTTGTTAGACGACCGTTGAATGGATATGAAGAACAAATGTAAGTCTTTCAGTGATCCTCTCAAGAACTTAAAAGTTAGGGAATGAAGGTTTTGCTGTTGATTATTAGTTTCGCTTTTAAATCATATATTTCTTTATTCTTTTCTTCATTATTGCGCAACTTGTGTAGTGTAACACATTTGATTCTGTGTTTGACAAATGCAGCCAAAGGAAGGTACTCGACAAAAAATATTGATGGTGATAAAAAACAATGCCTATAACACACGTTAAAAGTTTATAAGCATTTCCTTCCAAACAAAATTTTTGAAAAAGCACGCAGCATAACTCCCAAAATTTTCACTTTTTCAGTCGAATTTTTTACAATATATTCAGAGGAATATTCTAACGAGAAATAGGTGGGATATTTTCGGAAAAAGTACTTGGGAATCACACAAATCTCCATATTTTTAAAAATTGTATATGTTTCATCATGTAGATTAAAACTATCCTTTTTTTAAATTCACATTTTTCTAAGTTATTTTGTGGGCCGAAAACGCCCTTGGCACAAAACATGTCTGGCAGTTTTTTAAATTTTTCAGAAGTAGTTTTTTTAGGTTCAAGTATATTTATAGTTAATAGTTTATTGAAATGTTATCAATCTTTCACTGCACCTTCGATTCATAAAAAATTGTCAAAAAACCTTTGCTTTTAGATTCTTACAGCGACCTTACGCCTTGATAATAACATGTTTTGTTTACAGAGTCTTAAATACGAACTGTTTGAGTTTGCATCTGATAAACCTGTATTAATATACTTTCGTCGACATATATGGCACACACATACCTCTTTTTGGAATTTGTTAAAATCTGTTTTCTTCTTTTTATATTACTACCTTAATGTTTTATCTAATACTCTCCTGTTGCTGTGGTTTTTGGAATTATTCAGTAAGTCCAAACACCAAATGCAGAAAGCGTTACAATATCGGAAGCGTCAAATACCGCGGTATAGATCGCACGAGTAATTAAGAAAATGAGTTGGGTGTTGAGCGTTATTAACTGCTCCAGCCAGACCTCGGTGGTGGGGAACGGCGCTAATCATTACTGCAACTCTGCCTACTGTGAAAGTGAAGACTGTTGCAATATGCAAATAAGCATTGTAGGCATATTTTTTAGCATAGCGACACTAGGCCTCCTATTCAGGGATACGTTCGCTGTATTTCTCACACATTCCGCACACCTCTTTGATTGTCATTTGGTCAATCTATGACCTATTGTCTTTCTGAGCAGCATTCATCTTTCTTATCTCAGGTAACAGATCCCTTTGTTGACAACTTCAAAATATGTCGACAATAAGTTCATATTGTTAAACGAAAACGGAAAAAATGTAACTTGCGATGGACACCAAGATAAATAAAATTCTCTCTGTCGTCTAGTTAAAAACTCGATCATCACTTATTATTACGTTATAGACACGATACAATTACAATTCTTCCTTACTTATGCCAAGATGCGGAAACTTGGGTAGCATTTTGCACTTGTGATGCTTTCATACGTATTTAAAGAAACATAATGTGCTTAGAAAGCTTCAAATTTATAAGGACTTTCATGAAGTTATCACAAAAATTCGGTCATTTGTTTGTTATTTATAAGCACGTAACAATGCTTTTGCTTATGTGAAAACGACACGTTAAAGAATTACATCTTTAGCGTTACGGTTTTTGATATGGAGTAAAATCGATCGTAACGGACAACTGTAACCACTATTGGGTATGAATTTTTTTCGATATCGAATGTAAAATCTCATATTTTCCCACAAAACCAAAATTACTATTGGGTAACAAAAGGGAGATAAAGTGAAGTATTATTTCGAAAGGCAATTATTTGATACAAATATCGGACATAAAAAAACGCATAATTTTGTTAACGATACAAGTTTGCTACGATAACAATAGAAAACGCTATAGGGGGACACCGCCCATAATGATACGCCCTATACCATTTCGTTTAATACAGTTATTCATACAACGACTTTTCAAAATAAGATGTTGTGTGGCAAGTGGTCAAAAAACTAATCCGGTCTAAAAAATTTTGAATTGGTTCGTCCAAGGGTCAAAACAAGTCGGTGTACCAAATTTCATCAAAATATTCCAAAAATTGGGGCCTGCCAGTTAAGTATAAGAAAACCAGATAGACGGACAGATAATCATAGATCAATTCAAAAAATGATTTTGAATCGGCCGGTAGAATAAAAGGGACTAAAAGATGAGTCGATTCGCGTCTCCCATATATCTTAACTTTCACATACGCTTTTATTACAAGAGACGTAGAGTACAATGATGATTTCCTGTGCTTTCGCCTGCTAATGCTATGAAATAAAAGGGTACTATTAAGAAGGAATTAAAAACAAAATTTCTAATTGGGAACGATTGAAAGTAGTATTTAAGGATTATCAAAACAACAAAGATGAATCGTTCCTTTAATAAGTCCAACGCGAATTAGAACGAAAAAAATGTGGGACACAACTACATCGAGTCCTATGAATACAATTATTACAAAAAGCGATTGGGAAAAAAAAAGTACCTAAAGTCTGTAATGAAATGGTTAGCATTAAGATATGATCTATGCAAGCTGAGGTAGAAAAATTGAAAATAGATATGAAGGTCAATAAATTTATATTAGCCATTAAAAACAGGAAGTTCGAAATTTTAAATGAAATTTGTTATATATGTTTGAATTTTTCAAATTTTTTTTGCAATTTTTTTTTAAATTATCGTTGAAGTTTTTGTACAACGTTCCTGTAATTGAAATTGCATTGCAGTGGCCACTGCCATTTTAAATTTCATATGTGATACCAATGTGGTAAAAAGTTTCCAAATTTGTCTTTGTTTATTTATTTAAATAATTTCGGCTACAGAGATAGTTTCAGCCGAGTACGCAGCTTATAATACGCGATAAGTATGTTTATATAAGCAAACATTTCCGCAAGTTATTGTGAAGAAATTGGCAACCGAAAATGCAAGTTGCGGGGTTTTTTTTTTAATTTTGCTTGAAAAAGGCAGGCTGCAATTTGCAAACACATGAACGCCTGACATAAATACTATATATATTTATTAATTAATAAGATATTGGCCGACCATTTACTTTTAAAACAATTAAAGCAATTCCTCGCGGTATAAATACCCTGAGCATCGCAATAGTTCCCAACGGAATGTTGTTCCATTCTCAAACCAAGACATCTCCCAATTTCGTCAACGATATTGGAGATGGAAATCGTCTCCCCACTCTCTGCACTAAAACTTCCCATAACGGTTAAATTATGATAACATGATTGTGCTGGCTAGGGAAGAGGTTTCAAGACATACTGATGCTCATCAAACCAAGACTGAACTTTTTGGCTGTGTATGGGCGCATTATCATCTTGGAATAACATGGTGTTTGCCAACAATGTTAGCTTTGCGGCCCATCCGACGTACTGATTTTTTGTCGAAATAGCATTACTCAAGTGGGTATTGAGTTTTGCTGCCACATTTGCCGCATTAGCTTCACGTTATCTGGTCATAATTCTTTTTAATGTTCGTCGTTTTCTGTCGGTTAACTTTGAGTTGCGCCGGCTAATTCTCTTCGCCGCTGAGGTCTTACCACATTTTGTGTACGCTATAATTATCGTGGATGTTGCCGTTAATCAAATTTTGTTTAAAGTTTTGTCACAAACTATCTTTCTCCCTTTCTCTCTTTCTGCCTTTCGAAGTCTGAGAGTTCAAACGGTTTAGCAATCGTTTATTTAACAGCCGCAAAGCAAAGCATATTGTTATGTACTGAAATATAACCTACAAGAGCTGATATATAAACTGTACAATAGATATGGGTCGCATTATTTACACGACATCACTGTTGACAATATGCAAAAAAACGGCACTATATTGCGTAATGTTGATATGATTATCTCCTTTATCAACTTTACCGCACTTGAGATTTGATCCCATGACCATTGAACTGTTATTCGAGATACTTTGCCTACAGAGCCGCTCAGGCGGATACAAAAAAACTGTCCATAATTTCCAATGTAGATCCCAATGTAGATGGAAAGAAACCAGAAATTTGTTTCTAATATTACGAATTGTCCTGGGAAATATATTCTACCATAGTTCTTGCTACGGCAGAACATATACTAAAATTGGAACGATACAGGGAAGATTAGCATGGCCCCTGCGCAAGGATGACGCGCAAAATAGTGAAGCGTTCCACATTTTTGGAAGAATTAAAATGTTATGGGTATCAAATCTCATCGTTTTATTGGGAAATGAGCAGGCTGATCGAACGGCAAAGGATTCTGCTTCTGCTCCTCCAATTATGGATAATGTTATGGAAAAGTTGGATCTTCAAAAATATATTGGAAGAATAGTTAAAGAGAAAATTACAGAAGGAAATTTACACTGTCATCGTCAACACTACTCTTCTATTAACCCTCAATTAATTCCACCTTTATATCCAACAAATGTTGAGAAAACCAAGATCCGAACATTTTCGAGAATTCCCTTTGGTCATACAATTGCAACTCACCAATGGATCTTGAAGAAGTCTTCCTCCCTAATCTGCAGTTTTGGACAAACTCTCACTATAAAACACATTCTCTGCGACCGCCTTAACTTTTCCTTGGCTAGAAGTATTGCATTTGGAACGATTAACCCTTTGGACATTCTTAAATCAGCTTCAGAACAGAATATCAATTCAATATATTACTTTACTAATACTACTAAGCTCATTATCTAATGTACATTTCAAATTAGAGCCGATAGCCTGTGTTGCTAGTGCTCAATGTCTTTTTTTTAGTCTAAGAATTTATTTCATTAGTCTAAAATTATAATAATAATAATAATAATATTCTACTATAATTCAAAACCTCCACATTTGGCTTCCAGTTACTATTGCTTACATCAGAAAGGGAAAACGAGCTCCCCTGCCAGAAACGCATCAAATTAGGACATGGGATAGAAAATTGAAACATATTTAATCGTCTTTGGCATATTTTTACCAAAAGAAAATTGCTCAATAATTTATGTATTGAATAGTGTAGCTCCTGAAATACACTATATCACATGTGAAACCAAACTTGGAAACAAACTTCATAGGTTAAAATATTGTTTACGCCAAAGCGTGGGGCCGTATCCTTGTTTTATCCAAACGTTTGCATCGCCCAGAAGAAAGACTCAGAGGTGCCATCGTATATATGTGCTTGGCCAGCATCAAATTTCGAATGGACTAACCATCTCCATTTATCCGTCTGCGTAATATTCACAGCAACCCGTCCCACGCTTGCAAAAATTAAGACAAAACGTTCGACAAAATCATCGGCTCAAATCGGTCAAGGGACACGCCTACAATGCAGGATAAATAGAGAACATCTTTGCTTTCGTGGCTTTTTGTTCACGATCCATAAGCTATAATAGGCACATGAACAGATTTTCTGCGTTTATTGTATACAAATTGAAAAAATATCATCCAATGCTACAGAGTATGGAGTTTTGGTTTTTATCGCACTTTTTGGCACCGTATTAAGATACGGGTGGCGGGCATACATTACTCGCTCACAGTCGAATATAAATTTCTAACTTGTTTAGTTTCGACTGTTTGTAGAGAGTCATGAAAACATTAACCTGACCTTTTGATGCTTATAGATACAAAGAAAATGCATTGTATTGGCTGCGCCTGTTTTTGAATTTAGTTCCAAGTGTCATATTCAAACCATATACATATGTTCTCAAATGGTGGTCTTTTTTTAGTTAAAAGCTTCATTTAATATGTGATTAAAATGATTTCAATGAATTTAAATGCTTTTTTGTTCTTTATTTACATGATAAGCTATTTACGAACTAACTGATTTTATCTTTTAGGCATATCGTGTATGTTATTGCTGTTTTGTTCTCGTTGTTGATGCCGTTATGTACAGAATATGATAATGAAATGCTTTAAGCATTTCAAAGTGACTGATGTCCCGATTAGCCATACATGCTGTTATAACATGCACACATGCTCGGACACAGACGTGCATATATACGTATATCACAATTGTGCTTGAAGTAAAAGATGTGAAGAGGAAAAAAGTGCATTTGATAAACTTGATGAATTAATTTTAAGTTACATATACAACAGCAACAACAATGCAACAAATAATTGCACAAAAATTGCAGGAAAGTAGATGTATTGTATACACACGCAAACATATATTCACCCGCCCACCCGCACACACACATACATACACGTGCGCTCGCGCGCATATACACGCGCGTTAACATATAAAGAAATGTATATGGATATATATTTATTTATTTCTTTTTGGTTTACTCACTTGCTTGTTTATGGGTTTGTGCTTTGGGAAATACTCAGTAAAGTCTGGCATGTTGTGAAGCAAAAATCATTTAAGAACAAAAAAAAAAAAGACAAAATGAAACAATGTACAGGAAACACATATACATAGACACGTATATACATACACATATAAAAATATCAAAGTGACACAAAGCGCCACAATACCAACGAACAAAGACAATGAAATTCATTTCTGGCGTTAAATCATGGCTTAATTAGAATTTTTAATTATCACTATGGCATGGTAACAAAGGCGTAAAATTTCCACGGGTATTGAAGGAATCCATAAATAATATAACAGCAGCAACGAACGACAACAACTACAGTAATTGACAGATAATACAAATATAAACAAAACAAATTGATGACGGTACAGAAGAAATTACGAAATGCAAGGAAAAAAATTGTAAGTTCTTTTTTGATGTTTTCAAAGTGCAGGAAAATAGAAAATTTTTTCACAGCGCTTTACCAAAACCCTATCAAGAAAGCGTAAGGACCACATTTTTAATCTCTCTAAGGATTTTTATTAATTATTTTAATTACCCTTTTCATAAATGTTAATGGAATCATATTTTCCTTCCATCATCATCGTTTCTCCACCAGTTTACTCTTCCTTGCTTCCTTTCTTATTCTAGTTTCGAGTGAAATTTTGTTCATCGTTAATATCAACGCCAACCTCATTAGGTTAATTAATCTCTTTTCTCCTGCATATTTCACACTGCCTTGCATTTTTATGTAACAGACCGAGTTGTGCAGAAAAACAGTGACGTCGAAAAGGAGAAAACGGTTTACGATAAATAGGAATTGTTCAAGACGAACAGGCTTGAAATGTCAAGTAATAGCCAGAAAGCTAGGAAGTGACTACAAATTTGTAGGGTTTCAATTAGGACTAGACGTTTTTATAATGGAAGAATATAATGAATTTGCTTTTAACTTTAAACTAGATTTAAATTGTGAAGTCGTATTGGTGAAGATACACCATTTACGCTTTGCAGTTTCTAGTAAACAATTCTCAAAAACATCATATTAATACCGACTATGTTTTCAAAATATGTGACGAAATAATTTGGAATTCTTATTCTATTTTTTTTTTTTTTTTTGGGTTTTTTCACGCACTGTACATAAAATAGTGGCCAGATTAAGCTGTCTTTCAAGTTTCCCAATTAAATACATGATCTTAGCTCTTACAACTACAAGATGTCTGATAAATTCAAGATGAACCAACTAAAAGCTTTTGGTGATCACTCAAAATCTCAGCCCAATTAAGAAAATATACACACTAATGGAGCCCTACTTTAGTTCTGAGAGTTAAAAACAAGTTACAAGTTACAAAGCATTAGTATAAATGATTTTCATAGGGGCAATTCGTTATCATTCCGCCTCCTTGCCGTGATATTGCGACATTCTGGAATAGATCGAAATTACCAAACGCTGAAAGAATGCACCTTTAAAAACCTCAAAATTAAAACACAGATCTGACGTCTAGCGAACCTGTTTTCACACCAACACATTTTTAAATAGGGGGCTAACTGGAGCGTTCGAATACACACAAGATCTTCTCTAAAAAATCGAAGTGTATTTACACGGTCCCAATAAATTATTTTTCATGATTTGCTGGAGATAAAAAGTGGCCAAGGTTCGCCTGAATTAGTTAATTCGCAATTGGCCCTAAGATTCAATTATCTAGGAATCAGTTGTTTTAGTATAAAGCCATTTATACTTTTCAAACGAACGCCGGTTACGCTTCTGCCACTAGATACTAAAAATTATACCGAACATCACAAAAGCACATATATATGTTTATATACTTTACGTTTACCGCTTTCACCACCTAAAAGTAGACAGTGAGAAAAAAATAATTTTCATAAAACTAATTGCATTGCGCATACAATGTCATTTCATTAAAAAAAAAACTGTAAAAAATTAAATAAATAAAAAAAGAAAAACAGAAACAACTGCAACTGCAATGGAAACCATCATCAACATTTTACTGTTGCTAGTACTGTTGTTCAAAAATGGTGCTGATGTTGATGGTTGTTGATGTTGATTTACGTCAGACATCATGTTTAATGAAAATGAATTTATATGCCATACAACGAAAACACACAAGTAAACCATCATTATTATCTGTGTATGCATGTATGTGTTTAAGCCAAGAACTAAATATAAAAGAAAATAATGAATTGAAAAAAGTAATTAAAAACTGTAAGAGAGATAGATAACCAACTGACTAAATAAGCGAGATAGAGTGAGCAATATATTATATTATAATCACAAGAACAATTCTTCATATATGCTGTTACGCTGCTATTGCCGTTGCTGTTGTTCTTGTTTGGCATAACAATATAATGAAAAATACATTACACCAGGAGGATAACAAGAACAACAAAAACGACAGTAGCAGTAGAATTATGTTGGCAAGTTATGAAATGAGAGCATACAAGAATAGTAGTGAACAGAAATCTAAATTAAAATACATTTACGTACAGCAGAACAAAAAATACTGACAATATATTCACACATATACATACTCACACAGGAGCACAAATACGCGTCGTTCACACTCATACCACAGTAAATAACATTGTTTGAACAATGTGACAACTCACTTTTGAGAGCGCTAATTTCAACACATTACACACCTTTATTAAAATTGATATGTGTAAGTTTATATTAGGTATTTAGCTATGTATATATACATATATTATATATATAATCTTATATATATATTATATATTATATAAATTATATATGTATATTATATATATATATATATACATATCATGTATATATGATAAGGTTATACATATATGTATATTAATATGTGAAACTTTTGCATTCCTCAAGTACGAACACAACTAACGGCAATTATTTAAGATTCGAAAAATGATTTTTTAGAGAATCTTGAAACGTTCCATATTCGGTAATGAGTGTGCTTGCGAAGTGTTGCATCCGACGTGCATTTATAAATAGAGCTAAAAATTTTTTACAACGATCACGTCCAGAATTCTTTACTTTCGTAGGGCATTACCAATAATATTTACACATAACTACTGACATTACATTACGCTTGTAGAATTTGTGTAGCGCATAAAAATACTAATAACACGATGACGGATGCAATATACCAATTGAATTAATCAATCAAGCGACAGCGAATTTCGTACATATGTCCCTCCACCAGTATGTCTATTATAATCATGATTAAGACTCAAACCCTTTGTGTAGAAAAGCAAGCTTGATGTTAATTGTTTATTAAACTCTCGTCAGCTTAAACTTGAATGAAGACATTAGTTAAAACGGTGAACAACTGGCAATAATCTGATAACTCTTCTGCCTAGATTATTCGTAGGGAGCATTCAGTTTATTCTTAAATTTTTCCTTATTAATTTTTCTTAATTTAGCGATGTACTTAGTTTGGAATGGTGATTTTACGTAATTAGACTTTTTTGAATTAGAAAATTATTGTAATCTCTTCTTTTTTTTTAAACCAATAAATTGTGGACACAGAAAGTGAATACCTTTTCTTAGTCACAAACACTACTTTTTGCATACTTTTTTGCTGGAATATTAAAAAAAGTACACGAAACTATAACATACGAGAAGAGAGTACTACAACTTTAAATAAAAGGGCGGAGGTCTAAAAATAAAAGTTTCTTATCTTATTTGTAAACTTTTCAGCAGCCAATTTTGATCCGAATGACATTTTTAATTTTCGAAATTTGCGGGTTATATTAGGATTTTCTTTAGACTAATAACATGCAAGTGGCACACTTATTATAGTCGAACTTCGATTAGTGCTTAAGAAACAACGAATAATAGCTTTGATTATAGTGCAAATCATGTGAACCCTTGAGCTCACTTTATAAAGTTTAAAGGAAGCCTTTCCATTACTTTATTATCTGCCCAATCTTACTTACAATCAAAATTAAGATTATGCTTGGAGTTTTCAACAGCATGGACGTATTGAGAGTCTTCGCTGTTAGCAGTTTTTTTTTTACTTGCCACTACATTAGTTCAAAGTCAAGAGGTCTTCGATATTTTCATAGTTTCAAGTGAAATCGTAGCAATTTGAACTTCACTGCACTTGTGTTTTAACAACTCCCAATTTTTTGTAAATTATGAACTGTTTTTACTTATTTTTTATTTAAGAAAGGGATTTGTTAGCGTTTTCATTCCTTTCGCAATTTGTGAGCATACTTACAGAGTATAGCTCATATATTATTAATGACAATCAGTTCATTGGTAGATCCAGCAACGTCAGTCTCTACGTTTTCTTACGGTTCGCTTGTAGAGCCTTAAAACTTGCAATGATTTAGATATAAAGCGGAGAAATGAATTTAAATACAGAAAGTTTTGATATATTTCTATCAATAACCTAAGTTTTCAAAGTTAGATAAATGGCTTTTTGAAAATTTATCGAAATATGTGCAATGAGCATAATAAAAGCAATATATAGTCTTGCTGTTATTGGTAATGACCCATTGAAATGGTTTGTGGTTTTCGCAATAGAATGACGAAATTAACACAGAATTTTTCATCTGCTTCGAGAAGTAAGAAAAAGAAAATTTATAAATAAATCAAAAGAGTCGGAGAAATGGTCTTACTTTGGTCTACTTTGATATTGGCGAGTTTCAAAGTTTAAGAGCGGATAACTTTGCTCCAAAAAGGATATATCTGAAAATTTTCAGTTCTGTCCATTATTGTGAAGAAATTTTAGTCAAAAACTAAACTAATGCTTCTAACCTGAAATAGTTCCGGCCTTTTCTCTTCCAACGTGGTAGACAAATTTACAAAGTATGGATATAAAAGCCTACTGAATAACTTAGACCATACACTCGCCTTTATTGAAAACTCTAGCACACTTGACATTTGAACCCGCCACCATTGAGTTGGTAATCGCGATACTTTTCATACTCGGCTATGCATTCGCATTATTAAGCCTATACATTTTATTATTTTTGACAGTAACATAACATACACGCACAGGTCTATTTTACATAAAACGAATAAAAAAATTATATTTGGGTATATCCGTCATATCCATTTTAAAAGCGACTAAAGAAAAAACCCAAAAAACTAAATTTCCATACTTTATAATATTAGGTGCCCGTGGCTAGCTTTTGTAAAATATACACGAAAATTTTTATTGCGTGCCTATTGCGCAATGAGCAAGGAACTCAGAAATCCGAGACGTTCTAAACTTATGTCGTATTATGGATGTCGTTCGAACTATTTGATCTTGGGACCAGAAATATCTGTTACACTAAACAGATTACACAATTAGATAGTCAGACAGAGAGGCGACACAGATCGACAGACAGAGATACTTAAATCGGTACAAAACTTGATGCAATCAAGAATATATCCGGGTGTTGTAAGTGGTTTGGCAATATGAATATACTTCCACCCCTCTGTGGTAGACGTAAAATGTCAAATCTTGTTATTTTATAATATTAGGTGGACATGACCCATTTCTCCATTTTTTCACAGATACGGTACGTTTGTTGTGTTTACAATTTATTTTGGCGGTACTCTCAGCTCAAAATGTTCTTGCCGGACTATTCGCCCGTCCACATATATTCTATTTATATACATTTTTACAAGCATGTTACTACACCTAAATTTATGGTTTTATTTCTAATCCCAGCCTGCTTTTCCTCTAATCGTTTTCATCGGCCTGCAACTGCATGACGCGTTTCGAATGTGCACTTAGCTTTTACCTGTCTGCTTTTCATCGGCCTGCAGCTGCATGAGGCGCTTGGCTGAAATTAACTGGATTTGGGATTTTCGTAACAGTATTTTGAGTAGCCCTTACGAGTAAATAAGTATATGTTAGTCAAAAATATTTGGCTACGCCTATTAACTGATAGAAACATCTTTTGAGTCAAATTGTAAAAAAAATTCAAAAAATATTTATGTCAAACATCACGCTGATGTCAGCTAATAGTTGCTTGCAGGTATTCTGATAATTTTTTTACATGAAAAAAGCGTTTCTTGAGAAAAATTAGTACAAAATATATTAGCTTGGGGAAAAAGAAATCCATTATTTTTTCGGTAGATGGCTGCACTGATAGATTTCTCGTAAAGTATCGATCAAACAATTTTATATTTATGCTCGTTAGAAAGGTGACATTTCGCAGATAAAAAGAATTCTTTTGCTGTTTTTTGTTTGGTGCATTCAGTTCTGAGTTACAGCGTGTTAAAAATGGAAGTGAACAAAGAGAAAATTCGGTACATTTTACAGTTTTTCTTTCACAAAAACGAAAATGCAAGCCAAGCGGCTAAAATTGTGAATGGTGTTTATGGTTCCGATACTGTAACAGCCAATTACATGCAATTTTGGTTTCGTAGATTCCGTTCAGGAATTTTTGATGTTAAAGATGCACCTCGCACAGGTAGGCCGGTCGTCAAAATGTCGATAAAATCGGAGAAATGATCGAAGTTGACCGGCATGTTAGTAGTCGTAACATCGCCCAGGAGCTAAAAATCGACCATAAAATAGTTTTAAACCATTTACACAAAGCTGGATTCAAAAAGAAGCTCGATGTTTGGGTGCCACACCAATTAACAGAAAAAAACATGATGGATCGAATTTCCATCTGCGAAGCCTTGGCCAAACGGAATGAGATAGACCCATTTTTTAAACGGATGGTGACTGGAGATGAGAAATGGATCACATACGATAACCCTATGCGAAAACGATCGTGGTCAAAGAGCGGTGAAGTACCTCAAACGGCCAGGAAGGTTTTGCTATGAATTTGGTGGGACTGGAAGGGGATTATTTATTATGAGTTGCTTCCATATGGCCAAACGCTAAATTCTGATCTCTACTGCCAACAACTGGACCGTTTGAAGATAGCGATTGACCAGAAATGGCTAGAATTGGCCAACAGGAGAGGTGTCGTGTTCCACCAGAACAACGCTTGGCCACACACATCTACAGTGACTCGCCAGAAACTTCGGTAGCTTGGTTGGGAAGTTTTAATGCATCCGCCATACAGTCCGGACTTGGCACCAAGCGATTATCATCTTTTTCTTGCATTGCAAAATTTCTTTAATGATTAAAAAATTGGAATCTAGGGAGAATTGTGAAAATCGACTACTAGAGTTTTTTGCAAAGAGAGACTAGGACTTCTATGAGAGAGGCATTTCGAAGTTACCTTTAAAATGGCAACAAATCGTACAACAAAACGGTGGATATTTGACCCAAATCGGACAATCCGAAGCATGTTAAATAAAGTCCTGAAATTCACATAAAAATAATGGATTTCTTTTTCCCCTAACTAATATTAATCGAAATATCTTTCATCTTTTTCTACAACTTCTTCCCATCCTCCTGGCAAAAGGGCGATGGAGAGAATGGTATTGGTTTAGCAGCAATCCAATCATTAACCCGTTTTTGCACTTCTTCAGCCAAGCCATGCTGCATCTATCCGAACAAGTGGTAATCAGAAGGCGTTATGTCTAGTGGGTACGCTGGCTGTGGCAGAACTTCCTATCCGAGCTACAACAGTGTATCCTTTACAACTATCGCAACGTGTGGTCAAGTGTTGTCATGCAAGAGGACTACTTTGTGTCTATTAGCCGCTATTGCTTGTCCTTTCTTGTAACAACACATCACTCATTTTGTCTAATTGGCGCCGATAGATATCTGCGGTAACAGCTTCATTCGGCCGTAGCAACTCATAATACATTACACACAACAATGCGATTTTTTGTGCTTAGGATGATCTCAGTAGAGCTACTTTTCATCGACAATACGCCAACAAAAGGTTTTCTTATTGTGCCTGGCAAAGAATGAAACCGTGTTGTTGAAGCGTTCGCAATGACATTTTCTGCTAATTCGTGTGGTAGTCATTTTCCCTCCTCTTGGATCTTTTCTATCGCATGTAACCGTCTAGAAACAATCACCTGCTGCTCAACTGTTTGGTAGTCCTTTAAGAGTTTGAGCTGTGTTTTCATCCAATGAGTCTTCAGTTTCTTCGTACTTTTTTGATCTTCCACGCCGTTGTGATTCACATCGAAATTACTACTTTTGTTCCATAGCCTTCGGCAGCAGATTTCTTCAAACCAAGCAACAAAATCAATGCATGTCGAAAATGCACTTTTGAGTGTTCCATGATTAGCTTCTATATAATAACTCAATAACACTAAATGGAATACTATTATTTTACGTAGAGAAAAATCGGAATCATTGAATTTAACAGTTATGCATATTGATACATACATTATATCATTTTCACCATCGTTGATCAAAATACATGCAAGCACCTAATATAAATTGATATTTATTTAGGAGCAATACTTTTGTAGTTTTCAATATCTGTTTAGATTCTTTCAATTACGGTCCAGCTGAAGGCGTAACTCAACTTCTAAAACATTTTAAAGTTTAATACGCAACATTCAACCAAGAATTTACAAACTAATGTTTCTATTTCAATATCACTAATGGCAGATATGACGAATGCGTGTAAAAATAATTTAATCTTCTTATAAATCCTTATACAATTGTGGTAATATTTTTCTAAGGCTTATAAATTCTTAGTGGAACTATGTACAAAGAAGCCAAAGCCCGGAGTAAATAAAGCAAATATGTCTAAGCATTCAGGTAACTTACGACCTTGTTTGTCAACTGTAATAATAGAAATGAGAAAAGACGGAAAGCAGGCTATAGTTTCAGTTAACTATAATGAATTTTCTTCACATATTCGTATCTGATTCACCATAAATATATTTTCATTTTAATATTTTGGATATTATGTCGGAGGTAAGTTCATTTCTATGCTCCCATTAAGAAAATTTAACATTTTTATAAATTTTTATAAAAAAAAAAATGAAAAACACCCCCCATCTTTACAATCTCACTAAAGTTTTTAATCACTTTTGCACATGGCTCTATCTAAGATTTAGAGGTACTTCCACACCAAACACACCATACACACATCTGTCCCTTGCAGTAAATAAATAAAAAGAAAAAAATAAAAAACAACAAAAACTACGACAGTAGAAAAAAACATGATTATGTTTATGATTTCATTTCATTTCGCTCTGAAAAGACAAAAAGAAAAAAACAGTAAATCCATGGAGAAGAGAAATAACAATAGAAATGAAATCAAAATATCATCAGCATTCATTGTTGTTGCTGTTCGTAGAAGCATTGTCTTGAGTTGTTTTGTAGTGTGTAGACGTTTTGCCAACAACATAATCATAATCAGTGTAACAAATGAGATCCTTGTTGACAGTTTTGTGTTTATTTCATATAAATTCTCTTCCTCCACTCCATTTAGTCTCTCTCTGTTTTAAGAAAAAAGTTTTGATAGAAAAGTTGTTCTAGTCGTTGTGGTTGTTATTGTTGTTATTGTTTTTGTCGTTATTATTTCGTCCTGTATTGAGTTTCTTTTCACTTGTTTACACATAGTTGCAAGCACATTATGAAAACAAAATGTTAGACTGGCGTACAGCATTAAAGTGAGGTGAACGTGTGGTAGAATAGTTGTTGGTGGGCTACAATGCATACACACACAGAGTTTGCAAATGTTAAAGTTTTTATTATGATTCTGTTGCTTTTGTGCAAAATGTTTTGATTAATTTTTACATACCAGTACACACGCACACGTATATATATTCTCTTCACTTATCCACTTATGCTTAGTGTAACTACCCACACCATATGGAGACGGAAAGGTAAAAACAATACATCAAATAAAAAGTTCGTGTTGTTTTTACACGCAGGTTTTCGTAGAGAGGCATAAGTTTAACAATCCTCTCAAGTCATACTCTAGCGCCGCAGAACGGGACAGCCAATAGATAGTTAAAAAACAAGTAAAAGTAGGCGAGGCCGACCGTTAAATATCCCATATCGAGATAGCCATATCGATAAATGCAATTAATCATTTATTTTATCCTGATAAGTAAGAGCATACTCTTCATAGAATCCCTTTTATAGAAGAGTACCCTAAGCATATTGGCGTGGTTTAAATGTAGCAAAATTAGTTTTCTTGTCAAAAACGTTATTATTATTCACCTATTATCGCCATTATCGTTATAAAGTGCCAAAAAGTAGAATTTATTGGCAAATAAAGGCTTACTTTTTATGAGTAGTTTTTTTTGGGGACGGAACCCGAAAAATATACCTACCTGGTCCAAATTTAGTGCAACAGATTTTATTTATTTAATATTATTCACACATGAAAACGAAATAAAATGATTTAATAGCCCAATTCTATTAACTGGTAAAAATAAATGTGAGGCGTATTGAATGTGTGAAGTATTATTATTAAAAAGTATTTAAAAGTATTTAAAGAAAGAAAGAAAAAATATAAAAGAAACAAATTCATGTATAAACAGGGAGAGAAAAAAGGAATAAGAAACATATACATATCCCGCATAGAGACACACCGCCAGCCCGTGTAAGTCCGCGTTGGGGTGTAAACCCCAATCCATTGCAAACGGGCAAAAGCTTGGCAAACGATAATAGGCAAAAAATTGAATTCCAAAATCTATGAATATGTCAAGAATAGAAGCTAATCTACATGTGGCATAGGCAAAGCATGCATATTTGTGAAAGTTGATTTGATAGAATTTATAGAATCCGCTATTAAGATTAAATTATAGATACCATTTAGATTTTTGCAAAGGAAACTAAAAGAATTGAGAAGTGTGTTATTATATCTATATTGACTAAGATTTATGAAACTAAAGTTCCTAGAGAGACGGTTCTCGGGGCATTGTAGTTTATCTCATCAAGTAACATCGGCGAATCGATAGTACCATTACTTAACTTAATCAAGAAGGAAACTCCGAGGATAAACCTGTGTTTCTAAATTGACGGTAAAGCTGACAAGGGCAGTCTATTTTTATCAGGGGGCAAAGAGACAAGGCAACGCAATTCCCTAAAAATAAAGAGCAGGAATTGCTTTTGAGCGGATTCTAATGAATCTCTGGCCGACTAAACGTTCATAAAATCGATGAAACGGTTTGAAAAATTTGAAAAACGCTGGTACATTCTATCTTGTAACATACTTGCAGAAATAAACGATGAGTAGAAAATGGTTTGGAACCATCTGTCCCATCGGGTTACCAACTGTTTCACTCTGTGCAAAACTTTCTTAATATATGTACCTTCTTATACATATATATATAAAGCTGCCTTCAAAAGAGCCCTGTCAAAGTTCCTGATGAAAAAGTCACATGTATTTAGTTCAATAAAATGCATTTGAAATATGAGAGAATGTTGAATAAATTTTGATAGAAAGGCGCCACAAACTTTTTGCTGTTGATATGTATATTGTATATTATTATATATATATATATATTTATATAATTTGTGTGTATATATAACATATACATATATATGTATATATGTATGTGTTTGTGTGTATTTGTATGTGTTTATATGTGTCTATATATGTGTGTACAGTGAAAGCATTGACATTAAGTTTCTATTTTATTTTAGACATGTATTACAGAGCTTGGCTTTATATAGATCATGATGATGTAGGTGTTAGTTGTTTATACGTACAACCTCAACTGCTGATTGCCAAAGCTACTTTTTGTTACATTTAGACTGTCGGGCGGCTTTTGCGTTGTGTTCAGATATGCTCTGATTGATTTTGAAATCAATTTTTGCAATAATATTTATATTCACATACTATTGGTTTTGTATTCGGGTTTCAGTCTATCAATTATGTTGATTGCATTTACTTTAGATAATAATCCTGATAAGAGTGTGCCTTAAAACGTCAATTAATTTTGTTAATAGTACTTCCTTGTAAATCTTCTTGCTGAGATTTTTGATTCTTTCAAAAAGTGCGCAGAGAAGCACAGACAAAACATAATTGTTTAGAGTGTATCTCTATTCGAATTCGTATTCGAATTCTCGATGTATTTAGCTTACAAGGTTAGTTATGGCAGTGGAAATAAACATATCTTCCATTGTATATATTCAATACAAGTCAGCATAGTTAGGCCAGACCTGCTATTTTTTTCCAATAGTATAGCAGTAATTACGTAGTAATTATCGGTTTTGTCTGAATTTAAATTTACCGGATGCCTTCTTTTTCTGCTTTTTTAAAAATAGAAGAGAATGAAATAGAACTGCAATTGATGACTAAAAAAGAAAGTTATTATTATTATTATTATTATTATTTTAATTTTAGACTAATGAATTGAATTCTTAGACAAAAAAGACATTGAGCACTAGCAACACAGGCTATAGGCTCAAAAAAAAAAAAAAAAGTTAATAACTTGATGAACTTTTAAAACTTGAAAATTATATAATTTAATAAATTTTATATTGAGATATATATTTAATTTGAAGAAAGCTGTTGTCGAAGCCAATCAAACAGTGTTAGTAGCTTATGCTGATGCTGCTGCATCATATCTCAATTGTCGGCTTTGGTTTCAACGCCTTAAAAGTGGTGATTTTGATGTTAACGACAAAGACGGCCCACAGAACCGAAAAAGGTCCAAAACTTTTTGGACGGAACCCTAGTTCAAACTCTGAAAAATCTTTCGAGCAGCTTATCACTTAATGAATCATCTGTTTCTAGACATTACCATACGAATTAGCTGAGAATGCTATTTCGAACTGTTTCGACATCGCGGTTTCATTGCTCTTCAAGCAAAAAAGGAAGAGTTTTCTGTGAGGTATTGTCACTGGCGATGAAATGCGCATATGATAGGATCAGCAAACTGTAGTGTATTATGAGTTGCATAAACCGAATAACACTACCCCTGCCACTTGAACAAATTAAACGATATATTGTTGGAAAAAAAACGAGCAATAGCGGCTAACGGACACAAGGTCGCCCTCTTGCATAACAGCGCTCGGCCGCACATTATGAGAGTTGCAAAACTCTCAGCAATATCAGCAATGATAACTTTCCATTGTATAGTAATGTTGTGTTACTGCATTGAAAATTTTTAAGGAAAAAATTTAAAGTAAAATTTTGTACGAATTAGGAAATTGCTCTCATTTTTATACGTTCGTACTTTTAGACACCCCTTCGTAGATTTAATACATATTGCCTCAAGAGTTAAAATAATTTGACAAGTACCCATATAATGCTTTCATATATTTATCGAGAATTTTATAAATTGCATTTAAATTTTTATTCATTTTCTCTTTTGCTTTTTGATTAAGATTTATTATTGTTTGTCTATATTTCATTGATGTAACGTTCCATTTGATTTTTGTAAAAAGAAAAATTAAAAATAAATAGATTTATGCTTACCTATATGTTCATATCCATTTAAGTAATTAATTCTTCGTTGATTCTAGTGTAATGCCAAAACACTTGAATTTTTTTTTTTTTTAATTGTATAAAGCTTTGCTAACCATTGAGATGAAAGGGTTGAAAATTCTAGTTGAATAATGTTTAAGATGAAATCACAAGTAATGATAAAGGTACGCCACCAATTTTTTGGGAAAAAGTGCTCTACAAGTAGTTGTCCATAGCGGGACACATGGAGAAAAGTCAGTCATAGCCAACAGAATGCATGCATACAACTCTGAAAATTCCTTTCCTTCAAAGTTCATATCTTTCTATATTTGTTGCTTCAAATGATAGAGATTTGAGAAGACAAACATCTCTAACTCCAAGTAGAATGTTGCAGTTATCAATGCCATTCATTTCTACTTGGTACAAACGAGTTATAAACGCCTCCGTGGGTAAAAGAAATAAAGTTTACTAATAGAGATAAATCTATCAGACACACTATACTGCGATTGAAAGTTGTTCAGAATTGTCAGAACTGTCGAATGCCGACTATCTCAGATCAAATAAGTTCTTTTTTCTTTTAACTGTAAACGTACCAATTTGTTAATCTTTGTTTTTGTTATGCAGAAAATTCGTCTATCTCGGATGTAAGAAGAGGAACTTAAGCCTCGTTACCGTTTATAATAAAAATGTTCTCAAATTTACGAATGCCCTGTCAGTAAATTTCTTACCTGCGCGCTTATGGTCAAGCCCCCTCCTCCTCTTCCTCTTTTGTTGAAATCGGACATTAGCGTTCATATTTTAATAAGGAATTTACGAATTGAAAGTCGACTATGAGGCGAAGTTTATTCTTTGTAAACAAGATATTTGAAAACATCCTTTTTATTTGTAAAAAATATATTTCATTAATTATAAGATAAAAAACAAGTAAGAAAATTATATTCGGTCGTGATCGAATCTTTTATACCCGTCACCGTGATCCTAAAAAAAAGGAAAGAAAATAATTTTCATGCTCTATAATATTGGATGGGCGCGGGTGACTGTTGCTATTTTCAGACTAAAAGTGGAAACTTATACGGTGTATGTGTTGCGTTTTATGAGTAAGAAGCAAAAAACATGGAAAGCGAAGTGTGCAGAGTTTCTTTTACATAGGCATGTGGGCGTGTTTTAGGCGCGTTTTTTTTGAAAAGTTGGGTTCTTTTTAATTTTTTTTGAAAGTTTGCAGCCGGTATCTTCCCTTTTGCGAACAGGAGAATATATATCACAGATACTACACGATTACGGACGCAGACAGATGGACAGATGAATAGACGGACACGCTTAAGTACATTTCGAATTTAAAACGTGCCAAAAATTTATATAGTTTATGGTGTTTTTAAGCTTGGCTTTTCTATATTATAAAAGTTTTGAAAACAATGAAATTATGACACACTAAACAATTGAGTAGTCATGACCGATTTTTCCGCTTTTTTAGAGATACTACAGCATCGCCCATAAAATATGCGCTAAAATTTCTGTAGATATATTTGTTGCAGTTTGTGAGTAATGAATAAACGACAATTTTTTATTGTTTTCAGAAAACAGAGGTGCCCGCACTTTACGCACACTTTAGGGCTGTAGGCGTGCCCTTCGATCGATTTGTCCCATTTTCAATACCAACGTGCGTATAAGAACTTCCAATGTTCGTGTCAAATTTCAATCAATAGCTTCATTTTTGCGGCCAGGAGAATGTTTACAACCGACAGACCGACATGCTTAAATTAGAATTTGATGCTGACGAAGAATGTATATACTTTGTGGAGTCTCTGAAGCTGCCGTCCTGGCGTTGCAAGCGTTTTTACTAAACGAATATGTCCCTCATCCCATAAAATAATCTACACTAAAGAGCTAATAAAATTATATAGCAACGAAAACATGACTTAAGTGATGCTAAAAATAAAATTTTTGCTCCTTATTATTCTTAATATTCTTAGGCTAAGGACGACATCAACAAAGGAATGAAAGTACAGCCATCTCTTGACGCACATAATATCACAACACTATTTAAAGTAAATATCGTATCAGATATTTAGCCGTGTTCTGCGCAATATCGTAGTGACGTCACATATCACAAACGTCTTTTGTTTTTGCAGGTTTAGTGATTTGTTTTGAAGCAGAACTGACATTGGAAAGTTGAATTTTGACTATTGCTTTGGAATGCAAACTAACAAAAATTATGACAATTGGTTTGTTTCTTGGCTAGCAATTATGACAAGAGAACAAATTGGTTTGTTTCTTGGCTAGCAATCGATCACAACAACAAGAAATTCATGAATTGCTCCTCAAACAACGGTTGCTGAAATGATAAGTCATTTTGATGACATGTCTACGAATACATTGGGCCGTCGAAAAAAACAAAATGGCGATGACTTGATGTTAAACAGGTCGTACGGACATCCTTGATATTGATGACCACTGACTTCCAGAAAAACAAAAAAAAAAATTTGAAAACTTTACTCAATAATTGAAAAGTGAAGCTGGAAAAGATAGTTGATATCCTAAATATATTAAGAGGCAGAAATATATAAAAAGATCAGCATGTTATAAGGTAATCCCTTTCACCTTTTATAAATCAAAGAGAAAGTGCTGCCGCAGTGTAGAATTTGTTTGGCACGCCTACAAAACCGTATTCCAGCTACTTTCTATCCATCAAGTGCTGTTATTTCCTTACTGTTTGTTGCAATTGTAAATGTGCTATCTGCGCGCTCTAAAGATCTATGGGTCTTAGTTTATCGTTTTTACAGAAGTTAATAACAGCTTCTTTTCTCGAGAAATGCATCGATACTGGATGCAATATCTGATAGAATATAAACAGTATTTCGTAACATAGCGAGTCTTCGCATATTTTTATATCCTTCACTGAAGAATGAAGAATATATACGCTTTGTCAAAATTTTTGCAACGCCCAGAAGAAAACATCGAGGACACTACAAAATATATATAGATTCCTGATTAGCATCAAAATTGAAGTCGATTTAAGTATGTCCGTATGTCCGTGCGAAGTATCGAGAGAATAGCACTGTTGCTGTTGGGGATATACCTACTGATCTAAATTTATACCGGACTTATTTTTTGCCGACTAAGTTACTTGAAAAACTACAATAAATTTATATCTATAATTTTCCATTAATCTTCTTAATTTGTAATAATAGAATAGAAAAAAGATTAGTTTTCGAAATTTGCACAACGTATAGTAATTATCCTTGAACGATGCACGGAGCAAACTCTGTGATTTAAGTTGTGATCCCATCGCCTAAAATTCTTCTTTCTACGTCGACAAGCAAACCACAATGATGTGAAGATCAAAATCAATAATTTATTTTAGAAAATCTGCAATTATAAATTCAATGTAAGTTCCCCAAAGCTTAAACATAAAATATTTTTGCAAAAATTCTGGTTATCGACTTACACGCAGTCTGAATTTGTAACTCATTGCTTCTAGAATGTATTTGTTGCGTAGCTGCAAGAAGTATAGATGTATAAGATGCCGTATAAAGTAAATACTTCAAGTTTGAAAAATTATCTGAAAGGAAAAGGGGGCGAATATCTTAAAGTTTTCCCGCAGGTTACATTGAACGATAACATTAGATGCTTGCATGGTGTTGTTCGACACATGCACATTGACATTCACACCCAAATGTCAATCGTAAAGTAATGCTAACATAATCGCTTTGCTCATGTCGATAATTTTTTTTTTTTTCTGATCACGGCTTTTCTGAGTCTTTTATGAGTCTTAATATTATTAAAGATCTTGTTGGTGTTCGATGTACTTAGTGTGTTCATTTATACGATCGTTGATGTAACTGCTAATAATGAGCGTCTCAATCGTGAGCTTTGATTTGGCCAGCGAAGATATGATACTTGATAACGCTTTAAATAATTTCAGCGGCAAAAAAGATAATAACGTTTTAGTAAACTTTATACCAACATTTTACATAAGGACTACATAACTAATCGGTGAATAATTCCAAGAACTAAGTAATAAAATACTTTTGTTTGTTGTGCAAAATTTCTCTTTATTTGAATATACAGTCTTGCTTCGAGATACAGTCTGTTCAGTGCACTTATAATATTTCCTAATCGTTTTTATAGAAAGAATTGCTAAGACTCATAGAATACGCTTCAGTGCCTGCAACGACATCATCGTTTGATATAAACCTATTCCTTTGATGGACCCATGTAAGATTTGCACACAGATAATAATCACTAGGGGCCATTGTGAGTAAACATGGTATGCTTTTGGAAAGCAAAAGTCCTATGCTCAAATTTTTATGCAAAATAGTGAATACATTGCTTTTTTATATCTTTAGGATTCCAGCTATCTATTCCGCCTTAGAAGAAAAATTTTCGGAACTTCGTTTCATATGTGATCCTTTTCATTACACTTCTATTATGTTCATCATTATCGGCGATCTTTTTAAAATCAGCAAACCCCCGAAAATTTATTGTTTGTTGTTTAGGGTCAAGAGGACTTGCAATACCACTGTTTTCTTTTATCAGAAAGCTATGTTTAGCGCACACTGGAAGCTGGGACTTTCCCGTTGTTTTGAAATTTATAAAAGCAGAGCCTCATTAAGCTCACTGCAACTCATTAACAAATGATTAAAATAAGGTTAAATTTTGAGATGTATAGTTTGAAGAATGCCACTTGTTAACAATAATATCGATTTTTTATTAGAGTCAACACATGCTCCGTGTAAGTCCCAAAAATTATTGATCGTTACGTTATGTCGTAACGTTGTCGACGTCTAAATTTTTTAACAAAACAAATTTTCTCTTTGACAATTATAACACAACATAACGATTATACGTAATTAATATCTGACAAAAATTCATTTTTTAACAAAATGTTCAAATAAATAGCAACAGATCATCTCTTATTGATTTGTTGACTCGTAGAAGAAAAAGAAGATAATAATATGATCTTAATAATATGTCGGCATTGTTCTAATAAATTTTTCTTTGAGTACATCAATTGCTCAGCACTAGAACTGCCGCATCATTCACCAGGACCCTTTTGAGCCACTAAGCTTAAATGGTTATAAAGCATATAAAGCTCCAATATTGGATTTGGTGACTTCAACTTGCCTTAAGTCACTTGGTGTAACAGTGATAATTCTGGTTGTTCGATTCCTACTTCAACGTCTGATAGGGCTTTTGTATTCTTTAATGAATTGCTTGATCATAATTTGAGTGAATATAATCGTACCCCTAATTGTAATGGTAGACCGCTTGATCCCTGCTTTGCCAATTTTGCCGAGATTAACGTAAATCGTTGTCCATCTTTAGTTTACCTGAGGATCCTTATCATCCGTCAATGTGCATTTCCTTTCATCATATGAATGTTGGTTCGTTGAACTGCTTTAATGAGCCTAATCAAACTTTTTCAAATAATTATTTTGATTTTCATAAAATCAATATTGTATTGCTAAAACATCGTCTTTCGCATTTGCGGCTTGATTTCTCAACCGAAAGTATTGAAAGCTTATTGTCATCGTTCTACAATACATTAAATCTAGTTATTGCTGCATCTGCTCCGATTAAGCAGTGCCGACCTCGATGCAGGTGTCCCCCGTGGTTTAATAAGACAATTAAATATCATAAGAATAGAAAAAACACGCTATTGAAAAAATATTCGAAAAGTGGCTCTGCGCTTGAATTTTTCGTTTACTCGGTGGCGAGGCATAGATTTAACTCCCTCAACCACCATTATTACTGTAGATACCTTCAGTGCATTAAATCCTCTCTGTTTGCTAATCCTAAATTCTTTTTTGAATTTGTTAACTCTAAAAGGAAAATATCCACATATCCCTCTCATGTTTCTTTTAATGGCTCTGATTCCTCGGAAGATTTTGAAATCTCAAATCTATTTGCTGAGTATTTCCGACGAAACATTTCGATTGCTAATTTCGATTTATTAGCAAACTACCCATAGCATATAACTAACTCGGTATCAATACCTAACTTGGTTATTTCGGAAGATGACGTTTTTAAAGGGTTGAGTTCTCTAAAATATTGTTGTTCGCCTGGACCTGATGGAATTCCATCATGTGTACTTAAATCTTGCGCTGTCGAGTTATGCGGTATGATCTCAAAGATTTTTAACATGTCCTTGTATTTAGGTGTTTTCCCTTCATGTTGGAAGAGTAGTTTCCTTATTCCTATCCACAAGAGTGGAAGTAGACAATTTGTTGAGAACTACAGAGGCATAGCCAAGTTGAGTGTCTTGCCCAAGTTGTTCGAGCGTATTGTGACTTAGCATTTGGCCTTTGCCATTAATTCGTATATTTCTCCGCACCAGCACGGCTTTCGGAAAGGGCGATCTACAGTCACCAACTTGTTAGAGTTTACCTGTGACGTTTTCAAGGCTTTTTCTAGTGGCTTTCGCACAGATGTTATTTACACTGATTTAAGCAAAGCATTTGGTATGGTTAACCATAACTTACCTATCGTTAAACTTCAAGCCTCTGGCTTCCCTTTCTACTTAGTGAAATGGATAAGCTCTTATCTGCACAATAGATCGTTTAAGGTTTTGTTTAACTTTATCACCTCGGATGAATTCCCCGTTATGTCTGGCTTACCTCAACTTAGGTCACTTAGGTCACTTAGGTCTCATTTTATTTAGTTTATACATTAACGATCTCCCATCGGTGGTTAATTCCAGCCAGATCTTAATGTATGCTGATGATGTGAGACTGTTTTCCTCCTTCTCTGTTTAATCCCAATCACATCAGCTTCAAGGTGACTTGGATAATTTTGTTGCATGGTGCTGTTTGAATCTTCTGAAACTAAATCTGAGTAAATGTAAGAAGCTTTCTTTCTCAAGAAGAAAGTCATTCATTATTTCATAGGTTCGCTTAAGTTGAAGGACGTCGATTCGATCACAGATTTAGGCGTTCTATTTGACCATAGAATACTTTTTAACTTGCATATTGAGCTCTCGATAAGGAAAGCTAGGCCCGCGCTTGGTTTTATAAAAAGGTGGTCCAAAGAGCTTGATGATCCCTACATCACGAAAAGGCTTTACATGTGTTTGGTTAGACCTATACTTGCCTCTGTTGTGTGGTCTCCTTCATATAGGTGCTACGCAGATTCAATTGAATCGGTTCAAAAGCAATTCTTGCTGTTTGCCCTTAGAAATTTGGGTTGGGATCCGTTTGCCTCTCTTCCTCCCTATGAAAATAGGTTGCTTCTGTTATCCTTATCGTCTCTTGTTTCCTTTGTAATCAAAGTAATAAATGGTGCTATTGACTCGCCTTCATTACTGGGTGAAATAAGCTTTAATGACCCTAACCGCTTCTCTAGGCACTTTATCTTGGTTAAGCTTAGTCAGTGTAAGTTTAATTATGAGCTGTTCAATCCACTCAGAGTCGTTTGCAAGAACCTAAATGACGTCTACCACTTATTCTCGTTATCGGACTCTTTAAAGTCCATTAAAGCAACATTGCTTAATACGCGCGATTTACCTATGTCGTATTTAAACTAGCTTCTATCCTTAAAAAGTCGTTACGATTCGAAAATGAATTATTGTTAAGTATTATCGGTTGCCAGCCGGCTTATGCATGTTTGCGATGGCTTAGGGGTTCATTTGCAGTTTGGTCCTGTACCGGTTGTAAGTGTAGCTCTATGCTGATAGTGTACATGGTTTTTTTTCTTCTTATTTGTTTTATTATACTTATACTAAGTTTTATTATTAATTAATATAAGTTTTGCATTAAGAGCCAATTGAACTCGACTGTTATTTGTTTAGTTGAGTTTCATGTATAAGTAGAATTAAAATAAATAAATAAATAAATGACTTTTATATTTATTGAAAAGCTTTTAAATACCCATAATCAGTTTTTCACTACCTGGTCTAATTTTCGAAATACCGATGGCGTATACACGCCGCAGTGATAAGGATGGGGACAGGAAGCTGAAATTTAGCACACATATTCTTCGATTAAGAAAATGAACTTAGAAAATGGGCTGGATCTGTCTATAGGCGCGTGTGTAATGTGAAAGAAACAGAGATAATCTTTTTTCATACTTTCGTCTTTAAAGTCCGTGACCAAGCTTTTCATAAGGATCGTTCAAATAGTTATGGCGATGATAATGTTACAAATTTTCGAAAAGTTCTCCCCGGGATAGAAAGTTTCAGACAAAAACATGAAAAAATTGTCGCTTAAATCGTTTCATTTCGAAACACCCCGCATGTAATTGGCTACTGAAATGGTATGCAGCACATTAATGCCTTTTTGTACCATAGCATTGAAAAAGTAATTAAAACAAATGAAAAACTCATAATATTAATCATTTTGATATTCTTTGTTTGCCAAACTATGAGGTCATCTCTTGTAAGTATTTAATCACAAACGTATCAGATAATCGTTCTTTTAGCGTGAGGCAACGAAAATGAACAATTATTTTATCCACATGCCCAGTAAAAAGAAAAGAACCACAATTTGTTAATGTATGTGTGCCTATTTACGTATCCATGCACGTATGCTCCAATGGTCCAATGAACTAACAAAAATGATGACTGGAATAGTAAAAAAAAGTACCATTGTTATCAAATGAGTCGGTGAATGTAAATTATAATGAGAAATGTGAACAAATATCGGAGAATAAGTAGGAGAAGCTGAAAAAAAGCACCAAAAACCCAACTGAACGAAAAGATGAGTAAAAGTAATCGTATTCCAATATAACACGTATTCAGTTATATCGCAAAAATAGCAATGATTACCAATGATAATCAATGATTATCAATTTAGAGGGGGGAAAAAAACTACGAAAATTATATTCGGCTGTGACCGAATTTTTTGTACCTATCATCGTTATTGTGTTTCTGCAGACTAATTTTTTTTAGAAACTTATATCGCATATCTCTTGTAGTGTGTAGTGTGCAACGAGCAAAAGAGGAGAAAAGCAAACGTGTTTAGTTTTATGTGTGTCGACATCTTAATTTTTGTAAATGGAAGAACGTTTACCAAAGGTACAGCAAAGTTGCGTAGATGGGCAATTAGGCAGGTGAACAGATGGACATGCTTAGGTGCATTCTGAATTTGAAATTGACTAAGAAACTATACACTTTATGGAGGGTTGAAGCTTGCGGCTGTTGCGTTATAAAATTACACCAGACGTGCAAATTAGCAAACAATCAATTTTTTATTCCTTTTGAAAAGACGTGTTCTCGGATTACATGGTATTGTAAGTGTTTCGTTCGGCCGATTTTTCCCATTTTCAATACCAACCAGCGTACAATGTTTTTGCCAATTTTGAGGTCGATGGCTTCATTTCTGCAGCCTCACGGACATGCTTAAATCGAACTCGAATTTGATGCTGGTCACGAATAAATATACTTTATGGGGGCTCCGAAACTTCCTTCTGGTCGTTGCAAAAGTTTTGACAAAATGAATACACCCCTTTCCATCGCAATATGTGTATGCGAAAAGGGAGGACGCAAGCGGAAAAAATACTAATAAGAAATATTAAAATTAATATGTTAGAACGTACACACAACCAAACGGGCATATATTCACACATATATAAATGTAGAATTGCTAACATAAACGCTGATGATTACATTTGTTCTCGAAAGAACAATCACTAATAGTCTATTCAACTGCACGTCTTATATAAAGACGAACTTATTTGTACTTGCAACTATGCATGCATAAGGTTATTTTAATAAATGTAAAAGAAATGATTGCAAAAAAAAACAACAAAATAAAATATAATAAAAGAGCTATTGTGCTACAGTTCGTGGTAGGTATAGAACAAATTAAGTTCATGATCGGATTTTTCTTCCAGTAAACACTAATTGCCAGCTTTGACCATGAAATTGCGTAAAATATGCTGTACTGCAGGTTTCCCCTTGGTCCCCTTTCATTTTGTGTCTTACCGTTGACAAATAAAAATTTCAGATAAACAAAATATTCAAACCATAAACTTTATATGTATAAAAGTGACGGAGCCGAGGGATGATTGTTTCGTTCAGTGATTACAACTGAATTGATTTTCAGCTTTTAAATAAAATAAAAAATTACAACAACAACAAAAAAATGTAAAGTATATTTGGCTTAGGTCGAAGCTTTTGATACCTAGAGGCCTTGGGCATACATTTTACGATATGCAAATAATTATAATATTGACATAATAACCATATACATGTCGTACAATAAAGTGAGAATAAAAAGTGAACAACTTGAAGCGAATTTAGGCAAAGTTTCGAAGTTATAGTTTTGATTACAAAAGTCGGAATGATGCAAATATGATGCTAACACTTTTTTCCTATTTACCCCCACGGAAACGTATATAAATAGTTTTTGGTAATTCTTCACTTAGAATACATGACAGCATTATAAGTGTAAGACGCTAAGGTGACCTAAACCTCCTTATACCTAAGAGTTAATGCTTACGGAACACTGCGAATTTGCACTGACGGAATAAAAAGAAAAGTACATAAGACTGAATCAAAATATACTCAAAATATATGCGATCTAATGTGCATGTCCGGTTTTTCCGTTTGGTAAACTTGACATACTTTTTATAATAATAATAAACATATGACGAGTTATTGATTGCTTTGTAAAATAAAATTTTTGATTTTCTTTTTAATTCATCATGTAAAAAGGAGGGGTGAAAATACTAATTTCATCTGTTTATTCCATTTGTAGCGATTACCTCTAAAGTCATTCTAAATTCATCTGCCTTCAAGGACTAAAATTAAACTAAAAACAATAAAGAAATCCAACTTTCTCAAAAGCATATACTTCCGATTCCAATTGGTACACTGTTCTATTATTAAAAAAAGTCGGTACTTACTGATCTATTTAATTATTGTGTGTGTGTGTGTGTTTTAGGCGGTTCGCGCTCATTTTCATGCCTTCAACGAAATACATATTATATCATATATGCGGAATTTCACCTTCATATTTGAATTTTTACGGCCATTATTATTTCAATAGCAGACCTCAGCTGAGTTACATTACTTAATGCACGCAAAATGTATAGTTTTTATTACGTCACTGACGCATAAGCTCGGATAATGTGGGGGTTATATTATTACATAAATGAAACAGTCAATCTGGCATAACTATATTCTTTGGCGTTGTGTGCACCAGTCGATGCTTTCATTTAAAGTAAGCCTACAATAGGAGGGAATGTAATTAACTTTTGGTTGAAACCATTTTAGATAATCTTGAAATATATGATATGAAGTACATAATGAAGTTCTCTTTTAAAATTGTACATGTAATCACAAGATTGTGACACCTATTAAGGGACTGCATTAAGCTTGTCAAACTTTTAGAGCGCAACGAAATACGTATTGAAAGCCATATTATACTTCAACATATCAAGATCAGCTGAAACAATTCATTTTTTCTAAAATTTATATAGCTTAGAAATAGGTGCATGGTATAATTTTCAGTTGTTTATAAGCTGCAACTAAATACATATCAAAGTTTGACGAGATGCAGAATTTCTGTCATTGCATATTATTTTGTTCTAAACTGCAAAAAATTACAACTAAGGCCACATAAATGGTTAAATTGGCTTAGCGAAAAATTTTAATCTTTAGGACGGTGAATGTTTTGTATCTTCATGAGAGGTGGATGAAGAAATTTAAAGTTTACTTGACGAAAGTTCAGCGAAAATTTAGAAAGAGCTTGTTGTACAGTTAAGAATACACCAAAGGCAATTTCATTTCAATTGCATACAATGGGAAAGAATAGAAAGAAAGATGAGAGTTAATCGGAGAGAGGAAAAATCGTACTTTTGACATTTGCTTACATTTGTTAAGGGGCTATGAAACGAGGGATTATCTTCATGACATTAATTTGGGCGGTAAAAAACGGCAGGACAACTATCCATATCTTTAAATCTGTTTGCAAACAAAGACTTACTTTTCGTAAGATTGGTTGTGCCCCAAAGCTTGAAAAATTGTGGTAAGTATTCAAAATTCAGCATAGTTAATTTTTATATGAAAGTACTATCTTTTATCGATCAATTTTCATTATGCTATATTGAAACTCAAAATTTTCTGCCCTAAAAAATGAAAATTTTCGTAAAAATCCTTATATAGGGTACCATCTAAAGGTGAGTGCGGGTGATCATAACTTGATACAATAAATTTTTTTATCTTTAATTACTATTATGGGTTATGTGTCATCATAATATGTTAAAATTCAGACTTTTCTGCTCTACAACGCATCAACTTTCGTGAAAATCTATATATACGGTAGGAGCCAAAAAATAGGCCGAGTTACTATTATAGTCTGATTTTCATCATTAAGCATTAAAAATTAGACAATTTTATCATACGAACGTCAGTTTTCGTTGCACAAGACAGGTTCAAAATTTGCCCCAGCCGGTTCAAAGTTTTCATACCAATTTAGAATGCTTTGCTATTTTTCTCGATAAATTTTAAAACTTGCAATTATTTGCTTATAAGGACTTTTCAAAATAGGGCGTTATATGGGAAGTGGGCGACAAGGTGGATCTGTCCAAGGCATGCATTCCTCTTTGACCCAAAACAAGACAGTAATCCAAATTTCACCAAGATATAACTAAAATTGCGACCTGTAGCTTGAACACAAATTTACATGGACAGACATTGGACGCACAGACAAACTTAGATCGATTTAGAAAATGATTTTGAATCGCTCAGTATTATAAAACGTGGGTCAGTGTTAAGCGCATCGGTGTGTCACATACGCCTGGGGTATAAAATCCGGTCAGTCAATGAGGAAGTTTATTAAGCTTTGCATGCAGGAACTGCCGAAGACAAATTTAGGTTTTTCATTGCGGCATTTATATAGTAGTCTGTTCAATTGATTTTGATTACTTTATACGTTGTTCTTTTAATATACTGTAACTTGTTTATCAAAAGTATTAAAAATTTACGGGGAATTTATCTTTTTATACCTCACATCACCTGTGATACAGAGTATATTAACCACTACACCCAGATAGATCCATCCAAAATCATTTTCAGAACCTCTTTCCGAATTAATTTAGACATGTCTATCCGTCTGTCTGCCATGTATTATTGCGTTCAATCTACGGGTTGTAATTTTTGAGATATTTGGTTCAAACTTGTTAGACTGACGTGCTTCGGCTCAACCTCAAAGTCTATCGAAAATAATTGGGATCGCAAAACTTTTTGAACTACTCCCTCTATAAAGCCTTAAATTGATAAGTCGTTATATGAAAACATATTGTTTCGCGACAAACATCGCTGAGAAATATTATTTCAGCCATTTAGAATTGACTAGAAAAATTAAGATCGGACGGTGCTGTCTTTTGAACCCCTTGCCATATAATCACTATTACGAAAATTGAATGAAATAAAATGTCTAATTTTCAGTAATTGTTGGAGCAAATTGGTTCATAATAATAGTTTGACATAAAAATTACCCTTACTGAATTTTGACCACGGACTCCACCCTAAATAAGCGGTCTAATGAAAATAATATTTAGGTGGCAAAAAGACCTAATATTTCATATTTTATGGAGAAAAGTGGTTCGTGAGAGTAATTTTATATACAACTTAACTGTATCAAATTAAATCAAGATAGACGTCATTGCATACAAAAGTTATCATGAAATACTAAATTTTTTTATGCGTCAAAGTGGTTTAATTTTCGATATTTTATGATGAAAGTTGGGAATTGATGATTACGGAGTTTATGGAGCAAGATGACTAAATTTGCAGCCTTCTAGCTGAGTTGTAGTTTCTTTCTGCACATGAAATGTATCTATGTAACTGAGTAATAGTCCAACGGCTTTATTCCCGACTATTATATTCTCACTTGTTTTTTATGCTCACCATTAAAGGATGGGAGTATACTCAGTTTATTTCTATCATAATGTGTATAACAGGTAAAAGAAAGCTTCAGAAACTCTATATAATGTATATATTCTTGATCTGTGTGAAATTCTGAATGGATTAAGCCATGTCTGTCCTTCTAGGTGTATTTGTGTTTGTGTGGTGTTTATTGTAGGTATTGTCCTGCTCGCAAAAATGAAGATATTGACTTCAAATTTGGTAGAAACATTGGAAGTTTTTGCACGCAGGTTGATAGTGAAAATGAGCTAAATTGATCAGAGCCAAAGCCCTAATGAAACTCAACACCGTTTTTTTTCACAAAAATTTGTGAGTTTTTGCTCGTTACCCAGGCATCGTGCCAAATTTCTTTATGTTTTCTATAACGATTTACGCGTTTTATATCCTAGCATAACCTTCTATTACTTAGACGTACGATGGGAGAAAATGTTGATGTTTAACATCTAGTCACGAAGTCAAGAGCTTCATATATATATTTTCATTAGGCGTAAGTCATGTGTAGATTGGTAAAGCGCTTTTATTTCATTAGCCACAATTTAGATTAAAGGCGGGAACTACTGAACATTTCTCAGAAACGAATATGTGGCAAAAATTTCATATTGAGAAAGAATTATTTCCTTGAAATTTGGGGCTTTTCCTCGAGCTTACCGATAAGACTGCCTGTGTGAAAGAATTTCCTGCTATGACATTTTCCAGATAAGCTTTTGCAATGTTTTCGACAAGTTAACTTAAATATTGTTTATGAATAGAAATTTGCTTTTTTATTTGATCAAAAATTGAACCTTTTCATTCAAATACCTGCTAATCACATAAAAGTTAATATTTCTAAAAAATCTTACGCACTTTTCTAGTTATAAATTAAAAGATTTATTTTTTTTATACCAAGTACTGAAAGAAGGGTTTGTATGCATTTTATTA
Organism: Glossina fuscipes; assembly: GCF_014805625.2. NCBI lineage: Eukaryota > Metazoa > Arthropoda > Insecta > Diptera > Glossinidae > Glossina > Glossina fuscipes. The sequence continues at coordinate 5,754,507 of NW_023998432.1, forward strand.
TAATGTTTATAATACCAGAATATAAGCGTCAGGGCGCAAAAAGAAAGCCTCAGAGACCCTACACAGTTCTGCATCATTATTCATAATTTCTGATAAATAAAAGGTTAACATTTTCTAAAATTATTTTCATGTTTAAAACTGGAGAAAATCGGCCACGCTCACATAAGTGATCAAGTTTTCATTTTTTTTACCTTCTTGATATTTTCTACTTATTACTTAAAGGGGAAACATAATTTGAAACTTATTCTGTGCATCACATGGAAATTATCTTTAATTAAAAAACATTGAACACGCTCACCTGTTGTTACAAAATACCAAAATTAATTTATCTAGTTTTTCATGTCTTTTTATTTTCTTTTTCATTATTCTTATTACGCTCTGGGCAGCAGACTTCTCTATACCACACATGCTTCACAAGAATGACCTCCGGTGTTGCTTTTCGTTAATACTTTTCAAATATATACATTATACTTAAACACATCTTCAATAATCTATTATTATTATATATATATCTATTATAAATATCTATTATTATTTAATTTCATCCAAGAAATTTGCTAAAAAAAAATTTGTGTTAAGATTCTTACAATGGTACCATGCTTGATTAAAACTAAGCGTTAAGTATTCCAAAGTTGTCCTCGTGTAAGTAGTATCGCTCCTGGTTGTTGCAGCTGATACTTTCAATACTACGACCATAGAAGCGGCGTTTAAATTTAAATGTTTTTAAAACGCATAAAAGGCTGGTGTTAGCAGTACTTAGAATGTACGTATATATGTATCCAGACACGTATACGCTGACATGTAAATGTGTTGATTTGGGGAAAGAGGAGGGGTAGGAGAGGAAGTGGCTTTATTGTTGTTAACTGACATCGGATTTGATTTGATTTCTTTTATTTTTTGTTTTCCATTATTCTTTGTTGAATTTATTTATTTATTTATACGTATATTTTTTTTTTATATTCATTCACAAACAATATGATTTTTGCATGAATGCATGTTTTCATTTTATACACATTGTCTGTTGTTTATATTTTTAATTTTTGATTAAATCGTAGAGTCCCTCTCCCTATGTGTTTGTAAAGACTTTTTAAAAGAATGAAAGAACAACAAGAACAGCAGAAATTCCCAACACATTTATTGCACTTTTTTTTACTATTTGTTAGCAGGCATGTAAAAAAATTTAATCAAATGCTGTTAACACTAACGTACGTATATGTTTAATTAATCAGTTTGTTTATGTACGTACTTACACAAGGGCATGCATGAATTATGTATATATACATACACATCCGTTAACACTCGTTCGTTCACCAATGCAGCCAGGCACGTTTATACACGTTTATACGTACACATGACAAAAATTTCTGTTTTTTGTTAGTTTAATGAACGATTTTTAGTAAAAGTTTTTCAAAGTTCATTTACGTTTAGAATGCAGCGTTACATACTCATATTACAAATATATACATACAAGCATATTGAGGCCGTCCGCAATAGTTGTGGAAGTTGTAAGCTTTTTAGAAAAAAGACTTTCTACTAATAAAAAGCTTAAGAAATTTAGTAACTATTTGCCTTCAACGACAATCTTATCGTTATCTTGAGCCCAGAAAGTATAAAAGAAGTTCTTCAATGGCTTCAACTCTTTTTTTAAAATGATATATGTTAGGCAATTATAGGTAAATCACTAAGAAATTAGAGATCTGCTAAACTATATCATTTAATTTTTACGTCGGATAATTGGTAATTTTCCTGGACCAAACCGGATAACCCAATAATCTGGCCTACATTAATCAATTAACTCGTCTGTTATACTTTCGTACACACTTTAGTGATTTAACTGTATTTTCTTATAGAGGAAGATAAGTCATTTTTTTCTAACGTAAAATCAAAGCATCAACCAATGCTTTGTCAAGAATATTTAGGTCGGCTATATATTTACAAACTTCCAATAAAGTAGAGACCTCCAAATTTAAATTTCGAATGTTATGAGTTAATGCATATACTCGTTTTTAAAAATCATTTATGCAAACTTTGTTCGGGAAGTTAAAATCTTTTAAACTGTTATATATTCAACCTTCCTTTAATGTCCAAAGTGATTGGATTAGAGGAGACCTCCGTTATCTGCGTTCACTTGGTTTTTTTCTTGGAAAAGGCGGCTGGCATATGGAAATTATATGATTACACAAAAAATGTCAAAATGTATCACTTTCGAGAAATTTAACAAACTTATTGTGTGTTGAAAAAGGTCCTTTTTTCTCCAAGCTCAAAAGAGATATATTTTCTTGCTTTTTGTACATATTTTTATTTGAGTGTAATAAATAGCGTCTCCATATACCCCTAGCATTCGACAAACCAATTAATTACAAATATGTTTGTTGTTTTTATATCTATAACAACAAAAATGAAGAAATGTATTAAGTTTATTATTCATCTATGTAACACTGAACAATGCGTGCAAAGATCTAACTTATGCCTATGCAATAATTCGTTGAATCAACAGCTTGATAATGAGAAGCTAAGGTAAATTTTTATGAAAATTCTACTTGCAACTGCAAAGGAATTCATTTTGAAAATAAGCGGAATCCATTTTAGTTCCGCGTTAACTTTCCTTGAAAACTATGGTAATTTAAAATTCTCGCATGGCGATTATTGTACGACCATAAAATTTTTGATTTATTCAAAATTTTAATGAAAGGCGTTCCAGATGCGCTTCAAATTGAGTATCGTATTATCACTTAGCTTTCCCATTGCCCCTCACCTTTAAATTAAATTCACTGAACTCGATTATAAAATTGAAAACTTTCTGCTTAATGTACACTACAGAGAAATGTAGAATAGGGAGTGTATTAACTACTACTTAAAAATAGTAAAGCGATTTTCGTTTTATTTTCATCTAAATAAAACATCATAATATATAAATAGTGGTCCAATAGTAATAAAGAGTATAATATCGACATAGAGTGTTGCGCCGTGCGGTACTTTTCCTTCTAGTTACTTTTTATATTTCTATTTATCAAAGTCTATCTTATAACCATAAAACATGAGTTGCCATAAGAACGTTCACAGTTGAAAAGGGGACACCACCGTACATTTTTTAGAAAATCAATCCTTTTCTATTGGATTTGCACCTTCCAAAATACGGGAAAAAAATTTATTGCTGAAAAGAATTTTTTTGAAGTTTATAGTTGTGAATGCTTTTGTTAAGAAATTGAAAGTTTGCGATAAATAATTTAATGTTAATTATGAGTTCTGATATAGGTTTGCAGATTTTCTTGCTATTTTCTCGGTCGTTTTTCAAGAGGTGACGTGTAAAAAGTGCGTCTTTGGTAAACGCAGTAAGCGACAGGCTCTCCCATATTGTAAGCCTTTAAAAGTGTTTTTATTGAAACGCGAATCTTCAGATAAGTTCATTTAAGCATTATTTATTAACAAATAAATGCTGTTTTTACGTCACGTTGTTAAACTTTTCCTTTCTAATCAACCGTATGGCATAACAATAAAAAAAAGTATTTATAAGCTCGGTTTTCATCTAGTAGCAATTGATCCACTTTCTCAAAATGGACAACTAGTTTGGCATTTATTCTATATTTGCTTCATTTAATAAATATTTAGATTACCGAGTCTAACGAATTTGCTTTTACTTGTTTTTGTTACCATATCTATGATATTTTTCTCTCAAAGTTTAGGCTTCAGTTTTGCTCCTTACAGTCGACGCCGCTATGTGCACTGATTATGTATGGTATTATCTAGTTTACTTTTTCAATTTTCGCCGTTTTAGCTATAGCAAAAGAGATACAAGAAACGCTCTCTCAAAAGTGTCAAAACAGGGGATAATCACGTAGTTTAAAGTTATTTTCGGTTTTTGCCAAACAGACGAATACAACAGCGAAAAGTATATTTTTCATAGGTGATTATTCTCCAGACAGGTTATTCTACGTTAATATTGGTTGTTTAGAGCTGCATTTATAAGAGAAACCTCCCTTAAGTTGAAAATAGAATTAATTCCAAACGAACTTGTTAAATTACAAGCAGCTGAGCCAAACAAAAAAATTTGAATTTGTGAAAAGTAAATAAATTAATTCATTTTTATTTTTGCTTTTTTTTGCTCATGTGCCTAATTAATACTCTTAATTCGCCTAAGCTGGTAATCACTTACGTATTATTAATCTTTCCACACTCCGTCCTTGACTGTCGTTGTGAATAACAAAGCGCAAAAGATCAACAAATAATACAAACTCATCAGTCTGCTGGATAGGTTGGTGTTATCGCCAACTGTTCTAATCCTTTTTACTTAACAAAACAAAGAAGGGAAAAATTAAAGGTTGTTAATAAATAATCAAGTAATGTTAAAAAATACTTATACATTCGGCGGAATGATTCCTCTCCTCATATTATGTTATTTGATAGTAGACGAACATCAAGATTGGCAAAAGCGGAGTCTTGTAAAACGTAAAAGGGGTCAGCGAGGCGCTTCAAATCGTCCTATGTTACCCAAAAATGTCTAAGTAAATGTTTTATTATATTTGTTAACAACATAAATTAAAATATACATGTTGTTCCATGTAGACTTTTGGAAAACTTTTGCGTGTCACAAGAGGCTTTTGAAATCATTTTAGGAAAAATTGGCGTGAGTAATTTCCTGTTCTTTTCATGCAATAAACGACAACTGAAATAATCCTAATATTTATTGAAACGGTTAGACAGGCAGACAGAACTAATAATTTCGAAAATGAAGACAGTTTCATAAATTGAAAAGGCAAACAAAGGCTGAATAAAAGGGCGGTGAGTTAATCTATATACATATATGTTTTTGCGTACACACATATAAATATTTTATTGATAAGATTGGCGACCTTATGAATATTATGGCAGTAACCTTTTGATTTACTGGAACAAGGTAACTCAATTTAATGACGTTGTCAACGTATTGCTAGAGGCCTGAAAATTGAGGCGAATAAGTGAGGAAATAGGAACTTGCATATCTTCTGCACTTTTAAATTGAATTGAATGTATTGAAGTAAAACATATAAGGGATGAGTCTGCTCTAAGATGTTTTGTGAAAATTAAAATGTTTGCCTTTATATATATAATACAAAACTAGAATTTATTTGAAATTCGTTTCAAAACATTGTACATTCTTTACACGCAAATTCATAGGCCAATATATTAATATTATTATATAATAAATAATGTATTCTATAAAGTAAAAATAATATGATTTATAATCAAGTTCGCAATTCAAAGTTTTCTTAAAATATGAAATTATTTCACTTTATTTCATTTAACAAAAATTTTCCATAATGTTGTTTTGATTTACGTTTGTATTGTTTTTTTGTTCATTATATCATTTTCAACCAATGAATCTCATATTTGCCTCTCGTTTTCCCATTATATTTTCGAAGTAAATTATGAATGGTGAAGACCATACATGATTCACATTCAAATGGCTTTCAAAGCACGCCTTCACAATGAGAGCTACTTATGTAAACATACATAATCAGTATCATTGCAAGCATAGTATAGTTTGCGCAGTTGTGTACTTTGTTTTTACAGGTCAGTTGTTACACTTTTCTGCGATGTTATTAGTTAATAGTTAGCTAGATGGTCGTGTATTGAAAATAATTCACCGTAGTACAATTTCTGTTCTATCAGGATTTGCTTTTAAATGAAAATAAAGAGAAAATTCATTTACTTGTAAACATTGTTTTATAGACTTCGTATTAAGTAAGAGCTGTTAGTGAGTATAGTGAAAATTATCATAAAAATCAAAAGACATATAAATAGAGACAAAAATACATAAAAAAGCAGAAATTTCAATGGAAAAGACGAGCTGTCAATTACAAAATGAATTCAATGCACACATAAAAAAAAAAATTTGTTTTTTAAAAAAAATAAGAAGACGTTATTAACATCACTTCAAACGGTCAGAGATAAAAATTATTAATTGATAAGGAAAATTTGTTCAACCACTTACATTTAGGGATAATCGGTTGGTCACCACATTAACGAACTGATTACAGAGTAATTCTTCTTTCTTATTTTTTAAATGTTACAGGACAACTTTGGAAAGAAAAGTTGGTTTACTTTTATCCGAGTATCTTAAGAAACAAATAGCATTCATCTGTGTTATTAATATTCTTAAATTATTCTTATTAAAACGAAAATTTCAATTTGTATAATTGAACCACCTTTAAAGGAAGTGCGCGACTTATTATATATTATTTTAATAGAATTGTGATTTATCCAAATTAAAGCATTATGTTTATGATGAGTCTAAAGACTTCTAGCCCAGATTATGTGCCAAAAAAGCATTGAACACATTTATTTTGGAAGAAAGCGGCTTTGAATCGGATGATAGGAGTGGACGCGGTATGGTAATTTGAAGCTTCAATAATATTTAATTAGAACAAGCAATGCTTGGTAAACCCCTTGCGGTGCGCAACACATTCTTGTTTAGTACTGCAAATGATTATTGAATTAGTTGTATAATTTAGAGCTTAGGCTCATGAAGGTAAAAACTTGGTCTCTTATGAGGTTTTCGCATATTATAGTCGTTTCCTCTTTTAATATGCCATGTAGTAAGTCATGCGAAATTTGAAGGGAAAATTTTCCTTAAAGGCTCTTTTTCCCTACGTACTACAAGTCCGAAAGCCAGTATAAAGAGTATAAAAAATATATTAAATCAGTATAAACTAATTTTTTTTTGTAAATTTACAACAGATTTTGCTTTCAGAGCTGTTGCTTTCCTTATTTTCACGAATTCGGCCATTTTTAACAATAAAAGTACATAGTATAACTGTGAGGCTTTGTAGGAGCGCAACAAAATGCTTTAAATGTGGTTGTTGCAACTCGTTGTTTCGTCGAAAAACCTGTAAGGATTTATTCTTACGGTTATGTAAAGACACTTGCATGTTTGCAGGCGCTTTTGTTTGTTGCTATCGTATTTCAATCAACCGAAAGTGAGATCAGTAACGAAAAGGTCATGTCTTCTGCCTTCTTTTCTTTTTGATTACATTGGAAAGGCAAATTATCAACAATTGTTTTAAAATGCTAAGAAAATATTTCTTAAATGTATGGTTTTGAATGCATAGGAACCGGTCAAGCAAACTCTATGTTAACTGAAGTTAGCGGCTATCCTCTGACGGCTAGGCTAATGACATCTCGTTTAATTTCACCTCGTTTAATTTCACCAACTCAGGAAGATGTGAATATTTATATGTGAATTTTTTAGATGGCGGTCAGTTAACAAAGAAAATTAAATCCAAAAAAATTTTTAACGTTTTTCCTTAAAAATTTTTCATTTCCTCATGTGTGAGTCAGCAAATCAATAGCAGATAGCTTGCTGACTTGAGCGAAAAAGGTTCAATGTGAACACGAGAATATTTTGTTTCAATTTTACTAAAGTTGGCACATAGTTTGATTATAAATGCGTATAGATATATACATGTAATGCATATTATGACGTCCACCATGTAACTAAAATGTTCTTATTTTATATAATTATTTAGACTTTTGATGCGAAATGTTATGGGATTTTGTTCTTCTTCAAATAATTACAAGATGACGCAGCGCAGAGTGAATTTCTTAGTGTGCGAAGTGCGATGCAAGAGTGTATATGGACCTGAAAAGTTGCGAAAGTAAAAGACCATGTGAAGGAGTAAATTTATGGTTTGGCTGTGGATATTTAGATGTATTGTTGACAAATTTTCAAAAAAAGAAAAGACAGCGGTGTAAGCCGCGTAAATGCAAAATGCCATAAACGTTGTGATCTTAAAGACCAGAGCTGCTCACTATGTTCATTTTGCACAGCTGTGCATCACGTTTGGTTAAACATCAACATGTCAATAAGTCAAATAATGTCCCGTATGAGGTCATAATAGGTAAACTAAGGTGCAAGAGTACAAATTGCAACCATGAATTAAATTATTCCAGCAATGTTGCCTAGAGAAGACTGACAGCTTCTTGTCGATTGCCCTAAAATCAATGGGAATGAGAGCACGATCATTGATATGTGATGATCTGGAAGATCCAATATTATCAGCAATGGTATGAATACCCATGGGACCGGGCACCCAGAAAAAATGGAAACCAAAAGCATTAGATTTGAGGATATAGTAAATATCTGATTTCTTACCCATAGGGGTGAATTTTACCTCAGGCAAGCGATTTCAAAGGGGATAAGACAGATAGAATTTTTTTAGAAGTAAAATTGGCGTGTAAACGAAATCTTTCGGGTAGAGGTTTAACACTTGCCATCTATGAATGAAATGAATTTCAAGGCACCAGGGCCATGACATTTGAATGAAATTTGAGTAATTTCAGAAGATGCATAGTTGAAATGTCCAATAAGAGTGAGCAAACACATTCTAGTTTTAGTCTTACTATCCCGGAATATAATTTGATTATATAAGAGCAGTTGGAATCCCATGAGGTGCCACAAACAGATCTCAGGACGTTAGTTAGCTGGAAGCATTGTTGAATAATTTTATTAATGTGAGCAAGAGCAAAGAGGTTACATTAAAGAACAAAGCTTAAAAAGTAAAAAGTTTTTGGCAAATGGTATACTGGAGTCATATATGAATTGTGAAGTAATAATAGAGTCTCTTCTTTTTTTGAATCCACGTACTTAGGCTTATTTATTGCGAGTGTGAGCTGGAGAGACTCAATGTTAGATTGTATGGCCGCACAATTCTGGGTGGGAGTGAGAAGAAGGGAGTTGAAAATTTCGTTAATATACTTAGAAATTAAAAATATATACACAAAATGGAAAAATTTTTGCACATTTGCAATGGTTTGGGAGCTAACAACGATTTATGTCAGTTATGGGTGTGGCTCTGTGCTACATGTCTACATGCTTTTCTTTCAACTTTTTTTCTGCGTTTATTTGAATTTTCTTCTTTTTATTTTCTTATTTTTTCTCTATTTTTCTTTAAATACTTTTTAATCGTTATTGATAAAATTTAGCATATATTTACTTCTAATAGCCAATTAAATTCGGCTGTTAATATATGTTAACTGAATTCCATGCATAAATAAACTAAATAAATAAAAACAAAAAGTAATAATAATAAAACAAAGAGAACCTAGCACAGAGCCCTGAGGGACATCTATGAAGGTTCTCCTATGTGCGATGACCATGTAGTAAAGATTATATAGTAAATTCCGGAATTTGATAAGGGGATTTAAATAGAGTAGGAGAGACTTTAAAATGTTAGGGTTAACAGAATGAAAAGCTGATGTCATGTCCAAAAAGCAGGCAAAGGATGAGTTGATTGCAGACGACAACACGATGTTGTCTTGGACGGATTTGGATGGCCTAAAACCAAATTGGAAATTGCATTCAGATTCATAATACGACTCTAGGTGCAAGTATATTTTTTCGAAGAGCTCCCCAAGGGCGAAACTATGGCAATAGGCAGATTATTTTTTTTTCTTAAGGTGATAACTTGGAAGTTATATCTCTATGTTCAACGCCTTGGGATGACTGTTACGAATGACATTTGAGCTTGGAGATGTCTCTTTAACTGCTTTATTGAGTTTGGAGAAGGATATTACATCTAAAAAAAATTATCGCGTTGTTCATCGTGTGATACAGAAGGCATTACAGAGCTAGAAAATACAGGATATCGTTACAGAATTCATTAAAGAATTTAGCAGACAATGGGAGAAAGTTATACTTCTAAAAATTTTGATAGTACGCCAAAGACCTGAAACTGATATTTCACTATTCACATTACCACAAAATTTTTTCCATCCCTTACTTTTTTCAATCTATACTATATGTGTATTCGTTTCTAACGTCGGTCAAAGCTTTGATTGCTTGCAATATTCCACTAGAAATTGAGACGGTGTGAATTTTTTGAAATTTTTTGATTCAAAGTATTGATGAAAGCCACAGAGAAATTGCCAAAGAAACAATCTGACGGGCGGTTGACTTGGATGGTATTTGATATATTACGTACAAGATTGTTAAGAGTAGAGTTTGACATATTTTGGAATTCCGGTACGTGGGAAGCGGCGGACAGTGGGGTGTAAGTGAAGACCAATTTCAATTAGACAATGAAAGCTACCTAGAGCATCGTTACGAATGCTCAATGTACTCAAGAAACCAAGGCTAGCTATACAGATCGAAACATCTCCAGTTGAAAGTTCAGTTGGATCGTGTAGTTTCATTATTGACAAGAAATGAATTAGTGAGCTAAGCAAAGGATAAGTGCTGATTAAAATTTTTTTTTTGAAGAATGTGAGATAAACGAATAGCGGAGGGAATAATAGGGTTTAATTTTAGAGAATATTTGTCACTTTGCAATTTATCTACAAGTCAGAAACCTGAGATGTTGAGTTGAACATATTGATAGGATCGGTAATCATTTCACGATCTAACAATTTTTTATTTGTTATGAATACCGCAGCTTCAGGATTTAAAGACTTTATTTGGTAGAAAGACAGTATCGCTCGATTGAATCGTTTAACAGTGGCGCGTATATGCCAGGGGGGCAGGCTAAGGGAGCTTTCAAGTGAAAGGAAGAAGTTGGAATAAGAACTCTGACAGAAGGAATAAACCTGAGATTTAAGGTGATCTGCAGCGTCTTTTTTGGATTTTAAAAATTTTTTGACGCCACAAATTGGGCAAATAGGCAATGTAATTTTTGTTAACTGAAGAATCAGCGACAATTGAGTTTGCCCTAGATGCCCGAGATAATTATCTTGATTTTTTGATTTAGAAATAAAAAAAAATTCTGTATTGGAGAGGTGTTGATATAGATTCTATTATAGGTAAAGGGTTACTTTTACCTTGAATGAACACAGAGTAATCACATCTATTACGAGCGTAGACTCTAACCCTGGGAATTCTTAGATCGCCGTCCGCTGACGAGATGGTACGGACTTTTGATCAATCCATTTTTCGCAGATTGTGTAAATATTTACAGACGCGAAAAATTGGTGTAATTATGAACAGCCAAATGATGAAATTTGGGAAGAGTAATGTCGAAGCTTGGTTGAAAAGAATCGATCGATGGACGGACGGTGCCGCTGTAGCTTCTCCTTTTCTTAAATTTCTTCAATTTCAGGAAAATTCAGAAAATTATTTATTTCTTATAATTTATTTTGGAGTCTTATTTTCTAATTTTTTCTTTTGGAGAAAAATTGAATGCTTGAAATTTATTATTCGAATTGTTCATTTATATTTGCTTCTTTTACTTATTTTTTTTTATTTCTTTATAGATTTGAAACATTTGCGGCGCCACGAAAAAAAAAAAAAATGAATTCTAGTAGAAATACGTTCCTCATGACTTCCACGTAGAGTACTATTCGGAATAATAGATCTGTAAAGAATTCAAAATTTGCTTATGACTACTGTGATAGCTTTAAGAAGCATTTCGAGTTATTTTAACTACGTCACCAAAAATATCGTATTGCTAATATTTACTCTGTTTGTTAGCATACCAGCAGATATTTTAATTCAAATTTGAACCGTCAGCTAAACCTTCCCAAAAACTGAAATATATTGAGTCCCTAATGCCGAGTTCGATACGTTTAACGTTTCGAGTTCGGAGCCATAATCGCTTAATTGAAAAGTTTGCGCGACGACAGCGATATGGCATGCTTATAGTTAAAAAAATTATTTTATTTTTTAACATCGACCCTGCTATGGTGAACACTTCTGCCGAAAATTTTATAATTTTCTAATGCCATCCCTAAAGTAGTGCTCTGGAAACACTTTGAAATGCTTATGTACACTTGTTAGTCTTCATTCGCTTGTTCAAAGATGCTAATCACGAGAAAATTTTTATTTATTTGGGAATGGAAAAAATTCAAAAAAAGTTCCAAACCTTTAGTTTGGCACAATTTTTTTTGTTAATGTAATTCTTTTCTCATAAATTTCGACCAACTTGGGTCAAAAAGTGTGAGCAATACTTCTAAGTTAATACGTAGATTACCAACCTTGAATTAATAAATTAGTGTAATGGTGTTGATTCCCAAAAAATTCATACAATACTTTTTCTTATCCGTTTATGATTATCTCGATTCATCTTAGATTTAAAAGTCGCATAGATGAAAGTGAGTCCGTGTCTTACATTTACTTAGCTTTTCAGATCCGAAAACTATAGGGGACCGACTGCCTCGAATCTTCATCTTACTTGTTCCTAATTCTCTTTTTTACACGATCAATAACCCATTCGATCAGCTCTTAACCCCACTTAACTGATTTTCTAACTTAGCATAGCGATTTTCGAATGTTCAACACTCGAATTATATTTTGTTTTAAGTGGTAATAAAAGTAGCAATAAAATTTTGCAGGTTTTTTATGAGCGAATGCACAAAAAGATAATTAAAATAGATAAATAAAAAAAAAAATAGAAAAATTTTTCGAGAATGTTTTCAAAACGTTATCGGAAATTTACCAAGCAAGCAGGTCCCACCGTATCTTCCGTACATAATTTTATGCATTACCAAATCCGCATTCAAAAAATTTTTTGAAACAATATTTTATTGTGTAGAATTTGGAAATAAAATAATAAACAAGAGAAACAATAAACAAATACAACCATGAACCAAAGAGGATCTTTTCAGGTTCTTATCCTTCATTTATTTTTTATAATTTTTAAACAAGGCGAAGGAGAAAACAGGTTTGTGTTCTTGTGCATTTATAAGATGTACCTATGCTAATATTATCTTCCCTCTTAATATCATAAACATAAAGCGATCAATGGGTTTGTACTCCAAATGATTATTGTGTTATTGATGAAGCTGCCAATGTGGGCGACGTAAAGCGTTTCGAAAGCCAACACGACTGCCGATTGTCATGTGGTAAATACGGCGCTATTTGGCCAATGCCGACTGGTGACTGTGTGCTTGGCCATGAACGCATTCATTTTGATCCGTGGAAAGTACGTTTCAATATTATGGCTAATAGCTCATGGACCAAGCAATTTTTACGTGAGACGAATCGAATCTTTGTAAGTAATATTATCAAAGAATGTTTACGAAATTGCACAGTCGAGAGAAGTAAAGAAATTTTGGTGAGGGTAGCCGTGAATTCTACAAGTCTAACATTAGATTGGGAGTCTGATGAATCGTATAAGCTAAACATAAGGACAACAGGTAAAGAGAGATGATAGACAGTGAGAAAATTGCAGACTATGAAATAATTGCTATCACAAATTTTGGAAGGCGCTGCTACCTTTGTGGATATTAAAGCTGAAACTGTTTATGGAGCCAGACATGCTTATGAGACACTAAGCAACGTTATAACGGGTAGTGCAGCGTAAGCTTTACACTCAATAACATGTTTCAAATATTTCAACCACATTTGGTTCTGTCTTTAGTAATGGCTTGCTAATGATTAATTCAGCTAGGATACATGATCGTCCGATATATCCCCACCGCGGTGTGTTGTTGGACACAGCACGAAATTTTATACCGTTACGACAAATACGTAATACTATTGACGCTATGGCATCTTCAAAACTTAATATTTTTCATTGGCATGTGGTGGATACACATAGTTTCCCTCTAGAAATTACTAGAATCCCCGAAATGCAACGGTATATTTATAATTTATGACACTAATATGAATGAAATACGTTTAATACATGTAGATTCGGTGCTTATTCTCCAACCAATGTCTACACACGGAGTGAAACTATTAATATGATCAAGTATGCTCGCTTACGAGGAATACGTATTCTGATTGAAATCGATGGTCCTTCGCATGCAGGCAACGGGTGGCAATGGGGCCCTATGGCAGGTATGGGTAATTTAGTCGTGTGTGCTAATCAAAAACCTTGGCGTTCATACTGTGTACAACCGCCATGTGGACAGTTGAATCCTCTTAACGATAATATGTACTCCGTAATGAAAGAGATCTATGAGGATATAGCCGAAGTAGGTGCACCTGAGGAAACGATACATATGGGAGGAGATGAAGTTTTCATACCCTGCTGGAATGCTACCGAAGAGATAACCCAAAAAATGCTTGCAACTGGCTTCGATTTGAGTCTACAGAGTTTCTATAAACTATGGTCCATATTTCATGGTAAAAACGTAGAATCATGGGATGAAGTAAATCAGCGTCAATTCCCCTACATAAAGGAACCAAAACCAGTTATTATCTGGTCGAGTCATATAACTGATCCCGAAATAATTGAAAACCATTTGCCCAAAGAAAGATTTATTATACAAACATGGGTTGCTTCAAATTCCTCTCTGAATCCAATGCTTTTAGACCTAGGCTATAGAGTAATCAAGTCTACTAAAAATGCCTGGTATTTGGATCATGGTTTCTGGGGACGCACTGTGTACTACAACTGGGCTACGGTTTACAATAATAAAATGGAATTGCACCCGAATGTACTGGGAGGAGAGGTCTGCATGTGGAGTGAATATGTTGATGAATTTGGTGTTGGTAAGTATTAGCACACCTGACGTTTTACTTGAAAGAACTTAAATCTGATAAATGAAATTTGTGAATGCGAAAGAGAGCCGTATATGGCCGCGAGCTGGAGCTGCTGCTGAACGTTTGTGGTCTAATCCAAAGTCTGGTTCATATCAAGCACAATATCGCTTCTATCGTTATAGACAACGTCTTATTTCAAGAGGTATACGACCTGACGCTATAATACCGAAATGGTGCATTCTGAATGAAAATCATTGCATGTAAATTTTCTGTTTTCCTTGCAATATGTAATAAAATCAGAAATTAAAGGAAGTTTTACATAATAAAAATTTTTTACTTTAAGTAACCTAAATCAACGGCATGTTTGAACATATCTGCTATACGTTGCCTCTTCCTGGCATCCTTGAACGGCTTTATATTCCATATATCGCTTAATGTTTTATCTGCGGTTATCTCGTCCAAATCCTTAACTTCGCCATCTTCTATCATCGACAATGGCAAAGATTCAATGCCCATACCACAACCAAATCGGCCCATATTCTTGACTTCTTTAGTCAATTCAGACCAAGCTAAGGCTTTTTCCGAATCTGCTCCCAAAGCGCTAATTGTTTTGCTAGCACTCTCATGATAAGTTTTTAGTAGAGTTTCATAATGACTGTCACGCAAACTTTGGCTAACACAAGAATACATAAAAAAAGAAATGTCCAAGGCTAAAGAAGCAAAACGTGCCAGTTGAAAATCTATCATTATAACGGCCTCCACTCTGCCTTCTGGAGAGCAACGCGTTAGAAAATTGGGTGTCCAACAATCACCATGAGTGACAACGGAAAGTTTCGCTACAAATTGAAATGAGTTTACCTTTTTGGTGCAAGAAAAGATACGATGAACTTACATCTTGTTGATACCAAGCTTATTAAGTCATCGTATAAATTTTCTTGCAGAAAATTATCTGCTATTGTTTCACACTTTGTGGCCGGAAAAGTTTGTTTTACAGCATCCCGAGCCACTACAGAAGCACATTTTAAAAAATCTTTATACCACGACCGGTATTTTTCAGCAAAATATGTTTCCTGAAAATATTACATCAATTTTATCTTCCTATTCTCAATCCACATATGTGGATATCACTAAATCTATATTTTTTGATCAGACTTTTCTTAGATTTTGAGTCAACTTAACTAGCTTTACCACTCATCAATTTCGTGGATTAATAAAGTTGCCATAGGTACAACTTGGCTAATGTACATCAATTTCATATTTCAAGATAGAAGATGGGCATTAAAAATAAAGTAAATCCACTTGAAAAATTATTTTGTTAATAATTGATGTCAATATGAAAGTTCACTCAAATTAAACAAACAATATATATAATCGGAATTAAATTTATCCCTAAGATCTAGGAATATAAGCGTAGTCTCACTGAAAACACAACAAGGGTGCGTTCATATAATTTATAATTACTTAAATATTTTAAAAATGTGCATATATATACATATATACATATATATACATATATACATATATATACATATATATACATATATACATATATATACATATATATACATATATATATATATATATATATTATATAAATTGTATAAACACGCCTTCGTTGTGTTTCAAGCGTAAAAGTTTACTGCTGCTCCGTAAGGAGTAGCCCGAATACGAAGTCGGCTATAAAATTCGAGTAGATGCTTTAAATGCTGTTGCATCTGATTCGAAGCGCTCACTTTTAAGTATTTGCAGGTTTCTTCGAATTTCTCAGGTTCTAGCTCATTAAATGCCAATGAAATGCCATGAAAACGGCCCAATGTGCTCATTGTTAAAAGGCATTCTTCCAGACTAATGCACTCTTGCCGAATAGGAGAACTATAACCAAAAACATTTACATCTTCTAGAGCAATAAAATCATTTTCACCATCACAGTATGACACGTAACAAATAGGGTACTCTCTGAAAGCACGTTGAGGTGAGTGTCGTTTTTGAAATTGTTCCCATGCAGGTATAACATAGGTATAGAAATTTATTTCATTGCGAAAGAAATCCGCTGAACGGAAAACTGCCCGTCTTGCCATATTTTGAGGCATAGCCTTAACAATCAGATGTACTTCCACAGTTCTACTAAAAGAACAGAATAGCTATGAAGTTTGTATATTCAATATTGACAGCTATCTCTTGCTTACCCATTATCTTCGTTGAGACCATAAACGCTTAAACGAAAAACTTTGCTAAGATACGAATCACCTTTTTTAAACGTTTTACCAAATTTATAGGAAGTATATATACTACCGCCTGCTTTCTTAATAATTTCTGTTAGGGTAATCTCGGTGAATTCTTTTGAAATATCCGTTAAACTCATGTCAAATACTACAAACAAATTACTAACAGAAAATTATATAAAATTTTTGCTCGATTACCAATCTTTATATATATATTTTTATATATATAAATATATATATTTTTTTGGTTTGTATGAAAAACATGAAAGTGGCTTGTTATCTTACAAGCCCATAATCCACTAACGTAATTAAAGTTTTTTATTTCGTAGTTTTAAGAATTTGTTTATATTTGATTATATTAATATATTTGATGATTTATAGGTTATGTTTGACGCATTGGTAATGAAATTGGTTTTCTTTAATCGGTAACAAAATTGGCTGCGTATTCACAAACCACAGAATCTTACATTGAATATAAAGAGTACGCACAAATGGCAACATTCCGCTGGACTTGCCAAGCCATCTTTTTTTATTAAAACAAATGAACATACAAGGCATGCACAGAGTCAAACGATGTTGATGTTTTACATTGATTTCCTTATTTTTACTTCTCAGATAATCTGGTAAGTTAAGCGAATGCGACCCATTTTGTTAATTGCTTTCAAACTAATAAGATGCAGAGATGAGCAGAGATATCTGTTTTTAGCCTTGCAAAATAAACTTGAATGAATTTTATATTTATCTTAAGATAAGCGTTCTTCCTGGCAGCGCACAATAATTGATAAGAAAAACAATATATAATTTTATGCCATATCGAGAACAAGAGAAGAGACCAAACTCGTAAGAAAATATTTGTTTTAAGAATTCCCGAAACTGGATTTCTAATATTTACGCTATGGTTATTATTTAGGACATCATCGATGGTAATTTTGATTTATTATTCGAAAAATTAACTATAAACTGCAGGCATTTTTAATTGTTTTTCGCATAAAAAAGCAAGGTACTTGCCAATTCCGTCAAATCTCAATAAAATCTTTGCGCCCGGAAAATATTGGTAACTGCGTAGTTTTGTTTTGCTATTGACATAAATATTTAGTTAATTGCGCCACATTCATGGTCAAATTTTGTCAATTTCCGATTTCAATGTGGCGAGAATGATAAAAAAAAATTTGATTAAAGTTTACTCTGAATAAAGTTTTCTATTCGTAACTACCGTAACTACAACTATCATTTAAGTAGATTCTGGTAAGAATTTAACGAGATTGCTAGCTATTTTTTGAATATTATTTCGAACACATCTATATTCTTGGGTTTTCAACATTTTCCGTCCATGCAGGTTTATGTTTAATAATTTATAACTTACTTCCCTCGTAAAATATTTGCTTTGTTGCCATCAAATGTTACTAAGTTCAATTTACTTCGTAGACAAATATTTAATGAAAACAACTAGGGATGCCGCTATCTTACAGTCTAGAAGAAGAAAGTACAACATTACGCGACTACGGTCAGTGATCTTAGATAGTAGCAGCGGAGAGCTAAATATATACAGCACCCAAGAAATGTTTCAAAATAAGGGGACGGTACAATGCACAACAAAAATTAAGGCCAACTTGTTTTAAATTTAAAAATTATTTATGTACCTTATGTTAACTTTAAGTAGTGTACATTTTCTTTTATATTATATGATTTCCAAATTGGGTTTATACCATGCATTATTTTATAAAAAATGAAAATCAAGCAACAAAAGCCATTAATTTTAAAGTTGAAATGTATTCATGAAATTGTTTTATTAGAGAGTGATAAATGGTAACTAACTAAGAAAATTCAAGAATAAGAATTATAGGTTTGTTTTTCATGTTGACGTTGATTTCCTTATTTTTGGTTCTAAAACCATTTTTGTTTATATTTTCCTGTGAAATAATATGGTAGCGTGGCTCCCCATTGTGTTTACCACTAGGTAGTTTTTAACCGGAAAACGAAAATTATGCTTCAATGCGCCAGCCCCCACTAAGTGTTAGTAAAATGTTAGGGATATTGTAAGATATCTACGATCTAATATTAACAATGGTAGTAGAGCTGCTAATTACCGCTTTCTGAATTGCTTGCTGTTGCACGCTCAGTATTTGTATTACAAAAACTGGTTTAAAGTGTTACACAGTATAAAAAGCTTATAAAGTAAATGTGCATAGACTTCTGTGTTTTTCAGTGGTTATGCGGTATGATATTAGTATAAGTGTGTATGTACAAAAAAAGCAAAAGCTAGATAGACAATATAACTTTTTATCATCTTATCTTATTTCATACTGAAGAAATCTTCATTGTATCTTTGCCAAACGTCTCAATAAATTGCAATGAAAATTTTCGGTTCAAAAAGTGTGAAAAAATTATTTATTATTACACAGCGTTACGTTGTAACAACAATTAATTTTATTAAATTTACTTATCATTTACAATATTGTTCATGAGTTATTGTACAGGCCGCGTTATCTATTTATTTGACATGACCGGTTCCCCAGAAAATACTGCAGTTAATATTGTACCCATAATATATACAATCTAACCACAATTAATAAAAAAATACCCGCTCTTTATCATTGAATTGTTTTTTATACCCATCACCGAAGGATAAGGGGTATATTCATTTTGTCAAAACGTTTGCAACGTCTAGAAGCAAGCATCGGAAACCCGCAAAAAAATATCTATTCTTGATCAGCCTCAAATTCTAAACCGATTTAACCATATCCTTCTGTCCCTCTGTACAATATCTGCTGTAAACATTTTGCTGGCCGCAAAATTGAAACCATCACCTTCAAATTTGGCAGAAACATTGGAAGTCTTTGCACGCGGGCTGGTATTGAAAATGGGCTAAATTGGTCAAAAGTCACGCTCACAGCACCACGTAAACTGAGAGCAATTGCTTTTCAAAGGGTTTGAAAAACTGGGAATTTCTTCATAACTAATAAATTATACCAAATAAATGTGTAAAATTTTGAACCCTTATTCTATGGGCAATGCTGTAGCAATTGTGCACAAAAGTGGAAAAAATACTCAATATTGTAGTGTAAAAAGATTAATTTGATTTTTCAATACCTTTATAACGCGCAGAAACTATCTTCAAAAACCCTATAAACTATATATATTCTTGACAAGTTACAACTCATGAAAGTACCTGAACATATCCGCTTGTTCGTCTGTCCATCTGTCTGTTTGCGTAACTTTGTAGTATTTGTGGTAAACATTCTCCCATTAGCGAAAATGAATATATCGCTGAAAAATTTGCAAAAGAATTTGGAATTGACCTAAACTTTTCAAAGGAGACGCCTACAACGCCCACATGCCTCGACGACAAAAGCTTTTATTTTGAAAATAGAATAAATCAATTGCGCCCACTTTTATTATAGAGCATGAGAATTTTGTTCTTTTATCTTTTTTTGGGATAAACGGTGATGAGTATAAAAAATTGGGTCGCGATCGAATTTAATTTTCTTACTTGTCCTTTCTTCGAATAGTATATTCTAAATAATTGAATCCAAACCAAAGCAAGTACAACACAGATTTTTCGAAAATAATACTATTGGCATTAATCCACAATGTTTACATTATTATTTTCTGAATGTCTACGTCTTCGTTTAATAACTTTTTAAGTTCTTTCTGCGCAAATATTGATTTTATAATAGTTAAAAGAAGTTAATGACTTTTTTTAAATAGACTAATTTAGATATGTTTTTTTTGGCCTTGCTAAACCTATCACATTATACCATAGCCATATGAAAAGTAAAAGCCAGAACACAAAAAACGCGGAAGGGGAATTGAAGACAGTTCATTTTGCACTTGGAATTTAGTTATCTTATTACTGTTTATTTTGTACTAATTTAAGTCTTGAATGATATAACACAACGTTTAAGATGTTGGTTTATAAATTAATTTATTTCGAAAAAATAATGGGAAAAAGAAAGAAAAATGACGTTCGTTTTTTTACAATGGCACAATAATGGAATCAATAACAAAATCATACAAACGTAAATAAAAACAAAACTATGTAATATTTTTGATAAAGTTACGAAATAAATTCATATAATTTATATAATTTCATATTTTCATTTCTTAGGAAAACTTTGAATTGTGAACTTCAACTTCGAATTTCAAAATATATCTTTTCATTTTTATTTTATTTAGTATATTAACATTTGTAAATCAATCCCAGTTTTGTATTATATCATACGCCAACTTCTTAATTTTCATAAAATAAGTTAGCTAAAAACATCGAAACTCGATAAGGAAACCAAGTTAACACCAAACATAATTAGTGTCCGAAAATACAGCTACTTAATGTGATACGTAATCAGGGCACTGATTAGCAATTTTAGTTGCCTGGCAGTTTTATTCTGGCATTGTCATCGCTCAGCTATCATAGATTTGTGCTTATGTTTATCTGTCATCCTCATTGTCAGTTTGTATTAATTTTCGAAAATGAAAGCAAATTTTTCGAATAGCAAGACAGCGGGACTAAACCGATGATAAAAGTTTCGTGATCGCGTAACACTTTCCAGTCATTTCCTTTTTTTCATATGTAAAAGAAAAAGCAAAGAAAAGACAGAACATTTTTTTTTTATGTAATTGTCGATATCAAAATCCGAAAAATAAATTGTTCTCCTATTTGATAAATAAACGAACAAATCAACTGTTTAGACACTTAATTTATTTCAATTATGAAAAAGATTAATTAATGATATAGAAATAATCAAAAATTTATAGTGAAAATGCTGTCGCTATATTACTTCTTTTCTGTTCTCACAACCATAAAATCAAAATACAAAAATATTGTCAAAAAAGATTATTAATATTGCGATCGATGATATGCAATAGCTAGCTTCTACTCCACACGCCCATATAATATGGTTTCTCACTTTACTGAAGAAATCGATGCTTTTTGCATAAATTTATAAGTTTGAGAAGTATGCACTTTAATTAAGTGCGGATACAAACTCTAGGCGATTAGTCTTGAAAATTCCTTGAAAATTTACGAAAATTAAGGTTAACATTCATTTCCATTGATTCTTAATTATAGTCAAAATCGAAAGTTTTTAAGGATGGTCCATCTGACCCAGATCAATCCCATTGGATGTTGGTAAATTCTTATCATCATCACTCTCCTTGGTGGTTTTTCTCACAAAATCAATCAAAGTCATTTTGGCTTGCAGTTTTATCCATGCACTCGTTTGATATAACTTTTCAAGTTACAGTGAGAACTTAGCCTTTCGTGGCATATCGCACATTTGCAATCTCTATGTACTCTCCGCACATGTTTGAAGAGGGCGGTACTTAGATTGAACGTTTGGATACAAAATTCACATTGATGTATCGTTTGCAGATAGGGTTTTAAATAAGTTTGTCTTCTGGACAACGTTGACACATATATTCCATGAGTTTTAGCATTGGATGCATCGTATTCTGTTAATAATTTGAGGGAATGCTTATTCATTGCTCTTCGCATTATTTCCAACAGTATTAGGAAACATTTTGTCATCAGCAAGGGGACGTTGCCGTGTAAAACCAAAAGCGTTCTTTAAAAGGTTGGACTATGTAATGAGGCTTAAGCAGGGCTTTTCCTGGCTAGCTCACTTGCCATTACCACAAAGTAAAAAGAAAATTATTCTATACTTTTTATACAGATATTAATGATCTTATATCCATATCTCTCACCTCTTAGTCAGTCAATAGTCAATACTAAATCTTCTCTTAACTCTTTTCTTCCATACTACTACAGTTTATTTTCAGCAGTAGAACAAAAGAAGGTATGTCTTTTTTTTACAACATACCTTTCCATTTTCTTTCACAGTGAGGTCATCATAGTCTTAAACTAATTTATTATGCTTTTAAATTCCTTTTAAATAATTTATGATCTTAGAACTCTCTTTAATTCATTACACTATTATTTATTCAAAGATATTTATAATTTTGCAAGTTACATTATGTAGGTCACAATAAAAAAAAAACAAAATTTGCAATTGCAAAATGACGAGTCGCTAATTATGTTGATTTTCATTTTCTCCTTTAGTGTTTATTCTTTTCAATTACTTGTGCACTAAAATACTTAACATTGGCATATTGCAGTGGCTTTATTTTTTTGTTATTGTTATTCTTTTAGTTTTAGAAAATATACATAAGCCACAACTAAGAATAGAGATACATCTATTAATTCAATTATTATAGTACAAGAATAGTTCATTATTTCTTTACAATTGAAAAATCTCTTTATTATTTTGCTGGGATACCTGCAACTAACGTTCCGATTCCCTAGCCCTTTCCTTTGTGGAGGCAGGCGCAAGTGAAATAATAAAGAAAAACTCCTTTTTAATTATTCAATCATTACAAATTTATAATGGTTTGCAACTTATTTCTTTTAGTTTATTGTATTTTAAATTCTCTACTATTTTTAAACTGATTTTGTCAAAATTCTTAATATATTAATTGCGCTTTTTTGAAAGTCTTTCCCATCCTTTTTTTTATTTGATCTAGAAGGTTTTTCTTTCCTTCTCTTTTGCATTACAGTTTTAACCATTTTTATTATATTTTAGAAACGTTTTGATGTGTTAACAATTGGGAAAACGGAGTTTTAAATATGTTTTAATTTTCCCTTTCTAAGGCAACTCAAGTTAAAAATTTGTTATTGTTTTTCCGTAACTAATCATCCGCTCAACAGTCCTACTTTCTGTCTCACTAGCTAATCATCGTCGAAAAAGAAAAAACCTTCTCTCTTTCTTTTGCACCTGTTGCTCATATGACTTTATTGCTTTCGTCACATTTAAATACTCTGTTACTACATATGCCAGTATACCAGTATGCCAGTATAAGTACGACGCACCAATTGCCTAAAGCAATATACCCCTTGATGTTATACCGGCAAACTTTTTCGTATTTCTTTTTACAATTCTATCCTTTTACTTTAGCTATAAGAAATATTTAGCTAAGGAAAAGAATTATAGAAAAGAGCGTATAAGCAACATTCCGTTTTCTCACTAGATATTGCCGTTTGATTGTGATCAATGGCTAACACAGACTGATAGAAACCCGCTACACAGATGTACGCGGACGTTAGAACTCATTAGTTTCTGGTGATAATCCCATGTATGTTGGCTCCTCCAATATATCTTGACCAACCACTGTTATCAAATCCTCCTTTGTTAACAGACTTAATTCGTCTTCAGGCAATTCTTCTTGCAGGTAAAGGGAAAGGTGACATTTCGCAGTAAAAAAAATTCTTTTGCTGTTTTTTGTTTGGTGCATTCAGTTCTGAGTTACAGCGTGTTAAAAATGGAAGTGAACAAAGAGAAAATTCGGTACATTTTACAGTTTTTCTTTGACAAAAACGAAAATGCAAGCCAGGCGGCTAAAATTGTGAATGGTGTTTATGGTTCCGATACTGTAACAGCCAATTACATGCAATTTTGGTTTCGTAGATTCCGTTCAGGAATTTTTGATGTTAAAGATGCACCTCGCACAGGTAGGCCGGTCGCCGAAAATGTCGATAAAATCGGAGAAATGATCGAAGTTGACCGGCAGGTTAGCAGTCGTAATATCGCCTAGTAGCTAAAAATCGACCATAAAACAGTTTTAAACCATTTACACAAAGCTGGATTCAAAAAGAAGCTCGATGTTTGGGTGCCACACCAATTAAAAGAAAAAACCTGATGGATCGAATTTCCATCTGCGAAGCCTTGGCCAAACGGAATGAGATAGACCCATTTTTTAAACGGA
Source organism: Glossina fuscipes (assembly GCF_014805625.2). Lineage (NCBI taxonomy): Eukaryota > Metazoa > Arthropoda > Insecta > Diptera > Glossinidae > Glossina > Glossina fuscipes. Next base: position 5,778,885 of record NW_023998432.1, read on the forward strand.
TGGTGACTGGAGATGAGAAATGGATCACATACGATAACCCTGTGCGAAAACGATCGTGGTCAAAGAGCGGTGAAGTACCTCAAACGGCCAGGAAGGTTTTGCTATGCATTTGGTGGGACTGGAAGGGGATTATTTATTATGAGTTGCTTCCATATGGCCAAACGCTAAATTCTGATCTCTACTGTCAACAACTGGACCGTTTGAAGATAGCGATTGACCATAAACGGCCAGAATTGGCCAACAGGAGAGGTGTCGTGTTCCACCAGGACAACGCTAGGCCACACACATCTACAGTGACTCGCCAGAAACTTCGGGAGCTTATCTGTGTGATTTTTATTTTATTTGTTAAAGCTACTTTTTGTTTGTGGGTGTGGACTAAGTATGGCATAACCTAATGCGTTGCAGCTTATATGTACAGGTCAACGAAAATTTATACAACCTCAGTGTTCATATGCGGTCATATTTAAAAGTATGCCTTTGGATTTTAAGTTAGTTACATTTCCCGCTATTTGTATACCCAGTGAACGAACAATGTGCAACTTTGGACTACCAATCCTAACTCAGAGAAACCGATCCTACCGCAAAACATTAGCTGTTTAGCGTTCGTCTAATTTCACACCAGAGAGTGTATTTAACAGCTGTTGTGCACACGTCAAGAAAAAAGCGTAAAACGGAAACGTAAACTAACTTTCAGATACGCAATTCCTTCTCAATTCTTTCAATACTGCTATAATTCGGATTGAACGAAATCAATATTGTTTGAAACCGAATGTTTAGCTTAAAATTTTTTTATTTTATTTACACAAAACGACTTTCGCTTAATTGTTTATTGTCTGAACCGAGGGTTTGTTTGGTTTTCATTTTTATGTAGGCATACGAACCGAAATTAAGTACCAAGTTTCACGACGAATATGTCTCTTTGTATATTACAGCTAATTTTAAACAATGGCCATGTTTTTACTTTTTTCTTTTGTTTTTTTTTTTGGTTTCGTTAACCGAATGTTTAATAATGGAAACAAATTTGTTACATTTTTTTTGTTAAATTTTAAGCCAAATGCTTAGATATTTAAGAAATCTCACACTGGAATCGCTTATGTTTTGAACACATAACAGTTTTTACAAGCAAGGCAAGAGTTTGCTAAAAAATAGAGTCATTCAACTAAACAGCTCAGCTACTTGTTAAAGTGGCCAGCATAATGATTGTGTTATTTGTTGTGTGTGGCGCGAACCACAGAATAACCATAATAAAATTGATTGCATGTATTTAAATGTAGATCGAAATATAAATTGCGTTGCGTTGTATGTGCACGCAAAATTCTGTAAAACAGTGATGTGTTTTCGTGGAAACAAAACATAATCACATACTTAATATTTCAGATTTTGCTGTTAAAAAAATTTCATAGTAACAAGAAGAAACAACAAGAAAGGAAAAATTAATTTAAATAAAATTGAAATAAAATTAAGTAAATTTGAGTGGCAAAAGGTCATTTGTAAGAAAAGAAAAAAATGGAAGAACAGCTAATCAACGCGGCATATATTTTAAAACTTTAACTATCCAAACAGTCTTTTGAATACTACCATACAGTGCTAAATCTCTAATGCGTAATATATTTTGGCGAAATTGTTGAATTGTAAATTGTTTGCCATGATATAACTACCCACCTCATCTTGATACAAATACAAAAATACTTTCCTACACCGGTTGTTCCCACAGCTTAATCAAAACCATATTTTCGAGCACCTATGGCAGGTCTCAGACGCATCTCAATAACGAATTACATCAAAAAGCAACTAAACAAAACTACTAACCTATAATAATGGAGAAAAAAAATAGGCGCAAAGAAAGTCCAGTATGCCAAAAAAGCTAAAGAGCTACTTCGATTAATAGCCTTAGCCCAAGGATTCCATAAACTCGTTTTCGAAATTCAACTAAGAAAACTTACATAGTAGAGGACATGCGAAACAAACAAATCAAAGAGCAGGTCAAAGTAGACTATAACAACGCCGATCGCGAACTTGCTCTACTCACCATAATTGAATATGTCCTTCTATTTTTTATTTCATCACTAATCTTTTATATCCATTTCATAGGATTCATATCTATTACAAGACGTACGTCAATAAACACAATGCTCTCGCAATCTCAAGCAATGCGATAGCGAGCGCGTACTACTATTACTATTATTACCCTAATAGTGCACTTGTTGACAGAAATATGTGCCATTTATGTAAATTATAAAAAAAGTTTTCAAAAAATACACACAGTCTACCCTACAGCAAAAATTAAATTCTTTAAACACGTTGCAAATTCCGATCTTATGAAATATCCAAGCGTTAGTGATAACGATTATGTGGAATATAGCCAAAGCTCCTAATGAGTCTGGAAGTTCCCGTAGTTCTAGCTGCGCTGAAGTGGTAAGGATATCTCCTCCTTGTGGTCTCATTCAGACTACTAAGTATACATCTCCAAAATATATTAATAAAAGTAACAAATTCGCCTCTCCCCGTGGATGTCCGGGGGTGTCTACTGGTCACCATGAAGGGCAAGTCACATAAGCTGCACCTGCAAGTGTGGTGATCCCTCTTTATTCTCGCGAACTCAAAACTCTCTAGCTACAAATCCTATTGTTTCTAGTAGAGATGACCTCTTCTTGTTGGCAGCACCTCCCAGAAAGGCAATATTTATGTCAAGGCTGGTGCCGGACACCTCTGAGGATAACATAAAACGTTATCTGGCTGCAAAAATCCCATCTGTCGAGTTGAAGCGTCTAAGCATTTTCAAATTGGTTCCATCTCAACCTAGAGATATCTCGTCTTTTAGTGTTAGTTCCGACTGAAAACGTGGAAATTTTGTTAAATAAACCATTGTTGCCAGTTGGGTCCTTAATTAATGAATTTATTCCTCGGGGTCGACCCGGTAATACTAGTTCGGTAGCTCTTGTACCCTGAAAAGACTAACTGTTTCTTCATGCCTAATAACTTTCATTTACCACTATGTTAGGGGCCTAACATATTCGCTTTACTTTCATAAATTCAGTAAGCACGATGTTTTCCATTTTATACTTTATCGAAACTTGGTTAAAGCCTGATTTACATTTGTCGGAACTTTTTCACAATTATTTCCTGGTTCTCAGAAAAGATCACATAGATCGTGGTGATGTTTTAATTGCCTTATTTGCTGCAGTCCCGTCCTATTCAAATGAATTTCCTGCTCCTCCCGACCTTGAATTTATTGTCATTGGGTCGAATATTGCCCATAAACAATTATACGTAATTTGCTCCTATATTCCAGCAAATGTACATACCTCTTTTTGTAAGAAAAATGCTGCCCTCATTTGTGACGTGGCCGAAAAGCCTAAACCTGTTGATATATTCATAACGCCTATGAGCATATTTTACTGCTTAAATCTCATGTTTCACACATTATTCTCGGTTTTCCTGTTGGAAATATTAAGACTTTACTGTCGTCGTTCTATAATGGACTAAGCCTAGTTATTTCAGCATCTGCTCCGATCAAGCAACCTCGCTCTCGAAGCAGGTGCCTAGCATGGTTTAACAAGACAAATAAACATTACAAAAACAGGAAAAATAAACTTTTCAAAAAGTTTATGAAAAGTGGTTCTGCTTACGATTATTTTGCCTGTTCTGCTGACTGTATAGATCTAATTACCTCAACCATCAATGTTATTGCAAAATATCTTCAGTTCATAAATCCTCTGCTTGTTAATTCAAAAAATTTTTTTTTGTTAGTTAACTCCAAAAGAAAAATCTCCATATATCGGTCGCATAATTTTTTCCCTCAAATCTCTTTGCTGAGTATTTCACACGAAATTTTTCTACTAATTCCGATTTAAATGATTGCTATTGGTTCCCGATAGTTAGTTCGGTTTCGATTTCTATTTTAGTCGTTTTAGAACACGACGTTTTACATGGTTTGGGGTCTCTATAATGTACTGGTGCACCTAGACTTGATAAGATTCCACCATGTACACTTAAATCATACTCTGTCGAGCTGCGTGGTCATCTTTCAATGAACGATATTTCTTAACCGAGAATCACAAAATCGCGGAAATTCATTTTTTGGGGATAATGGTAATCAAAATCGACCTTCAATGACAGGATTATTTAAAAATAAAATTGTTCAATCAATTGTTCAATACAATCAGGAAAATTAAGGAAGTATTGTATATATAAGATGTCATTTAAGCATAACGTGGGCTAGACATGTAGTGACTTTTTGAAACTTTTTCATTATGAATGTGTAGGGATTAGTGATAGTTTTATTTTAAATTATGTGGAAAAGAGTTTATTGGTGGCAATGAAATACGAAGTAATCAATAATAATAATAAATTGAATAACAAATTTTGTTGAGTGAAATTAGAGTTTTCTTTAAGTAAATAAATTGCAGTTGGTTACGGAATATTTTATTTGTGATTGTTCGCTGCCACCAGTGACACCTCTCCTGCTTCCAAAAAACCAGTTTTTTGCTTTTCTTGGTTTGCTTTAAAAAATGACTCTTAAGAGAGTTATTCATTTTATTTTGCACTTCTTCATTAACGTTTACGTAAACAAATACTAAGCATATGATTTTCCTTTAGCACTTGGTTAGCGACGCGGCTCGATTCATTTTGCTTTATGTATTGTGCCCCTCAGATAACGCCTAATATATCCATTGTTTTTGTGCTTTAGTGGTGAATGGAATTTCACCCCCAACAGTTATTAAATAAATTGAGCGACTTACTCAAAGATGCTTCAGACAAGAAAGCGAATATGAAAAATAAGCCATTCCTTGGCAAGACGCATAAATGTTGCGAACAACTTGCTTACCTGAATAAAATTATAAATTGTTTATGTAATAACCCTTCAAAGACTCAAGACAGAAAAGGCAAAAAAGGAGATAAGCCAATATTTTTGATAACTAATTTCCAAGAAGAAGGGTAGGTAGATCGCAAGGCTACGTTGTTAAAAATACAAGTGAAAATGTGGAAAATTTTAGCTAATATGTAGAAAAACTTAGAATAAACTTCGTGACAGGCCGTAATCCATGATTTTATTGATAATACAAATCGAGCACTCTCAATTTGCTAAAATACTGGAATGTAACAAATTGACATTGTTAAACATTTGGATAGCCTCTCGTCGCACATGAATTCCGTTTATGAATTCCGCATTAAAAACATTAACATCTAAATCATATTGTAGTTGCTGGGAACTTCTGGTTATGCCAATCTCCCTTGTTATAGTGAAATTTTACTTACCTTAATAAGGAAAAACGTAGTTTAAAGCGATAAAAATCAATCTTTGCGGTCTTTATCGTGTGTAAGAATGTGCGACGTATAATTTTAAAATTAATTTAAAGTATGCCCATGGATGGGCATGTTCCAACTCTATATACAGTAGATTTATTTCCAAACTATGACTTGTGCTTGCATTCGTCAACTTTTGCATATTGCTATCGTCAAAGAAATGCTGAAAATCTTTAGAAATAAACTCACGGCCTCTATCTGAAAATATCACCGATGGTCTAGTATAAGAATTAAAATACGATGCGACGTGTAACGCGTGGTGACTTTAAGGCCTATCCAACTACGGACTTCATTGTTTTTAGAGCTCCCTTAAATTGCAATTTAAAGATGATCGGACGTTGTGGAGGCAGTCGCAGGTGCCATTGCTGAGCTAGGTAGTTCGGGACATAAGAGAGGGCTTTAAATTTTTGTCTCACGGACACTTCACTGATGAAAGAAATGAAAGTAATTTATGAACAGATGGGTGGACGAAACCCCAGTCCTGAACCAATTCTATAACCTACTCTACCTTTGGTCTCCTTCGGCCATGATTTTCAATAGGAGATTTCGAAGTGGGGTCCGATGACCCCTAACCTATTTTCTGTTCATAAAAACAAATTTTATTTATATTGCAACATCACGAAGACAAGCAATCTTTTCATTATATAGAATAATTTACTGTGTGGGATTAATGAAAATGTGAATATATTCATCTAATGGACTATTACATTCATATATATATAAAAAGGATGTAATATAAACAATTAAGAAGTATAATATAATAAGGTGCATTAACCTGTTTGCTGAGATTGACGGCAGTATACCACTGAGGAAACGACTGTTACTGATGATTATGTTGATAGCGATGACGATATCGACGGTACTGTTGCTGTAATTGGAACTTAACGGCGTTATTTTCTAGAGCAAAGATGATCTATATGTACATTTAGGATATATATATGTTTAGGATTTCACTGTGGTTTTGACGGATTGTTGGTTTACAATCACTTGTTTGCGTACATGAATAGGCATCTGACTTTCTTCCTTTGTTTGTTTTATCGTAGCAGGTTTTACACTTGATTTTCCACAAGTTTTTTTTTGTGTCCTTGCCCTTTTATTCTTAAATACGCTTTTTTTCTATGTATTTTTACAAGGTTAAATGCTTATAATTTTAAACATATGGATTTATAGATTAGATGGTTAAGTGCTTCCACTAATTTTTGCTGTAATTTAATAAGTTTTAAGGTCGTAAACCATAATTGGAATACAAATTCCTTAGCCGTACACCTTTTCTTTTCTATGTTTTGTTTCACAATCTTCCATTTTGCAGCTTATTACAAGTGTCCATAATGTTCATACAGTTTTCCTTGCAAATTTTAATTATGGACACGAGCATATGTATATTAAAATTAATATTCAGTTGAAAATATTTTTGGTCAGTTGATTTAAGATTCGAAACATAGTTTTTCTTTATACTGTATTTACGTTCCTCTTTATTAAATTAATTTGTTTCTATTGTTTACTTCAATAATTTTTACTATCAAATACTTTTTGTCTATATTGATTTGGTCGTTTAAACTTATTGTCGCTATTATTAGGCGCGCCTTTGCTTAGTTAATATTTTGCTTTGTCAGCATCGTCCGACATTTTTGATGAAATGTTTTCATTTAAGTTTTCGATACACTTGTTCAGTGACAAGGAATGTAAAATATAAATATATAATGCAAATCACACGATTATTTAAAATCTTTTTCTTCACATACTTTTTACTCTTTCAAATATACTTTTTCTAATTGCCATTTGCTATTGCTGAAAATTCCTACATACAACCTATAAAATAAAAAAAACCATTTAAAATATACAATGGTCCCAAAGCACCCACTTATACAATTCATTTATCCGTTTGGATTGGCCAACACTGACTTGGTGCCTCATTCCAAGAGTAGGCAAGTACGTCAAATATATTCAACAAGTGGTTGAAGTATTGTTATAAGGTTTGATATGGTATGCTGTATTTATATTATCTGTTTAGGCCCTAAGCTGCTCGGCTGCAGTACGCCAAGTCTATCCGTCTTTTATAATGCCAAAGTGTCTCGGCATAAGACGGTCACTAATCTTAATGGTTCAGGCAGATTGAATGCCTAGTGCTATTAGCGAGTAAAGCGCTTGGTGGAGTTGCTTTATGAGAACTCTGATGAGAACTGCTTTTCTTTATTTTCTTAGGCACAATTTATACTACATTTTTACACTAAATTATTCTTATCTTATTCTAAACAGGATTGTAATTGCTTACTAAATAAATATAAACAGAATTATCACTGTTTACATGCGAAGTGAAGTGTGACATTTTATTTTATCAAAAGGGTTATGCTGAAGTGGCACAATTTAGTCACACTTCAAGTGGATGCATACGATAGTGTCCGATCACACTACAGTATATTTGCCAAGACAGTGTCAATTGGACACCCTCACACAATTCATCTATCCGTTTGGATTGGCGAACACGCACTTGCTGCCTAAGTATTAGAATAAAAGATAATACGAGTAAACTGAAGTATATATTTTAACTAAACACTGTCATTACATCATCCACATAAATAGTTATTTTCAGTCTCCATTTACATAACGGTGGAAACTAGAAGGAGAATTTTTTAAAGTAAATGGCTTTTTTAGATATTTGCATTGTACCACTGGCAAACTGCCAATTTTTTGAAAATTAAAGACATTTTTTTTGATAAAAAAAAGTAATTGTAATTTTGAAAACAATATTTTAATTGAATATTTTCATACTATTATTATTATTATTAATTTCGACAGAGAAATAAATTCTAAGACTAAACTCCTCAAGGCACTAGCATCTAAGGCTATCGGCTTTTATTAAAAACTCTACCGCACTTGAGATTCGAACCCACGACCATTAAGTCAAGTCATTAGCAAGTCGCTAGTCGAGATTCCTCGCCTTCGGATTTTTATACTAATATAAGTTAATTTATAATAAATTTAATAGTTTTAATTTTTCAATAACCAAATCATAAATTTAAATTTTATTTAATAGAAATTGGTAAGAATATTTATTTGTACGATATTATTTATAGAAAATTTTAATTTAGAATGTTATTGAAAAAAAAATTCCTAAAATTATTTATATGATGAAATTGTTTATTTAATTATTATTTAAAAATTTATTTTTAAAAAAATAAATTTGAAATTTTAAAAATTAAATTAATAAGATAATTTAATAGAAATATTAATTTCTAAAATAATTTGCTAAATTTTAATTTATGAAATTGTACATGTTTATTTATTAATTAATTGTAAGTAAATTATATGGTATCACGATTAAATTTAAAAGTTTTTATTTTCAAAATTGCATTTCAAAATTTTAATTTATGAAATGTTGAAGGGATAAATTATAGGGAGGTATTTACTAATTTTAAATCAATTGTTCAAATATTGTATTTAATTGTTTATAAATCCTTACAATTTATTTAAAATTATAAAGTGAATTTTGAAATTTTAATTTGTTGACTATTGAGGGGATAAATTGCAGCGAGGTATTTACTAATTTTAAATTTATTATAAAAATTTTATATTTAATTTTTTTTAAATACTTGTGATTTATACAAATATTATAAATTGAATTTTAACATATTAATTTATGATGTATTGTAATTATAGTTTATTTATATTTGTTTTATACTAAAATAAATTAATTAAGAATATTTTAATTTATTCACAATTAAATGAAAAAAAAAAATTAATTTATAATTTGGCTTTAAAATGTGTTATTTCTTTAATTTATATATATTTTATAAATTTTGGTGTGTATTTATTATAATTTAAGTAATTATAATTTTTGGTCGTAATCGTAATTAGTATTATTAATTAAGGAAATTTAGATATAGTAGTAGGAAATAATATTGATAAAATTTGTATTAGCAATCGCGGTTATAAAAATATTACAAATTAACTTATATGAGAATTAATTATTTCGAATAGAATCACTTTTATTATAAACTTATTGAGTGAAATTTTCATTTTATAGAAGAAACGGAATTAAATTTATGAAGCTAGAAATGTTTATGTACCATTGTTATTAAATATTTTATTAGAAAAATATTTAAACCTTTTTATGAGAAAATATATCAGGTAAAGGTGTAACTTATGTTTAAGAAGATACGGGTTACAACAAATTTGTTTATATTGGAAATAGAACTCGAAATTCTTGTTAAAATTGGATTTATTTATTAAATTATAAAAATAAATGATTTGAAATTAGCTCTAAAATACGTACATCTCGCCCGTCGCTCTTGTATTTTATAAAATAAGTCGTAACATACTGGATATGCTGGTGTATCTAGAATGTCATTTAAAAATTATTTAGTAAAGAATTTCGTTTAGAAGATTTTTGTGATCAATATAACTGGAATAAATTTTATATACTACTTTATAATTATAAATTTGTTTTAATTTATTAAAAAAAATATTTTATTAATTTTTTTTAGTATAGTTTATAGAAATAATACTAATAAACTATCGTTATTAGTATCGTGAGAGATTATTGAATAATTGAAATATTACAATTAAGTACGTTGACCGTGCAAAGGTAGTATAATTATTAGCATTTTAATTGAGAGCTGGTATGAATGGTTGGAGGAAATAATAACTGTTTCATTATAATTTCAAATGAATTTTATTTTTTACTAGAAAATTTTAAATAAAATTAAAAGACGAGAACATCACATAAATCTTTATTATTATTTTATTAATAAATTTTTAGACGAATTTTTTTTTAAATGAAGTAATAATTTTATGGGGGTAATATTGAAATTTAATTAAATTTCAATCAGATATTACGTTAATTTATGAATTATTGATTCATTATTAATAATTATAAGAATAAATTTCTTAAGGAATAACAGCGTAATTTTTTGGAGATTTCTTATCGATAAAAAATGTTGCGACCTCGATGTTGGATTAAGATATCAATTTAAATGCAAAAGTTTAAAATTTATGTCTGTTCGACTTTTAGAATCTTACATAATTGAAGTTCAAACCGGTGTAAGCCAGATTGGTTTATATTTTTAGTAATTGTCAATATTCTAGTACGAAAGATCCAAATGTTAAATAAATATTTTATTTTTGAATAATAAATAAATAAAATAACTACTTTGGCAGGATAGGTAATAAATTTAGAATTTGTATACGTGATATATCGCAAATAGTGTTGTATTTATTTGAAATTATTTTAGTTGTTGTTAGAAGATTATTATTGACTATTTTTTTTTTTTTTAGTTTAGTAGTAGGTTGTACTTAAATTCGCAAAAGTCCTAATAAAGTAGGAATTCATGAAATTCCTCAGTCTTTTAGCGAGGCAATTAAGTTATATACTAAAGAGCAAACTTATCCTTTAATGTCGAATTATACTTTTTTTTTTATTAAGTTTCTACTATTTTTTCTTTTTGTCTTTATTAATAAGTATATGTATATATATACCTATATTTGTAAACATATTTTCCTTTAATTTAGGTTTAATATCTTTTTATGTTGTACAAGATTAGGTGTATATAGTGTAACAGTTGCTGGTTGATCATCAAATTCAAATTGTGCTTTATTAGGAGAATAACGAGCTTTTGCCCAAACTATTTTATTAAAATTAATTTGTTTAATTTGTATATATAACATATTATCATATTATAAATATAAATTATTTATTTGATTCTTTTTATTATATTGCCTGTTTCTTTAATATGATTCGAAATTTCATTAGCTGATCGAACTTCTTTTGATCTTGCAGAAGGAGAGTCAGAATTAGTATCGGAATTTAATGTAGAATAAAGAAGAAGGGGATTTGCATTCATTTTTTAGCAGACTACGCAAGAATTTTATTTATAAGAATATTATTTTCTATATTGTTCTTAGCAGGTGAAGTTTTTTGTTTATTATTTTGTATTAAATTCGTCTTTTTTATTGTTTTGAGTTCGCGGTATGTTACCGCGTTACCGTTATGATAAGCTAATGTACTTAGCTTGAAAAAGATTCTCATCGTTTTTTTTTTTT
>NW_023998432.1:5790240-5791399 GCF_014805625.2 Glossina fuscipes
TGTAAAATCTAATTGTTTTTGGTATACGGGTGTCATTTTTTTCAATTTCAACGGATAAATGCATTGAACTAAGTATCAATACTTTTTTATTGGGTTTATTAATTGTAAGAATAAAATCTTTCGATTTGTACAATATGGTTGAGAAGCGTGTCATACTATCCTTTGCCTGTCCCGCTAATTTTGGTAGCTCTTTTTTATTTCTCCGGATGGTTACAACAAGCGTAGTTCTTTTTGCTAGAACTTTACTTGCTAGTGACGCGCTGGTAAAAAAATTGTCAACTGTTATATTTCTCCCATGGCCCATATATGGTTCTGCTAATTTCAAAGTTACGAACTCTCCAAGTGGGATTGTGAGATGATTCTCTCCCTTCATCTTTTCCCAAATATGGGAAGTCGTTTACTATATATTTACTACTTACATCGGAAGCTAACCAGAATTTTATGCCAAATTTGTCCGGTTTGTTGGGTATATATTTAGTAAATCTACAACGTGCTTTTGTAGGAAACAATTGTTCATCTATAGCAAGATATGCTCCTGGTTTATAACAGTTTTGACTGCTTTCGATAAATTTATACCAAACTTGAGAAATCAATGCGAACTTATGGTTTTGTAATCGTTGGCTTCGTTGATTTTTGTTCTCAAATCGAATATATCTCATGATTTCTGCGAAGTCATTTCGACTCATAGTTGTCGAGAAAAACGATGGACCCCATTTCGCGTTCCATAAATATGATAAATTAATATTTTTAGCCTCATATGCGCCGCGTGCATATAGAAGTCCAACAAATGCATACAATTTTGCAATAGATAAATTCCATTTCGTTTTCAACACTCGAAAAGCTTCTGTTTCCGTATATACTCTTACATGTTCAATCATTTTATGATCAATAATCAAAGAAAATGCTGAAAATGCTCTGCCTTTTATAATATTTCGTTTGGCGTATCCTGTAGCTTCCTTACGAAAAACTAGTCCGTCCGCTTAAAAGTCCGCCCGCAATCCGCCACCAGCAAGTCCGATCTGTCCGCATGTCGTTATGTGAACAATATACGAGCAGCCCCCTCCAACTTCAAACGCAAAATCACAAATTATACTCGCAAAGTTAACATCATAAAAACACACACCTATTCGTGTAAAATTAAAATCTCAAAACACACACT
>NW_023998432.1:5791409-5806933 GCF_014805625.2 Glossina fuscipes
AAAACACACACCTATTCGTGTAAAATTAAAATCTCAAAACACACACTAACTGAAGATCATAAAAACGCACACGCATTCTAGTAAAATCAAAATCTTAAAACACACACTAACTTAAGATCATAAAACACGCACCTATTCGTGTAAAGTTAAAATCTCAAAACTCACGTAAAAACACACACCTATTCTTGTAAAATTAAAATGATCTCAAACACAAGCTAAATATGCTCATACTTATGTAAAGAGGAAATGTATAGACACATATTGCACAGGCCTACGCTAGTTAGTCCATAGGAACACACACTCCAGCACCAAACGAAGGGTAAAGAGAATGAAGAAAGCTTGCACGAAATGGGTGGTAGGCATAGAACATGTAAAATCATACAACACGAACTTAGGCACAAAACCATAGGGAATATTTACACAACCGCCAAAGCGCAGAATAGGTATGTATAAGAGCTGTCCGACACAACCCAAAGCCATAGAACTTGTGAGTCATATAACTCAAACCCAAGTCAAACACAGGTATAAAACCATATGAAATAAGTTCAACATATATGCCTTAAAATTGTATAAGCGAACGATAGAAACGCTTACATAATACGCATTACGGTATAAATCCCGCTAGGTCACTTAAACATGTAGAAACCCTTATGCTACGCAATGCATAAGCATACTCGCTCATGCAAACGCACATACCCAAAGAATCACGCATAGCATTTTATAGTACTGTTAGGTCATAGTAACATACAGAAATCTGTATGCCTTAAAAACTGTATAAGCGAACGATAGAAACGCTTACATATTACGCATTACTGCATAAACCCTGTTAGGGTATATAATCAGGTAGAAACCCTTATGCTCTACAAGGAATATACGATCAGACAAAACAAATAAACGTTAGAGTCACACATAGCAATGCACACCAATACCCGTACGCGCAAAGAGCACAAACACACGCACAACATTACACAAAATGTACAAAGACACGATCACACATGACGAAACACACAAAAAAAAGCAAAACAAACATATGCAAACACAGTGGTAGAGGAAGGCACAAGCACTCACATACCTAACGGTGATTGAATCACGCGTTTTGGTACCTGAGTGCCTAGCGAGTAGACATTTGAATAAACATAGTAATAAGCTAGTTGTAAGTTGGTTTTAAGTAGGATCTTGTAAATCGTAACTATGGTTGCGACTACAGCCAACCTAAGCTAAGCATACACATAAGCATGGTACCTCAAAACTCATGTAAACACATAGAACATGTTGGCAATAGGACAAGCGAGGGAGACTCAGGCTATAAAAGAACAGCGCATCGCACAGACTCGTTCATTTTGGTGTCATAGCCGTCTAAGGAGGTAAGTGCCCACGGACAAATCAACCAGTTGACCTTTATTAAGAGTTTTTTTTGGACTTACGGATAGGGGATGTGCTGGTTCAGCTTAATCGCCATCCCTGAAGGACGTTTTAGGACAATTGACTTACGGATAGGGGATGTGCTGGTTCAGCTTAATCGCCATCCCTGAAGGACTTTTTAGGACCATTGACTTACGGATAGGGGATGTGCTGGTTTAGCTTAATCGTCATCCCTGAAGAACTGAGAGACGTTTTTTTCATTATTTTCGGACTCACACACCAACCAGGGACGAACCTTCGGGCCAAGGCAGCTATTACACTAGCAACGAACCCGGTTTTTTTCTTTTAGCGCCCCGCGATATTAAAAGCGAAACGAAAAGGAAGTGAAAGTTCTAACCCCGCAAGTAAAAAGCAAAACGGTAATAGCGCGACAAGTCGGGTCACCTCGCTGGTTCCTTGCCATAGCCCAGTTCTACACAAATTGCTGTACTTCTATCCAGTAAAGAGGAAACAATAAATCTAGGAAACTAAACACCATTCCCCCCGAAGGTCCTGATTATTTTTCTAAATTTTCTTGCAATGAATCCTGGATTGACTGAGTCATACCCCACCTAAGGAAACTCGTTACAAGTGGCGCCCGAGCAGGGACCTTCGGATCAGCAGAAAAAAAAAAAGGAAGTGAGCATACAAGCCGTGAGCTTATCGAAACAGAGGTTAAGGTAGGAGCCAGCATGGTGAAAACATCCTGGTTGTACAGCCTGCGAAAGGAGGACTTGAGTGAGATCTGTGGATCGCTCGACCTAGACACCAAGGGTACTGTCGAGGATATACGGAAAGCAGTGACAGCCCTCATCGCAACCCCCGACTTATCAACGGAGTTGAAGGCGAAGCTGACAGAAATGGAGGCGAAATACGCAGCAAGAATGCTGCAATTGCCGGAAGGCACCATGCGAAGTGCAAGCCCCAAGCGCCAGGCGCAAGAACACATCTCTTGTGACGCGAATTCCACGAATGTCGGACACATTGATTAGGTTGTAGATTGTCTACAATTAAATTGCAGACTCGTGAAACAGTTTGAAGAACGCGATTATCGAAGAATATAGTCGTAAATAACATAAATTTTTCAAACGGTCAAATGACCACGCGTGGTAGACTAGATATGGTAAAATTTTTTTCGGAAAATACACCTTAAAAAAAGTTGAAAAATAGTTTGTATGTATATTTTAGGAAAAGTCAACAAGATACATGACGATACAATAACGTTTTAGCCGAGAAATTTTAAACGAAATTTTAAAAACGGTCATTTGGCCGCGCATGGTAGGTTTAGTGTTAAGAGGGTATGAACAGACGGATGCTGATGTTGATGTAAATTTCGATGAAAGCAAAGTAAAAAATTTGCAAATCATTTTTTCCGTTAATGTGTACTTTTCCATGTATTTTGTAAATGTCAAGTGTTTGTAACCTATCAGAGGAAGCGTAATATTATCGTTTACCTTGATCTAAATCTGTTGACAGTCTACGGTTTAGAAAAGATATAGAACAAAAGAAGCGTAAATGAAACACCTTTGGGTTATGTACTTATCATTACATACTTGGAGTGTGTTTATTGCCGGTGTATTTGTGCATTATCAAGAACGTATGCCCATCTACTGTCTATTGTCTACTGTCTGTCCAATCAATATATACTTACCTTTAGCTTTCCTAGCTTAATCTTCCTCCATTATAGTAAAACGATTACAATTTTTGCAACGCATCAGAAACTAAAAACACAAAGAATATTAGAGTGGGGCACGGCTTTCCATTAAATAACCTACTGCGCTTCGTTGAATACAGTTTTTCGTATAAGGACGGTTTAAAATAAGGCGTTATGGTTGAAAAAGAGGCGAGTGGTTGAACCAGAAACGAGTGGATACAAAAGAGGCGAATGGTAGAAAAAGAGGCGAGTCGTTGGAAAAATTGTTCGAACCATTTCTTACAATATTCGTTCTTGGGCGCGATTACATTAATATACCAAATTTGACCAAAACATCTTGAAAATTGCAGCTTACAGTTCCAACACAACTATAAAAATGAACATTCGGACAGACAGGCTTAAGTTATATCAGGGAATGTTTCTTAAGCAATCGGAATGATGAAAGGTGGGTCTGCCTCTAGTCTTTCTGGATATTGCACGCATTTGCACAAACTTAATATATCTTTGTACCACCCGTTGTGCAGGGTATACAAAGTATTATTATTATTATTATTATAAATTTAGACTAATGAAATAAATTCTTAGCCTACAAAAAAAAAAAAAACATTGCGCAACACAGGCTATCGGTTCTAATTTATATAAATGTACATTAGATATTGAGCCTAGTAGTTTTAATAAAGTATATGAATTGATATTCTGTTCTGAAGCTGATTTTAAAATGACCAAAGGGTTAGTCGTTCCAAATGCAGTACTTCTAGCCAGAAAAGTTAAGGCAGTCGCAGAGAATGTGCTTTATAGTGAGAGTTTGTCCACAACAGCAGATTGGGGAAGAAGACTTCTTCAGGATCAATTGGTGAGTTGCAATTGTATGACCAAGGCGAATTCTCGAAAATGTTTGGATCTTGGTTTTCTCAACATTTGTTGGATATAAAGGTGGGGTTAATTGAGGGTTAATGGAAGCGTAGTGTTGATGATGGTATCGTAAATTTCCTTCTGCAATTTTCTCTTTAACTTTTCTTCCAATGTGTCTTTGAAGATCCAACTTTTCCATGACATCATCCATAATTAGAGGAGCAGAAGCAGCATACTTTGCCGCTCGATCAGCCTGCTCATTTCCCAGTAAACCGATGTGACTTGGTACCCATAACATTTTAATTTTTCCGTCGGGTGTAGTAATTATATTCCTTAATTTGTTGATGGTGCTCCATCTCGAAGTCGAAGGATTCCGAATAGCTTGTAATACAGATAAACTGTCGGTTTTTGACGGTTTTCAGTTTGTTCTTACTGGCAAGGTTCGCAGCGTAAAGGATAGCTCTGGCTTCGGTTGTGAAAATTGAAATACTTTTGTGAAATATGTGATTGAAAAGAACCTGTCCTGAAGCATATACCACGGCACAAGCAGGTAGCAGACCAGAAGATTTTGAGCCGTCTGTGTATAAAAAATTCTAACCGGTGCTCTCCAGTACTTGGGTTTTTTCAGCTATTAGATTTCTGAGGACGTAATTTGGAGTACCTTCTTTCTTGTGCATAGACAACGAAATGTCAAAGGAGCAGTCTTTCAAAACCCATTAAGGGGTAACACCAAAATAGCGGAAAATTTTTAAGGGAATGTTCAATTCCTTTGCGACGTACAAACAATGGTCATTTGCAGATGGTGACTTTGGAATTTTTTTCGCAATAATAATCTTTCTTACGTCATCACCGAGAATGAATTTGTTTGAATTAAGAAGCTTAGGGACTATTTTAGCTTTTAACTCATACAGTCTATTTTCTAAAGTTGGGAGACCAGTTTTAATTATAATATTATTTATGGGCGTCGTCCGAAAAGCATAACAACTTGCTCTGACTGCTTGGTGGTAGACCTGTGAATGGATGTTGATATTAGATTTGCAGCTATTGCCATAAATTATCAAAGCATAGTCAATCTTGCTTAACACAAGCATTTTGGTGAGATAGGCAACATGTTTAATATGCCCATGGCTTCTCCAAGCAACGTACTGTATGAAATTCACCATTGTTAAAATAGAATTTTTTAACCGAAGACAGTGTGCTTTCCAACGATAATTGTTTGAAAACGTGAGCCCGAGAACATGGAGCGTCTGCAAGTTTAGTACTGGTATGTCATGCTTTCGACAAATGTGTATTTTTTTGATTTTTGTGTGGAAATTTTAGCCGCTGACGAGTTTGCCTATGCGGAGATCTCTCGTCCAATAGATTTGAGGATGTTGATTGCCTTCGTGTTATCTTTTTCTTATGTAAAAATGTATACATGGTCCGCGTAGAGACAATGTCCCACTCTTGGTACACGGCAAAGAATTTTGCTAATTTCGTTGAAGGCGATCTGGAAAAGCGTGACAGAGAGAGGAGATCCTTGCGGAATGCCATTCTTTAGCGGAAAGGAATCAGAAAGATGATTGTTGATTCTAACTTTGAACCGCCGATGCGACATGAATGATTTGATGTAGTTGAAGAATTTGGGTCCAACATTCCATGATTTCAAGAGTCTTAAGATAACATGAAGACCAACTCTGTCAAATGCTTTTTCGAAATCAATTGAGAGAATTGTTACGTGATTTCGTTCGGAAATTGCTTTGCTTGTGAAATAATCAACATGTAAAAGAGCGTCGATGCACCCTCTACCCCGTTTGAAACGTACTTTTTGCTTTGTTGTCAGGTTCTTGGATTCAAAAAACCAAGATAATCTAGATGGCATAATCTCTTCCAATACCTTTGAGAGGCAAGATAAAAGAGAGATTAGGCGATAATCAGATGCGATGGAGACATTTTTTGACTTTGGAATTGGAACAACTGTTGCCATTTTCCACATGTAGGGTATATGGCCAGTCATAAATACCGTATTATATAGGTCCAGTAATTTCTTTTTACTAGACTTAGACATAGCACTGATCATTTGGTTTGAGATGCGGTCTAGACCAGGTGTCTTCCCCTTCAAATTGGAGAGACAACTTCCAAATTCTGAGGTAGATACGCTATTTTCCAGGAACATGGTACATCTATCGATATTATTTGAAGGAGATATTGGAGCCCTTTTATTTTCGATGAAAGCGCTTGAGAAGTTGCTGTCAGAGGAGTACTCGCACCACATTCGTCCAAAGTAATTAGAAATATCATGTGCGTCAGTTAAAGTTCCATTAGGAGTGCAGATAGCAGAAATTTCGTTCAGGTTTGAAGTCCCATTGAGTTTGTTGATTTTGTTCCAAACAACTTTCATTGATGTATTTCTGTGAATTCCTCTCGAGAAAAGTTCGAAACTAAGTGCCTTTGATTTCCGTAATTCCTTCCTGAATAGAGCATTGGCCTTTTTGTATAATAAGAAATGATCATGATCAGGACGTCTCTTAAAGCGGTGCCATAGATCCATTTTATTTTTCCTCAGAAACGAAAGGGTGTTGTTTCACCAAGGAACCCTACCTCGTTTAAAAGAGGTGTTGGATTAAGGAATAGACAGATGAGCAGCCGTGCGAATCGCTTTAGACATAATAGCAGCATCATGGTTGCAGTTCCCGTTAAATGGCTTTGAATTCAAAAATGACTCCACCTGTTTGGAGTAATTGATCCAATCCGCTTTATCTCGGAGAAATTTGGCCTGTTTTGCGGGAGTAACAGTGGACGTTGAAAGTTTAAGATCGATTATGATTGGAAAGTGATCGCTATTATGTAGATCATTAGAAATAGACCAGGAAACCAAAGGAAGAAGTGAGGGAGAGCAACATGTTAAATCAATATGTGAAAAAGTGTGATGAATTGAAAAGTGCGTTGGTTTTCCATCATTTAAAACGCAGAGATTGCTTTGAATTAACGCCCTTTCTAAAAAAGTACCGCGAGTGTTGTTCACTGTTGAGCCCCAGATGGTATTCCAACTATTAAAGTCGCCGCATATAATAAATGGGGGGAAAGCAGAGAGAATAAATTGTAGATTTCTTCCTGAGAAAACGATTGCGAAAGTGGAATATAGAGCGAAAGCACTGTAAATTTTATGTTTAACATTATTCGTATGGCTACGGCTTGTATGTTTGAGCTAAAATTTATGCGTTTGTGAGGTATATTTGATTTTATAAAAACACCAACTCCTTGTTTGGAATATGAATTTTGATCAGCATTCGTATCCAGTATATGGTTTGGGTGGAGCTTCTACAATGGGTTTCTTGAAGCGATAAAAAGGTTGGATTAAAATCACTTATGAGTGTACGGAGTTCATCAAAATTATTAATAAGTCCCTTAATGTTCCATTGTAGAATTTTAAAAACTTTATTTAATTGTAATGACATGTAAGCAGAGTGGAGGGAGGGTTAAGTTGACATGTCAGCGTCTCCGTCGAGAAGGTCACTATAGGAATTTTTCGTGAATGATTTATTCTTACCAGCAGAATAATCTGTATTTAGATGATTTGGTACATTTGAAGCGCAACGGGTTGGCGCACGTGAATAATTTGAAATTGAAGGTTGATTGAGGGATGAAAGAATGGATTCATTAACACGTGTGATTTCTCAACAAATTGAGTAAAGTTGAGAGCTGGATATTCTGGAGAATTTGGCATATTAGATTTTAGCAAATGTGTTGTTGTTTTAATTTTTTCAATATTTGCAGTTGCTTTGGTTTTCGAAGGTTGATTAATGGATGAAAGAATGTATTCATTACCACTTGTGATATGTTGAGTAAAGTTGAGAGCTGGAGATTCTTTAGAATTTGGTATATTAGATTTTAGCATATATGTTGTTGTTTGGATTTTTTCAATATTTGCAGTTGCTTTGGTTTTTTCAATATTATCTTTGGCAAGTGATGTAACTGGTTTCGCAATATAATTTTTGGTTAATGGTGGAACAGATTTTTCATTGGAAGCAGTTGCAGTTAAAGTCTTACTAGGCTCGATTTGCGAGGCAACAGCAGCATAGGTATTACTTTTGCCAATTCCATGGGCTACAGATGGATTTCTTTCCCGGTATGTGCGTCGCACTTCGCCCATGCTACAGTAATTTTCTGTTTTGATTTTTAATATTTCACACATCTGTACAAAACGTGGGCATTGTTTGTCTAACGCTGAGTGTTGATCATTGCAATTTATGCAGAAACTACGGGTACAGCTTTCAGTATGTGGAGGATGACCACAGTTAGCACAAGATGCAGCATTAGTGCATCTTTTTGCCGTATGACCCAGGCGTTGGCAATTTTTACACCTCATAGGATTTGGAATGTATAGTTCTACTTTACATTTATACCACGCCACATCAACTGTTCGCGGTAATCGATAGCGATCAAAAGTTGAAATAATCCTTCCTGTAGGAGAGCGTGTTTTTCCGTCATCATTCAGTTTGGTTAATTTATATGCTTCAGTCACTCCTTGAATGCCCATTTCGCGAACAATTTCATCTTCCGGCACATGCTTTAAGCAAGGGGCATAAATTACGCCTCGAACCGAGTTAAGTTTCTCATGTAGTTTAGCTGAAATAGCACATAGATTAGCTAGAGAATTGGCCTTTATTAGTTTTTCGGTTGCGCGCGGGTTCCCAGCGAGGACCAGTAAATTCCCATCGCGTAGAATCGAGATCGAGTCGATGTATGTTGTAATGCTATCTAGAGCTTTTTTTATAGCAAAAGGGCTAATTTGGGAAATTGTTATTCGAGCATCGGTTGAAGAAATAACAATATATTTTTTATCAATAGGGATTATATCGCTGATCGGCAACACCGGAAAATCTGATTTTTTACTTTTTTTTCTTTGGGGGGATGTATCACTTAATAGATAAAATCTATTCGGGTTTTTGTCTGGCGGCCCCGGGGCCATTATGCCTTACTGTTGTCTATTTATTATTATTTTTGAAATAACCACTCACTTAAAAAGGTTTGGGAACTGTGCAAGAAGGTTAGGAACTACTAAAGAAAAGTGTCAAATGTTTTCAATTTTTATTTTGTTTTTTTGTTTTCTATTTTTTATTATATATAGACGAAACAAAAGTACATACGCGATATCCGCGTTAACCAGTTTTAGCAATAACACTGAAAAGACAGAAGTTAAATACACAAAAACACCGAAAACACCGAAACAATTGAAAAAACGCAGACGAATAGAAAACACGCACTACACTGAACACAAGTCGACTCGTCTATAATTATATTTACACTACCGCAGAAATTAGAAACACAACATGATTTTTAAATTAGCATAAGGTTTTAGATTTTAGCCGATCAATAAAGAGCAGTAGCGCTGACCGACAAAATAAAAAAGAATTTTTTTTAAGACCTGAGTAAAAGTAGGTCTGAAATGGCGCCCGAGCAAAAGACATTTAAACCAGACAATAGAAATAGTGAATTCTGAAAACAATAAGTAAGGATGAGAATAATAATGACAATGACAATAGTGATTATTGAAAACAAGAGAAAGTAGAAGATCACAAAAACGAAATCTTAAGGAAAACAGATACAAGAAACTAAAATAAGGATTCTAAGAAAAGGTGAGAGTACAAGAACAGAACATAAAAATGAAAATGAAAAAATGTGGGAATAGAAAACAAAAAATGTCTAATAATAATATATTTGTAGATTAAAAAAAGTAAGAACTGAAACGTACAAAAATAAAAAAAGCTGTGAGAAAGAAAAGCGTAACAATAAAAAAATATACGTATATGTATAAATAAAAACAAAGGACAAATTTCAAAAATAGAGGCCTGGGCAAAGAAATGAAGAAAACCTAGCTTAAAGGATTCTTAGTAGGATCAGCAAAAAGGAAGGTATTATGTACCAGGGTACACTAGTAAAAGAACCGTGAAAAAACAATTTCGCGTAAAGTAGAATATTTAAAATGGAGAAATTATGGAGGAAGAAATAATTGACAATGATAGGCAAACAAAATAAAGCATAATCCCTACAAGATAAATTATAAAAAAGGAGTAATTTTTGAAGAAGGAAAGTGAAGTGAGATCCTAGAGGAATATACCACGACAAATCAGTTCAAGTCTAAAAAAGGGAAAAAACCACGAAGATATACCACTTCTTCCGTGATAGCAGAAAAATTGTGTTTTAATATTGGTTATTTAAACAAAATTATCTGAATATATATAGTATTATAATAAAAAAAAAGTGGTAATAAAGAATGGCAAATGTATAAAGTATTATAATAAAAAAATGGTAATAAAAAATGGCAAATACAAACAATTTAAACCGAACTCCCGGTCTTTTCAACAAATACTACCCCTAATGTAAGCTCTGCCAGCAAGGAGTAGAGGATTAGTAGACATGCTTCTGTAAAACTTTCTAAAATTGAGGGTAAGTTAAAATTTTATTAATGCCTTCCTAAATACATTTAACGGTATCCAGGGAAATGATACCCTTAGGTAACTAGAAGTAACTATTGACACTATAAATGTGATGACATTGAAAAATGGGTTCAAGATAAGCCTCAAATAATTTTCCACACAATGCATAAATGCTATAAACATTAGGTTAGAAAATTTATTGACGAAGAAATACGAAACTATGAGAAAAATCATAAGTATAGTGAGGAGTCAAAGTCGTCGTTCGTTTTGGCCTCACAGATTGCTCGTCTCTGAGGGGGCAGTGTCAGACTAAGGTAAGTTAAAAATCAGGACTAAGTAAAGGACTAGACGGACGACCGGAGATTGGGATATGGTAAGGCCAAAAGACAACCTTGACGGGAGCCGTAAAATAGCTGGCTCCAAATAGTCCGGGACAGACTGGTCTGGTCAAGTAGGGGACCCGGAATGAGAGGAGAGCCGAAAACGGCAACAGATTAACTGACCAAAGCCAAAAACTTATTATTAGACAATAACGGCCGGGCAGTGCGCTTTGAAATGGCATTATTGATGATGATTGTGAGCGAAATTGAAAAATTAATAAATAAAGTGAAAACTTCTGAATTCTAAAAACATTTAAAGAAAAACATCAAAACACATAAAATTCTTGTGCGTCAAAGCCTGAGCATACCCCAGCACCAGGATATGGGCAAAAGCCCTCACAGTATGTTCCCCCAACTCGATTCTAAACCTGATGAAAAACTTATATACAAAAATTTTGTTCTTATCATTGCAACCCTAAAATCTGAAGTAAAAAATCATGTAAACAAACATTTATATCGCCACAAAACATCTGGATACAGCCAGTAATAAACAAAATCATAGGGTAATTGACTACAGGAAATTAAATTGGATTACATTTGCGGATATATACCCTTTCCCCGAGGAATCAGATATAATCTCAAAACCCGACGCTTCTTCGAGGCCACTTTCTTTTCAGTATTTGATCTTAAAATGATTTTTTATCCAAATTGTAACAAAGACTGTAAACTGATGACAGATGCCTCCAATTTTATGAGGAGCAGTATTATCGTAATATCTCAAATTAATGTCTTTTATTTTCAGAACACTAAACAAGGCCGAGGACGACTATGCCGCCAATGAAAAGCACACACTAGCTATCATGTGGTTATTAAATTCGCTGAGAAATTACCTATACGAATCAGCTAAAGTCAAAATTTTTACGGAACACCAGCCATTAACCTGCGCATTCAGCAACAAGAAACACAACGGTAAGATGAAAAGATGGAAATCGATTTTAGAAGAATATAATACTGAATTATTTTATAAGTCTGGTAAAACTAATGTTGTAGCGTATCCACAGAACCTCCCAAACAATCTTCATTAAATACATCACCAATAGCGATCAATTTTGACGGAAAAACTCATCTAAATTGTAAGGAAACAAGGCACAAATCTTCTCTATGAAAAGCACACAAACAAAAGTTATCAAAAGTTGTATACTTTGCAAAATTAACAATTATTGTCGTTACGCTGGAAAGTATCAAGACAAAAGTCCCACCCCCATCCTACAGTATCTAGGTAAGGCGGTCTACCTAAACATACTTTTATTTTAAAAGATTTAATTTTAACTGCTATATACAATTTCTGAAAATATTTCATGGCATAACTAATTCTGTCCAGAGCATCGGAACGTGCAAAACAACCCTTGAGGGATATCCTTCATTCTCTCGTACCTAAAACCATAGTGACAGACAAATAGAAATCCTTTAATTCAGACTCCGTAAACTTCATGATGAACAATGAACGTGGGTTTTCTATTTTTAGAACATCATCGTACACCAGTTGTTCAACTGCGCAAGTGGAGCGATTTGACCCCACTACATTAGAAGAAAACCTTCAAAATGAACGCACCCACCGATCGTTCCGACAATTATTAGGAAGGTCGGTAAAAGGATATTATTTGTCTCTTCATGGGGTGTGGCTAAAAAGTCCGTAGAAACATTTTTCCTGGGACATGGAAGCAGAGATCCCAAATTAAAGAAAAAAATTAAAAAGAAACTATCAAGAAGCTTTCAGAGGAGCTAATTCCATGTATCAAAATGCGAATCGATCGCCAACCAATGAATATTCAGAGGGAGAAGAAATTTTCGTGAAAATATACAAGAGAAAATATATAAGAAAGAAGTAGTGGTACGAAACTATAACACCACAATAAGATCGCAATCAAGCACTTTAGTTCATAAAAACAACAGAAGACAATTTTAGGGAACATACCTTAATCAAAAACTTCTTGTTGCACTTACTGAATGTGCAGCTCCCAATGTCAGTTCTAAAATGAGCACTGATATCGAAGTCAAATATTTGATATACAAAACCTAACTAACAACAATGGATATATATCCAACAAGATAAGATAATTGAAAACAATTACCTATTATGACAAGGTCCTACACTTTATCAATCTAACATTTTATGATGATGACAATGCTTTCACTATTTAACAATATAAATACATTACAAACAACTTTTGCACTCGATCAATAAGAATTTTATTTGAAATACATTGCGGGAACTATGGACACCGATGGCAAACTGGAAATCTACAGCTACATAAATGCACTTAAAGAAGTGGGACTATATAGAATAAAAAACCTAGAGAGCGAAGGCAAATTTATTGACCAATCATATAGAGTTAGCAATGATATATCAATTTTACGGGACCATATATGACTTTGGCTAAATTATATTTGTAAATTGCGTATAATTCCGACCGACATTCTAACGCAAACAGAACTTTATTGCTGACTTTGGTAGTTACAGCAGCATGAAAATCGCGGTAATTTTTGAAAATAAGAATATTATCCAAACTTTACTCATACCTCAATTCTCCACCCACATTCTATCCAATACAAAATTTGAACCTCTTCGTGACGCCCTAAATAAACCATTAATTTTAAACCAATATGAATTATTAACGGATAGTAGTAACAATATTTTTGATACATATCTAAGACAAGAGAAAAATCTGATAAAAATCGAAAATAAATGTTTTAAAATTTAAAAATACACAATCTGAATTAGAAATATCCAAAAGGTTTCACATTATACGAATTGCGCGAGGAACATTTAAAACTTTCAGTGAACACATAACTCAGGATGTTAACAAAATAGAAGTGAGACCAAAAGTAAAATTTATTATAAGATTTGAAAATTGTAAAACAAGTATTCTTAACAAAACTTACACCAATGTTAATATTAAAATATATGAGACATTTGTTTTACCTAGCATGATTATTGGAAATTGGACCTAAAAGTTAAGAATTTATATGTGAAACAGTTACAACGTGAAAATAATATTAAATTAATAATATAAAAAAATGTAATAAATCTTGGTACGGATATAATAATAATAATAATTATATTTCCTGTTATATATCATGTTTACTCTTATCTGTATCACAAAGTATAAGGGAAGGTTTTGCACAACTTCTGCACCAAATAACCGCAAATAACCGCATGTCGCCAATGCGAAAAGCGGACCATTTCTACAAATTTCAACAGCATTCACTACTAAGGAAATCGTTTAGGTCAATCGACATAAGAGGGGAAGAGTTAACTCAAGCTAGATTAATAAACCATGCTGAGCAAAGAAAATAAAATATTTGATATCAGAAACAACAACTCAACGCATTTCCGTAATAAGCACCGAAATAAGCAAGATCAGGGTGGGCGGTGAATTATGCTCAATAGCATCACGCCACTGCAGAAATTAGAAACAAAAGGTAATTTGTAAATTAGCATAAGTTTTTAGTTGTTTTCAGAACTCAAGGAAGTGCGGTTATTATTGTTAGGGTTTTAATAAAAGTACATTTTAACTTGTATAACGCACATAACATAGAAAATCAAAAAGTTGTTCTTGCTAAAAAAAAAAAATGTAATCCACGTTGGATGTGCGAGTGTCGTCGACTTAAATATTTAAGAAAAGAACACAATCAAGCAGTAATAGTAAGAAACTTTGAATATGTACGTAATTTGTATGCAAACCTTCTCTCTCTATGACCATTGACTGAAGATGGTAAAGTAGTTATTTTTGAGGGAGAAATGTGCCGCATTCTGAATAAAAATGGTGTTACCACTGTCACAGTTTGCAACGATTAATATCGCATGGACATTGAAGTAAAAGTGAAGGAAAACAACGTTTTCGTTGCGAGAAAAGAAATTGCTCTACGGCACAAAAGAATGGGCTACATGTGTAATAAAAATTTAAATGAAGTACAAAAATCATCTTTCGGTAGTCATTTTGCAAATGAAAGGGGCTGGGTACGGTGTATTAATGCCAAACAAACCAGGAAACCAATCAAGGAAGATGGTGGAAGAGCCAAAAATTTATAAGAACTAGTACATTCTGGTTTTATTTGGCTACTTTACATTAATTCATTTTCTGGTGTGCGGTTTTTAGGCACATTTATATATGACTTTTTTAGAAAATTATTTGTCGAGCCTCTTAAAAAGAAATCTGATATTTTTAAAACATTTGTCGATTTCAATCTCATTATTGCCGTCCCCTGAATTAACACTACACCACGACTTATGATTATAATATCGTCTTCAGGGGTAAACAATCTGTAAGCTTTCTTTCACTGCTATATCCTATATAATGCATTCCATAGATTTATTTTTCCGGATTACGACGTTTTTCTTTGAGTGTGTACACGAGAGCAGGGCACCCAAAAATTCATTGAAATTTGTAAACGGTACGGCGGCCGGACCAAATTTCTGCTGGAGATTTCTTTTCATCACTGCAAGGAGCTCTGCTAATTAACTAACAGACCGGGTTGGCAGCTTTAGCCCAAAAGCGATGATCAAGACCGCTATGAATGAGCATACACATAACATGTTCTATTAAGGTTTGATTTATTCTCTCCGCTGTACCGTTTTGTTTTGCGAAATTGAATCGATTGAATCAGGTATGATATTGTAAGGAAGCGTTTTGCTTCCTTACTAATAACAAGTCTGTCCGCCTAAACGTTTACCCGCAGACATCAACTTGGCAGTCCGATTTATCCGTGCACGTCTTCTTACTGATACAGGATCAGCCTCCTCCCGCGCAAAATATGAAGACATAAGCTACACACACAAAATGTATTCCAAGAATGTACTCAAAAATATTAACATAT
>NW_023998432.1:5806943-5815422 GCF_014805625.2 Glossina fuscipes
AAATGTATTCCAAGAATGTACTCAAAAATATTAACATATTCCAAGCACTCGGATGTACTATACACAATTTTATGAACTATGAGGATCCGCAAAAAATATGAACACAAAAACCTCACACCAATATTTAACAAACACTTGTAGCATAAACATTGTACAAATAGAGTACCAAGATATATAGCATAAGTCACCCTTAAGCGATATCAAAGCTACAAAACCACTCAAACCATGTAAATATGTATGTCCAATTGGAAAACGTAGGGAACATTTGCAACCTTATACAAATACATTGGTAAAAAATCACATACCTAACTGTATAATAACGTAGGATAGACACACATAATATGTAAGGAAAAAAATGCATTCAGTAATGGTAAGTGGTAGTATAAACGCACAAAGGGAAAAAAACCTTTAGCCTAAGCAAATTGTGAACCCATACCTAACGGTCAGCAAATAACGCGATTTGGTACCTGAGGGTACGTTTTACAAAAGTAGATTGAAAGTAGCAATGACAGTGAAACGAACAGAAGAACAGGCATACCAACAAGCATAGCGAGTCTAGCGCACACACCTAACGGGAACCAAATCATACGATTTGGTACCTGGGGTAATATTGTACAAATATATGCTGAGCAGAGCAATAGGATAAGCAGAAGTTTAGCTATAGGAACAAGCAGAGCAGTAGGGGAAAAAAAAAACAAAATAGCTGTAAACACCATGCGTAAGCACACGAGGGCGTAATCAATACCATACAAACATAAGCAATAGGATAGACATAAGTTGGCACGTAAGATAGTATTAGTGCTAAGATATGTGTAAGTAATTTCATACAAATCGGAACTGAGGTTGCGGCAGAAAGTCTATCAAACATGTTGAAAGCAACCCAAACCAAGCATACACATAAGCATATTATCGCAAACCTTTAACGGAACCACGGTGGTGATCGACTACAAAAACGCGCTTCGCACTACGCTGAGCCTTGCAGTCGTGTCATAGCAGCTAAAGGTAACACTTTATTACTTAAAAAGTTGACTGGGACCAGGGTTTTTTTTTTACGGATAGGGGATGTGACGGTTAGCTTAATCGCCATCCCTGAATAACGAATAGCACTGCTGACTTTTACGGATAGGGGATATGGCGGTTAGCTTAATCGCTATCCCTGAATAATGAATAGTACTGCTGACTTTTACGGATAGGGGATGTGGCGGTTAGCTTAATCGCCATCCCTGAATAATGAATAGTGCTGATAACTTTTACGGATAGGGGATATCAGTCTGGCAACTCTATCGCGCGGTATAGTCGTATATATTTCGTTTCGGCAATTAATATTTTAATTTTTTGTTGAATTTCGTGGCTATTCTGCCTTATAGTGTGTGAATTTATAATATACTTTGAGAAGAAAGTGAGTGAATTCAAAGTAAAAGAAATACTTTTCCTTTACGCTTTGATTCATTTGATTTTTGCAAACAAAAATGTTGAGCTCTGATATAAATCTCTCTTTTTTATATTTTTTGTTTTCTCTCTTTTTCTCTGTTTTTTTTTTGCTGTTTGGAGTTTGTGTTGCTATTGATCTCTCGTTACAGTGTCAACCTAATAGAGAAGTTTTGCACAAATTGGTTGATAAATTTTTATGTTCAGGATTTTTTTAGTGATTTGTGTGTCTGCTATCATAATTCACAACTGTCTTTTTGACAGGACTTGGAGTGTTTATATACACCTTGTCGGGCGAAATCAGGCCCGGATTCTGATAGATTCGTTTCTTGTTGGCTCTGCGAGCGCTTTGGTCATGCAAAGTGTGCAGGTATTCTCGGCCGTGTTTGAGCTCATTAAGTCTAGGTTTGATGAGTGTCGCTTTATTGGACACTCATCCTCTACTTGTAGCGTAGCGTGTGGGACGTCACCTCTGGCTGTCTCCAAATCTAATTCGTCGGTACAAGTTACCGCTCCCTCTAACTCTAAAATGAACAGTTATGTTTCCGATATTGCTGAGCCGGTTGGTAGCAAAACAGTTACAAACAAACCGGCAAGTCCATCGGTTTTAAGCTACGCTGAAGCGGCAAGGGTATCTCCGCCCAAAGCCGCCACTCACTCTAATCAAGCGCCATCGCCTAAAAGTAATGAAGAGAAAAATAAATCATCCTCTCCTCCTGGCTGTTCGCGTGTGAATGCTGGTCACCAGACTGGGCAAGTCTCACAAGCTGCCGGTACAAGGGCGATAACCCCATCTATATTTTCCCCAACTCGAAACTCTCCTACCGTGAACCCCCCTCCTGTTCCATATAATGACATTTGCTTGACGGCAGTTCCTCCCAGAAAAGCAATATTTGTATCAAGACTGGCAGCTGAAACATCGGTGGATAACATAAAAGGTTATCTAGCGACGAAAGTCCCATCAGTCAACATAAAGCGTGTTAGCATCTTCAAAATGGCTCCTTCTCAAGCTAGGGCAATCCCCTCTTTTAAAATATTAGTTCCGACTGAAAACAGTGATATGTTGTTAAACAAATCACTGTGGCCAGTAGGATCCATAATTAAGGAATCGAGATCGTCCCCTTAATACCAAGGCAATAGTCTTATCGCCTTCAAAAAACTAATTGTTTCTTCAGGCCCACTATCTCTCATTTATCAAAATGTTAGGGGCCTAAATTCGAAAATTCGTTCCACTTTTCTAAATTCAGTAAGCACGGAATTTTTCTGTTTGGCCATTACTGAAACTTGGCTAAAACCCGATCTTCATTCGTCAGAACTTTTGCATAATTCTTTCCAAGTGTTTAGAAATGATCGAGTGAATCGCATTGGTGGTGGTGTATTAATTCCCATATCTGCGTCAGTCCCGTCCAATTTAATTGAATTTCCCACTTCTCCTGACGTTGATTTTATCGCTATTCGTGCGAATATGCCTGATAAACATCTATTTATAACCTGCTCCTATATTCCTCCAAATTCCGATGTCTCCATATACAGGAAACACGCTTCCCTCATTTGTGAAGTGACCAAGCGGTCTAGACCCACTGATTTGGTCGTTGCATTGGGTGACTTCAATTTGCCTCAAGTCACTTGGTGTAGCACTGATAATTCTGGCTGTTTGGTTTCTACTTCAACGTCTGATAGGGCTGTTGTGTTCTTTAGTGAATTGTTTGATCATAATTTGGGTCAATATAATCGTACCCCTAATTGTAATGGTAGGCTGCTTGATCTCTGCTTTACCAATTTTCCCGAGATTAACGTAAATCGTTGTCCACCTTTTAGTTTACCTGAGGATCCTTATCAGCCATCAATATGCATTTCCTTTCATCATATTAATGATGGTTTGTTGAAATGCCTTAATGTGCCATATCAAACTTTTTTAAATAATTATTTTGATTTTCATAAAATCAATATTGTATTACTAAAACATCGTCTTTCACATCTGACGCTTGATTTCTCAACCGGTAGTATTGAAAGCTTATTGTCATCGTTCTACAATACATTAAATCTAGCTATTGCTGCATTTGTTCCGATCAAGCATTGTCGACCTCGAAGCAAGTGTCCCCCGTGGTTTAATAAGACAATTAAATATCACAAGAATAGAAAAAACTCGCTATTCAAAAAATATTCGAAAAGTGGCTCTGCGCTCGACTATGTCGCTTACTCGTTGGCGAGGCATAGATTTAACTCCCTCAACCATCATTATTACTACAGATAACTTCAGTTGATTATATCCTCTCTGTTTGCTAATCCTAAATATTGTTTTAAATTTGTTAACTCTAAAAGAAAATTTTCCACATATCCCTCTCATGTTTCGTTTAATGGCTCTGACTCCTCGGATGATTTTGAAATCTCAAATCTGTTTGCTGAGTATATCCGACGAGACTTTTCGATTGCTAATTTCGATTTATCAGCAAACTACCCATATCCTACAACTAACTCGGTCTCAATTCCTAATTTGGTAATTTCGGAAGATGACGTTTTTAAAGGGTTGAGTTCTCTAAAATATTGTTGTGCGCCAGGACCTGATGGAATCCCATCATGTGTACTTAAATCTTGCCCTATCGAGTTATGTGCTGTGATCTCAAAGATTTTTAACCTGTCCTTGAATTCAGGTGTTTTCCCTTCGTGTTGAAAGAGTAGTTTCCTTATTCCCATCCACAAAAGTGGAAGTAGACAACTTGTTGAGAACTACAGAAGCATAGCCAAGTTGAGTGTCTTGCCCAAGTTGTTCGAGCGTATTGTGACTCAGCATGTGGCCTTTGCCATTAATTCGTTTATTTCTCCGCACCAGCACAGCCTTCGTAAAGGGCGATCTTGTTAGAGTTTACCTGTCTTGTTTTCAAGGCTTTTTCAAGCGGCTCTCGCACAGATGTTATTTACACTGATTTAATCAAAGCATCTGATATGGTTAACCATAGACTACTTATCTTTAAACTCCAAGCCTCTGGTTTCCCACCCTACTTAGTGAAATGGATAAGCTCTTATCTGCACAATAGATCCTTCAGGGTTTTGTTTAACTCCATCACCTCGGATGAATTGCCCGTTACGTCTGGCGTACCTCAAGGAAGTCACTTAGGTCCTATTTTATTTAGTTTATACATTAACGATCTCCCATCGGTGGTTAATTCCAGCCAGATCCTAATGTATGCTGATGATGTGAAACTGTTTTCTTCCTTCTCTGTTGAATCGCAATGACATCACCTTCAAAGTGATTTGGATAATTTTGTTGCAAGGGGCTCTTTGTATCTTCTGAAACTAAATCTGAGTAAATGTAAGAAGCTTTCTTTCTCAAGAAAAAAGTCATTCATTACTCAGTATTTCATTGATTCGTACAGGTTGGAAGACGTCGATTCGTTCATAGATTTAGGCGTTCTATTTGATTATAGGTTACGTTTTAACTTGCATATTGAGCTCTCGATTAGCAAAGCTAGGTCCGCGCTTGGTTTTATAAAAAGGTGGTCCAAAGAGCTTGATGATCCCTACATTACGAAAAGACTTAACATGTGTTTGGTTAGACCCATACTCGAGTATGCGTCAGTTGTGTGGTCTCCTTCATATAGGTGCTACGTAGATTCAATTGAATCTGTTCAAAAGCAATTCGTCCTGTTTGCCCTTAGGAATTTGGGTTGGGATCCGATTGCCTCTCTTCCTCCGTATGAAAATAGGTTGCTTCTGCTGTCCCTACCGTCTCTTGAGAAACGTAGATTTGTTCTTGGCGTTTCCTTTCTAATTAAAGTAATAAATGGTGCTATTGACTCGCCTTTATTACTTGGTGAAATAAGCTTTAATGTCCCTAACCGCTTCTCTAAGCACTTTATCTTGGTTAAGCTTAGTCAGTGTAAATATAATTATGAGCTGTTTAATCCGCTCAGAGTAGTTTGCAAGAACCTAAATGACGTCTACCACTTATTCTCGTTATCGGACTCTTTAAAGTCCATTAAAGCAACATTGCTTAATACGCGCGATTTACCTATGTCGTATTTAATCTAGCTTTTATCCTTAAAAAGTCGTTACGTTTCGAAAGTGAATTATTGTCAATTTATTATCGGTTGCCAGGCTTATGCATGTTTGCGATGGCTTAGGGGTTCATTTGCAATTTGGTCCTGTACCGGTTGTAAGTGTGCTTCTATGCTAATAGTGTACATGCTTTTTTTTCTTTTTTCTTTTTCTTTTTTTTTCTTCTTATTTGTTTTATTATGCTTATACTCAATTTTATTGTTAATTAATATAAGTTTTGCATTAAGAGCCAATTGAACTCGACTGTTATTTGTTTAGTTGAGTTTCTATTATAAGTGGAATAAATAAAATAAAAATAAATGACGGTTAGCTTAATCGCCATCCCTGAATAACGAATAGTACTGTTGACTTTTACGGATAGGGGATGTGACTTTTAGCTTAATCGCCATCCCTGAAGGACTAATAGGCTTATGACACTCGTGGCGTATTCTCCTCTGTTACAGAAACTCGCGGTTCGGAAACGGGAAAAAGGAAGTATGATAATAAATCGGGAACGACTAGGAATTAGAAAAACAAAGAATCGCTCGAAAAAGCAACAGTCGTGTCACCACGCTGGTTTATCCTCCTATCCCTCTACAAATCGCTTGTAATCTCTTATACAAATAAAAGCAACATAAGGTCATACCTGAAGGTCCAAAACATTTTGTTTTTCTTATAAATTGTCTTGGAAAGAGTCCTGGAGTGGCTGAGTATACCCTGCCCAAGAAGACTCGTTACAATATCTAGATAAGTTCAAGACGAATTCGAAAAAAGCGATCATAATGATTCCGTTGAGTGCCGCCTTCCATTAAAATTCACAGCAATAGCGAATCGTATCCAAATGCATATGTGGCAAAAAATCGACTCTAATTGTGTAACCAAGAGGAAACAACAATCAAAAATTTTTTGTGCAATAGAATTTGTTTCCGATGATCTATGCAGAGTAAACAATGCGATGTTGTCAAACAACTTAGCCGAATGGAAAGCTGCCGTGAAAGAAGAGATCGATTCATTGATAACAAACTTACAGCCGCGGTAGAAAAGCTATAAAATCAAAGTGGATGTTTAAAATTAAAAGAGACGAGCATGGTAACGCCATAAGGCAGGAGGCGAGATTGGTGTCTCAGAATTTTTTACAAGGTGAGGAAACCGACTTTAA
Organism: Glossina fuscipes; assembly: GCF_014805625.2. NCBI lineage: Eukaryota > Metazoa > Arthropoda > Insecta > Diptera > Glossinidae > Glossina > Glossina fuscipes. The sequence continues at coordinate 5,813,566 of NW_023998432.1, forward strand.
TGAAACCTTTGCACCCGTCGTTATGTATAATTTAATGCTGTATTTATTGGCATTGGGTGTCAAATACGCCATGTGTATAGAGTGTAGATGTTTAGAGTAGTAGTAAATAGTGAAAAGCTGATAGGGTAAACGAAGAGTAAAACGAGCAAAATCACGTTGGAGAGAATCAAGGGGATTGTTGTTAATTAGAAGCCAACGTGTAAAGTTCTAAAGTCGCACAGTGGTTAAATAGAATCAACTTGTAAAAAAACACAGTCGTCAAACCTTTTTGCTTACTTTTGATATTATTTCTTTATATCTAATTAATCGTGAATTTGAATTACTTTTTAATAAATACTAGTATAACATTTCTTAACTCATATAAAGTAATATCAACATTCATCACATATATGTACACCAAAGGGACGTAGTTAGCGTATATTTATATATATGCAATAACCTGATATATTCGATGGAAAAGGTTGGAAAGTTGCAAAAAATAACCAGGATTTGTTTGTAATGAAATAATGAGGTGCCTAAGATGGGCGTCATAAGAGGTGAAGTTGATCAATGCGTGTATCTTAAATCTAATGTAAAAGTTGTAGGTTGCTATGTCGGCTCTTTAAACAAGTTGAAGTCTATTGAGTTACTAGAAATCGAATTTGCCCAAAAGTTTAAAATGATGAGTACGAGGTACGTGTTCTTAGTGCTACAAAAATCACGATTAGTAGACATATCATCAAAATCCATTAGTCACGTTACATGGCAGAGAGCTTGGTATGGTTTGGAATGAGAAAATGTAACCTAACTTCGATTGCCAGCCAGTATGTGTCCAAAAATGCAATTAACTTTCCACGTCGATGTGAAACAATCCCACTGGAAAACAGTCAAACGTGTGATGAGGTACTTGAAAGGCACAATCGATAAAAGCATTGTGTCCAGACAACAAAAGCAAAATGATATTAAAGACTACCGTGAAGCTGACTGGCGCAATTTCTGGTCAGCAACAAACAAAAAAAAACGATGGAAGCCGAGCTCTTGTCATTAACTGCTGCTATCCAAGGACCAGTTTGCGTAAGATGTCTGGAAACTGAGCTCAACCCTAAAAGTAACGAAAGCTCCCAATGCTTAAATTTGATTTTATGGTAACTTGTTTCATAATGTAAAGAGCGCACGAGAGAATTTTAAAAGTTATGCCCATGTGTGATTTCATTTTCAACTATAAAATTCGGTCGTTTTACGGAATCAAATGTTATTGTCCGTTACAATTGCAACAAAAATCAATGCAAATTCACGCCACGAGCAAACTTGTCTTTTTTTCTCGTTTCCGGCTTTCCAAATGTAGTTTGCATTCCTTTATTAAGAGAAAGGCTTTAGGTGCAAAAAAGCTTGCATTGTACATAAACAGCAGTTTTGCAACCCATAATGGTCTCTACAGCTCCTGTTTGGGACGACCAAAGCAAATGTTACAGTTAAAGATACGCCATCTTTTGCGCCATTGTTCCACATTTAATTGATACAATGTCGCACTGATACAAGACAAGGTTAAAAAAAGGTCCGTAAAATTAAGTAACAAATTTCGGTTCATAAAATATTAGTTTACTGATGCAGTATAGTGGAGTTAGGGTAGTATATTTTTATTTTAAATCTGTCGCAGAAGGCGCCTAAACTGTAATACTCCCTATAATAACGACAAATATGTTCATGTTTTTTATTATATTAAAAATGGAAAAAATAGTCACGTTCAGTCAGTATTTTTTTTTTTTTTTTGTTTGTATTTGATATGGATTGGACGTTTTAGCTTTAATTCAGATCCATAATCCTGTAACTATATAGAAATCCATTGCTGATATTCATAATTTCACGTGATGATGAAAT
>NW_023998432.1:5815432-5851080 GCF_014805625.2 Glossina fuscipes
GTTAAATTGAGTAACGTGCTGTTAACTTAAATTTATATCCATGATCTAGTAACTTTATAGAAATCCATTGATGATATTCAAAATTTCACGTCATGATGAAATATTGATGCTTTTTTACTAAGATTTTTTTCAATTTTTTGCTTTCTAGGTTATGTTTGACTCTCTTCTTTATTTCTTTATTTCAATTGAGTAACACGCTGAAGTTGGTTGTGTACACCCCAACGACAGCATGAAGACTGTTCAGTCAGTATAAGAGAGTATGGAAACTTAGTTTCCTCGTTTTTTTTTTTTTGACCATATGTTTTTTGTTTTGAAACGTTTGTTAAACTTTTGCCTTTATTGGTTGTTATATTATGTTGACATTTCAGTCTTCATTCTGTCGTTGGTGTGTAAGCAACCTAGAAAGCACAAAATAAAAAATTTTAATAAAAAAGCATCAATATTTCATCACCAGGTGAAATTTTGAATATCATCAATGGATCTCTATAACGTCACTGGATTATGGACCTAAACTTAATTTAACAGGTCTAATTCATATCTAATACAAACAAAAAAAAAAAAACAATATGTTGAAATTTACTGACAGCTTTATACATATTTTTCAATAAAGGAAACTTAGTCATACTTGAACTCTAATTTATACAAATTTGTTGGTAAATTATAATAGCTGTGAAAATAATAAAATGCACTTGAATACTTAAACGATTATAGGGAAATGACGAAAGGCCATGGTAAGTCCATACACAATTGATCGCGCAAAATGGGGGTCATTAAAACTGCAATCAAACTAGAAGGCTTTTAAGTGGGGGCCACTGAAACGAAGATCAAATATTTTATAAAATAAATTTACGTAAAAACTGCCTACTTCTGTTGAAAAGGAAAATTTTGCAAAATTTTCCGAAACTAATGAAAGAAATTAAACTTTAAAATTTTCGAGGCTCTACCCACCGGTGGTGTATTACGCAACTGACGAGTAGGAACAAACCAAAGTACAACGCGTGTAAGAAGCAAAACAATAATTCCAGATCGAAGAATGATATAGCAGCTTTGAAGATTTGTACGGATAGCATTTTCGCGATTCAGAGAACAGTGAATTACGGTCCTCAAGGAAGTCAAGTAGGTTGGTTAGCCCAGTGGAATGATGTGTTATAAAATGGAAATTTTCTAACTGATCTAGGTAGCTCCCAACGGTGGGAACCTAAGAAATTGGAGAATATATATATACAAACAATGTTATATATGTATATATTTATTCTCATATGATTCTGTTGTATACGCTTAGTTATAACTTGATGGCATGGTTTTAGTGATTTAACTCTGTGTAAGGTATATTGAACTGGTAGGTTATGTTAATTATATTTTAAATATATAACGTAACTGACAGGAGAATAACTGGATTAATATAGATAAACGATATTATTCTTTAAAGATTAAGACATTTTTTAAAAATATAATACTTTCGATGACGAATGTCTCTAAGAATGAAAGCTAAGGCATAAACAAGCAAGCCTTAAATTTTTCAATTCCAACAGCCTCGATTTAAGTGGTAAAAGTCATTTTGCTGATTAGTTATGACAACGTGCGTCAAGACACCAAAAAGATTTTCATTTGTTCTAAGTACACAAGAACCCTTATTACAAATTCCGGGGGGATAGGGTGTTATACCCTTGATTAAGTCTACCCCCAAATTGACAACAAATTTGTCTTAGCTCGTTTTGCTCTCTGCACTGAAACTGAAAACAATTTTTTTATTTTCAGAGTTTAGAATTTTTTCAACCCGCATCTCTATTTACACTGAGTGCGCCAGCTTAAAGTGAATACTGATTGAAATTCGTCTACCAACGAGTCTATTTTAGGAGATACAATGCAACAAATTACAAATTCCATATCTCTTCGGAAAAGACACAAGGCTAAATCGGATGAATTCATTGTAATTTTAAGTTTTGTCGGGAAGAAGGTGAAGGAGTGCTAATGGCAAATTACGAACTGGCAAGACAAGGATTTAACGACAAGTGATCTAAAAACGAGAGATCAAGAAGATAAAACACTTGCAAAGAGTAATCGTGAAACCAACGTAATAAGATTCTGTCATTTTTGTTTTCTTAGCCCCCCCATATAGTGCCCTTGTCATATAAATGCTATCTAAAAATTAAACATTCAAATTTATAAAACATATTAGGCCTATAGGCCTAAAATGTTTTAGTTACACAATCGTATGTATTGAAAGTAAAAAAATTGCGCGAATTCTGAATAAAACCGAATAATATTTGTTTCCTATACCAATCGAGTTAAATTAGATTTAAGTAAAGATTCTATCAAATCCAATGCCGGCAATATATCGTTGATTATATGGAACAGTGTTTTTTAATGGCAACGGCGACTCCCAAGGGGGTTGTCGAGCGAAAAGCTATATCCATCTAGCAGCACATTCTTATCTTTACGGTTAATGGATTCTTGAATAAAGCCGATTACTACGTTGTTTTCGGATAGTCTAGTTAAGAGATCTATACGACGGTTTGGATCCACAGCAAAAGTTGAAGGATGTACGGCCCGTGAATAGTTTTCACTTTAAATCAGAGGACGCATAAAATCTCGCTATGTTCTCATTCTTTGACTTGTTATTTTAGTGGGTTAAAATCTTAATTAATTCCATAGCATCCATAACGATGGTCATGTCCTGACTGCAGAAAGCGGGACATTGAGTTCTACAAACTCTTCACAGAGACGAGAAATTGCTTCTCAGATTTGAGCAAAAATCTCGGCTCCTTGTGGGAGAAATTTTAAATAATCAAGACTAGATTTGATGAGTGTCGTTATATGGCGCAGTTATCTTCCTCTTCAGCTAACATAGTTTCATCTCGTAGCGTAGCGTGTGTCTCGTCACCTCTGAGTTGTCCTAAGTCCGTTTCGTCGGTGCAAGTTAGCGATTCCTTAAAGTTTACACAGAATGTTAGCGTTTCTGTACGGCTGTGTCGGTCGGTAACATAAAAGTTACAAAAAAAAGCCGGGAACTCTTCTGGCTTGATCTATGCTGAAGTGGCAAGGTTATCTTCTCCCATTGATGTCACTCAATCTTCTCGGGCGGCAAATTAAGCGTATTAAATAGGTAATTGGAGTAAAAATGAAAAGAAAAAAAATTAATTTACTAATCTTTCACAAATTTATTGTTTTTTGTTTTGTCCTAAATAATCAATGCTAACTCAGAATAACCAATACTAACGCAAAGCGTGAGCAATTTTGCTTATATCTGTTTGACAGTTTCGAGATTTCCCGCACCGCTTGTGCATACATATCTCACACATCTCAAAAAGTCGAAACCTAGTTAACACCATGCATAATTAGTGCCAATGTCTTGTTATTGCTATTATGAGTACTTTCTCATAACAAGAAATCGAAAGCTAATTTTCGGCTACGTGATTCCTCAGAAATATTTATTATATGATATAATATATACTAAGCATTCAAATTTATTTGCGTAGATAGCCAAGATTTTTTACTCAGCCCGTAGAAAACGCGAATTTTAACAGTTTTATGTATAATACTGTTTGGCAAATCTGCGTGCTTATAGTCTTGTTTTAATCCTGTGCAAGATACATTTCAAATTCTTAGTGTATTTCTTGCTTTCTTTGCCTTTATTCGTGTCTAAGGAATAAAAATTCTTTGAAAGAATAAAGTGTATAATTTAACTTATATGATATTGTTATGAAATTCGCTTTTACGAAGATACAGTCCGTATCACTGGATCGTGGATAGTTTTATCAAGAGAAATGAACTTCAAAGTTCTTTTGTTTTATTACTTTGTCTTTCACAACAGTAGGAGTATTTATTTACAATTATATTTCTTACATGTAGGATTATTTACAATTTATTTTGGCCGTTCTCCCAGCTCAAATGTTCTTACTCGACCAACTCTCCCTTCCACGAATATTCTTTTTATATACATTTTTACAAGCATGTTACTATACCTAAATTTATGGTTTTGTTTCTAATCCCAGCCTGTTTTTCCTCTAATCGTTTTCATCGGCCTGCACCTGCAAGACGCGCCTGCGAATGTGCACTTAGCTTTTACCTGTCTGCTTTTCCGCTAATCGTTTTCATCGGTCTGCAGCTGCATGAGGCGCCTGCGAATGCTCATTTGGTTTTCCCTTCTTTAGGGAATTTATTATTAGGGAAAATTACTTAGCTGACATTAACTGGATTTGGGATTTTCGTAGCAATATATTAATCTTTTATGTGAAAAATCCATTTTGGTTTAGTGCAATCAACAATTAGACCTCTTGGTAAAAGTCTTCCTTTATTCTGCTAATCTTTGTATACAGTTTGTTTGGCTCTCGCTCTCTTATTACAGTGGGGACAAAAGTGCGAAGTTTACTTTAATTTATGTCGTGAATTTTTAAGCTCTTTTTATTCTTTTTTTTCTTCATAAGCCCCTTTTGTTGTTTTCACTGGACATGGCTTGTATATTTACAACATGTCGGGCGAAAACAGGCCGTGAATCTTAACGATTCATCACGTGTTGGCTGTGTGATCGTTTTAGCCATGCAAAGTGTGCTGGTATTATCGGTCGAAGTGACAAGGGTATCTCCTCCCATTGGCATCACTCAATCTACTCAGGCGTCATCGCCTAAAACTAATAACGAGAATAGTAAGTCGTCCTCTCCCCCTGGCTGTTCGAGTGTGAACGCTGGTCCCCAAACTGGGCACCTCGCACAAGCTGCTCGTGCAAGTGTGGTTAGCCCCTCTATATTTTCCCCAACTCAAAACTCCCCATCTGTGAACCCTACTGCTTCTAGTACAGATGACATACGCTTGAAGGCAGTTCCCCCCAGGAAGGCAATATTTGTGGCAACACTGGCACCAGATACATCTGTCGATAACACAAAAAGTTATCTGGCAGCGAAGGTCCCTTCTCTCAAATAAAGCGCGTTAGTATTTTGAAATCGGCTCCTTCTCAATCTAGAGCTATCTCATCTTTTAAAATTCTAGTTCCGACTGAAAATATGGATTTCATGTTAAATAAATCATTGTGGCCGGTTTAATTAAGGAATTTATCTCTCGGGATCGACCCACTTATATGTGACCTGCTCCTATATTCCTCGTCGTTCTACAATATATTAATTCAAGCTATTTCTGCATCTGTTCCGACCAAGCAGTCCCGCCCTCGAAGCAAGTGCCCCCTGTGGTTTAATAAAACAATTAAATATTAAAAGAATAGGAAAAAAAAACTTTTCAAAAAATTTTTGAGAAGGTCTTCTTTCGACTATTTCGTTTACTCAGTGGTAAGGCATAAATTTAATTCCCCCAACCGCCAATACTATTGCACATACCTTCAGTTGGTTAAATCCTCTTTGTTTGCTAATCCTAAATACTTTTTTAAGTTTGTTAATTCCAAAAGAAAAATCTCCATAAATCCCTCGCATGTGTCTTTTAATGGCTTCGAGTCCTCGGATGATTTTGAAACCTCAAATCTCTTTGCGGAATACTTCGGACAGAACTTTGCAACTGCCAATTTTGATTTATCAGCAAACTATCCATATCCGATTTCTAATTTGATTTCAACTCCTAACTTTGTTATATCTAAAAATGACGTTTTTGAAGGATTGAGCTCTCTAAAATATAATTGTTCGCCTGGACCTGATGGAATCCCCTCATGTGTACTTATATCTTGTGCTGACGAGCTATGTGATGTTATCCCAAACATTTTTAACAAGTCCTTGAATTCAGGTGTTTTCCCTCTGTGTTGGAAGACTTGTTTCCTTATTCCTATTCACAAACGGTAGTAGGCAACTTGTAGAGAACTACAGAGGCATTGATTCGCACAAGTTGGAAGACGTGGATTCGTTCACAGATTTAGGCGTTCTATTTAACTATAAGTTACGTTTTAACTTGCACATTGAGCTCTTATTAAGCAAAGCTAAGTCCGCGCTTGGTTTTATAAAGAGGTGATCCAAAGAGCTTGATGATACTTATATTACGAAAAGGCTTTACAGGAGTTTGGCTAGACCTATACTTGAGTACGCCTCTGTTGTGTGGTCTCCTTCATATAGGTGCTAAATAGATTCAATTGAATCTGTTCAAAAGCAATTCTTGCTGTTTGCCCTTAGGAATTTGGGTTGGGACCCGATTGCTCCTCTTCCACCCTATGAAAATAGGTTGCTTCTGTTATCCTTACCGTCACTGGAGAAACGTAAATTGGTTCTTGGGGTTTCCTTCGTAATCAAATTAATAAATGGTGCAATTGACTCGCCCGCATTACTTCGTTAGAAGTTTTAATATTAATTAATTTAAGTAAATAAATAAATAAATAACGGAGTTGATTTTCTCGACTTTTGCTCCATAGGAGAAGCGTCAAAGAACTAAAGGAATCTGCTTAACTCCCCAGATGTAAAAGAGAAAAATTTACGTTTTTCTTAACATCATTTCAGAATTGGCTTTTAAAAGATCAAATTTACTCTTATATGTGTTAAGATATTCTACTTTAAATCTGTTGCGCTAAGTTATTGACGTTGAGGTTACACAGAAATGTTGGAAGGCGAAAAGATTTATTGGCAGATGTTGAAGGTAATGAGTCCTCCTTAGACACAGCTTTTCTTGTGGTGATATGGAAAGAACTATTGTCTTTCAATATCCAGGACCTAATAAGTATTTCTTTAGCCTATTTATTTTTGCTATATTTTTGTAGACCTATCGCGTCACTTTTAGGTACCGATATTAATTTCTGCAACTGAAATAACGACAAATGCTAAAGTGCGATATAAACCCAAAACTTTATGTTCCATCCGGAAAGTGCCAGAAAAACTATATATTTTCCAATTCCACTTGGGTTTTGGTTGCCAGAAATATTATATAGCCCAGTATAATGCAAAGATTTGTGAATTTATTTTTTTTCAGATAACTGTTTCTGAATTCATATTTCGGTTTTGCTGTTGGTACCCATATAATGCGGCCTTTTAGGTAAGCTTACATATATATATATATATATTTTAGTTCTTCGTTTCCACTGACATAATGGAAGTTGACAGGCATGTTAGCAGTCGTACCATCGCTTAGAGGCTAAATATAGGCCAAAAATCGTTTTATTCCGTTTGCACAAAGCTAATTTTTAGGTCTCACACCAATGATCACCAAAAGCATGATGGATCGAATTTCCATCTGCGAAGTCTTGGCCGTTTGGAATGAACTCGATCCATTTTTTAAAGGCATGATGACTGGGAATGAGATATGGGTCACATATAACAACATCGTGCGAAAATAATCGTGGTCAAAACGCGGTGAAGTATCTCAAACAGTGGTTAATGGTGGGAACGGAAAGGAATTGTTTTGAATCATAAGGCGAAACGATTCGGATGTCATTGTCAACAACTGGAACGTTTGAAGGTAGCGATTGACAAGAAATGGCCAGAATTGGTCAACAAGGGAAGTGTTGTTTTCCATCAGGACACAAACGTCTACAGTGATTCGCCAGGGACTGCCAGAGGTTAATTGGGAAGTTTTGATGCATTTAGTGTCTAGGATTTCACCAGGCGATTACCTTGTTGTCCTTGCGTTGCAGAACTTGCTTAGTGATGAGAAATTAGCGTCAAAAGAAGGTTTTGAAAGTTGATTACTAGGGTTTTTCGATAGGGGCGACTACTTTTGAGAGATCCTACCTTTAATATGGCAACATATTATAGAAAAAAATGGTGAATTTTTGACTTAAATTGTTAATGTGACACATGTTAAATGAAGGCTTAAAGTGCATGTCAAAATAATGGATTTCTTTTCCTCGCAAACTAATATTAACATAGATGACACTTAGAAATTGAAGAAGATATGCTGAGATGTGATCGCTTCCTTTTTTCCTTCTACATAAGGAACCAGATTGTTGACAGCGATTTTCAAACTCCACATCGCAGCTGCGTCACAATTGGCAAGAAATTTGCACCCATATAAAGGCATGGCCAGAAGCTAAGTTTTGGCAAAAGATACCTTATGTGAGATGGTGTGCCACAGGTTACGCATAGGTTGCGTAGCTTGTCGTAACAGTAGAACCACTGACATAATTTTCCCACGTTATCTTTGTTCTCACACACATACCAAGGCTTACAGCTATATTATTACGCTGAATCAGCTTACTATGTATAGTTATCCTTAAACCAGTTGAATTTCGAAATGAACTCTTGCTTATTATCAAATATTTACATTTATGGTTGTTCAATACGCCCATTCAGTGTCACTTAGAGTTGAATTACCGACAAATCTTCAGTTCTTCCATCCATACTCATGTTTAGTTGTGTTTTATATGTCTGACGATAGTTCTGAAACCACCGTTAAGTATTACGTAGAGAGAAGTCTTGGCTCAATTTCATCGTCCTTAACATACTGCGTCCCGCTCTTCTCAATTTTCTTATTATGGCCACACAGGCTTCTAACACCGTTTCAGACAGATAGCGATCGTGCCATACGTAAGCTACAGTGCGTTGTACAGTTGTTTGTGTGCACTATGGTTTTGTTTAAATAGTTTAATAATTTTTGATTATATGTTGTTAAAATCGAATGATTCTCGAGTTTTCTTTTTGACAATTTGTTAAAAATAAAAAATTTTCGATGTTCAGACAAAAAACATGTAAGTTTTTTAAAATTTAGCTCTCGGTAAATTCGGAATTCCGCAATTTCGAAATTCTGCTTAAAATACATAGTCTCTCAGACCAATTCTTGCCCTCAGTATAATTTTGAGACAAACAATTAAAAAACTGAATTGCAAACGGATTGACAAAAAATGTAAATAGTACAACTGAATAAATGTAAATTAATAAATATTGTCATTTAGGTCTACTGCATCTCTCAGAACGATTGTTTAAGAAAAAAAAAGAAAACTGCTAAGTACACCGCAAATGAATAGTGTTATTTTACAATAAGATCTCAATACGACTTGTAAGACCAACAATTACGCGACAGCGTTCTCAATAATATAAAATAACGCCTAATCTACTACGACTTGAGAAGGACAGAATGGAAGGATATACGGTGGAATACAACATTAAGCAATGTTATGCAATTCAGTGTAGCGCCATCAAAAAGCGCTCATTTCGACAGCGCTTGACCTTAACACGCTGAAAACTACCTACGCACTTAATCCTATCGTGTGGCATGATCGCAAGCTATACCTCCACAGGAAGAGTATGTAGTTTAGGCTTTATTTAAAAGGATACGCTAACTCTCCTTGGTTCTTTGTTTTCTGATTATCTTTGCGGTAAATGCACCTTCCTCTTTCCATTTTTCACATCGTGCAACATATTTGTCACGATGTTGCAATGGAGAGGAAATTCTCCGATTTCCGTTCGTATTCTCTGTCGTTAATTTTGGTTTTTCGGATAAACACACCACATATGTTCAATGTCTTTGGGGCGTTTGCAAAAGCTGCAAAATTAGTCCTCTTCAATCTTAAACCTACGTAATAAGCTCGGGAACGACAATGATCGCTAAGTAATTGTGTTAGGTAGAAGCCAACCTCTCTATGCTACCTATTCAACCACGAGCGCATGGCTGATACGAGCCGATGGTTCCATCCACCTTTGCTCGACCTTTTCCAGCCTAACTACCATTCTTCCACCAAGCGACGTTTTGCTAGCCGGTTCGCTGCGTCAACCGGCAAGCTGCGTAGTTCGGCATTGTAAATGCTGGTCGAGATCATCCCATTTCCAGTTATTAAGTACATGCGTTACGGCAATCAACGTAAAACATAGTTTACTGCCCTGTGTGTGTGTTGCATGGTCACTTTTTTTCGAATTCCTCTATGTGTATTTGTTTCCACATAGTTACGTTCGTATGTTAATTTATTTGAATGCTTGCCTTTTTGTATGTATGTGTTTGTATGTATATTTTTACATGTTTTTGCTATGCGAGCTGGTGGTAAAAATCCTTAAAAGATGCTGCTGATTCGTACCCGCAGCATGAATAATCTATCACGTCTACCAAAACTACCCCCAGCAATAAGAAACTCCGCCCGTTGGCATTTCTCAATCCATAGCGCTATGTTTGAGATGAGTGAGAACGTACACTACTTTTCCGCATGCCTTTGCATTTGGTTTCCCACATATTCACTGAAGTCATGCACTCCTCCTTGAGTACAGTTCCTTGCAGCAGCCCTTTCTGTTTCCTTTCGTAGAGACAAACTAATTCGTTGGTATGGTTCAGTTTACATAGTGTATCTAAACTGATGTCAACTTATTGTTTAATTGTTTGCCGCTTAGTACTTGTAAATGAGAAATTTTTGAAAAGAGGAATGATTATTTAAGTTTCAATAAAACCAGATTAATGGAATGCTAATGATGAACATCATGAATTTTATTGCATGACAAAAATTAAAATTAACTTAAACCAAAGTGGAATTATATAGATATCTTATATTTTTATATCGCATTATTCAGCAATTAATTTGGCCAGATGTGCATATGTGCGCCAAATGAAGTGTGTTACCAAAGTGCTTTGTAAGCAAAAATTGAAGTTAAAGAAACGTCAAAATAAAACTAAATAAGCGACTATGCACTTCATTGCATTTTCTTTAATAAAATGAACCTTTTATCTAGGCTCAGTAGTATTATGAAATGGTATCAATTAAAGGAAGTCCAAAATTCATACACAAAATGAAACGAATAGATATATTGAAATTGCACATAACTATATTAAACTGACCATAAAACATGAACGAATAAATAAATGAGAGCCGAGAACCGATTCCTGCGGCACGCCCGCCATTTTGTCGAGGGGCGTACTGATCACTATCATAGGGGAATCTGCGATTTGCAAAGTAGTCCATCCATGTCTTATCACATATGTCGCGGCTTCCATAGATCCTCAGTCTGCCGTGTTGAATGCATTGTTGATGTCAAGTGTCATTACGGCGCATTATTTTTACCACCACCGTTACGTCGTTCTCATCAACAGTGGACCGCCTCTTTCTGAGCCCGTTTTGACAATGTGAGAGGAACGCAGTTCTCCTCTTGTATTGTAAAGAGCCGATTGTATACAATCATCATTATATCATCCCACCTCTCCGCCCTCGTCAAAGATTGGTGGTTCGGATAACCACACTTCGTATGGCTTTATATCGAAGCATGTCTTGCAAAAAAGTTGTGCATTTCTTTCATCTTTCGGTGTCCATTAACATGACCACCACCAGATTACCTGGCGTAATTTCAGAGATCTGAACAGCCTGTTTCGCACACATGCCCAAGCCGGACACGTGAAAACAATGTGCTGCAAATCATAATTTGTGCCTTGATCTAGTTCGCATGCGTAATCTGCTCGTAATTTGAAACGATACAAATAACTCGTAATGTTTCAATGAACGTGACCTAAAATCCATTTTTCTACATTAGGGATAAGTGTGTAGGCTTACTTTACTTTGGCTCCGTTTTGTTATCGCTGCTGCCATTCTGTCAACATGCCCTGCCGGGTAGCAGTCTTAAGTTGGCAGATATAATTGTAATTTCCTTAGTCGGGAGTTCTTTCCTTTTTGCCACTAGTCGTTGCGCAACATTCCTTGTAAAACTACTACGTTTACGTTAAAATGATCGGTAGGCTGATATTGTTCTCAACGTGTACAAGCTTTGAACTGCTTCAAGTTTCTGTAGGTGATGTTTTCCGCACAAGTTTGTACAGTGTACATAATTTCCGCATAAGGTAGGCTACATATGAGTTTTTGCCTCGCTTGTCTGCAATCCTTGTATGGCTTTACTTTTCCCTACCGCAAGTTTTAGTTTGGATTCATGTAGCAACCTATTCATTAGGCTTAAGCTATCGTTTTTTACGATCTCTATTAGTGGAATCGACGCTTGTTTTACAATCGGGGCGATATCATCCGGGTACCCCATCACTCCCGCTCTTCTTGGGAACCCAATATTGAGCAGGCCATCTTACAAAAGATTCCACAGAAAAGACCTAGGATGGAGCCTTATGGTAGTCTTGCTGGAGTCATGCGTTCTTCAATACCGTCCCCAGTGTTATACAGTATTATACGTAAGAGGCCGTCTATTATTTTATACAAGTACGGGGAGAAACTTCGTGTTACTGAACTTTCGATAATGGTTTGTTAGTCAGCTGTGTTGCAGGCTCACGTGATAATAGCACAGAATTCTTTTGCGTCCTTGTTGTTTTGCGTTACCGAGACCCGTTTCTCAATAGGATCCATAATGGATCGTCGCTTGATGAAACCAAAGCGAGCTTTAGAAAAGCCACCTCAGCTCTCTATCTCTGTTTCTAATCTGAACAACAGCAGTTTTTCCAGAAGTTTGCCCACGGTGTCCAGGAGATAAATCGGCTTACCTGGCGACAAAAGGGGGACTGTCTTTTACAGGCATTCCTGTAAAATTTAAACCAATTTTTATTTGTGTACCTTTGCTTTTAAACACTCGGCTTTCAGCGGGACAATTTCTTCACTCCACCAATATGCAGTATTCTTTCTTCTGGGTGAATCTCCGACTTTTGGGATTCCAACCTCTACCTCAACTTATGTGCCAATGTAAGCTGGATGTAACCCACAACAACAACTAGGTACTCTTTCTGACGTAGATTAGTGCAATGTGGCTCATCCTTCTTAGCCAACAGAGCTACCGCGCTCGTCTTCTCGTTCAACTTTCGTATGTTGTCGTGCGTAGAGCTGAGGCTGCACTTAGTTTCGCCTGGCTAACCCAGTTACAAAATGAATTATAAGCAAATTAAACCTATCGGAACCACTAACGTCGTGACGTCATATAACAGTCGTACGGTGCGTCGGTATTGTTCTCTGTCCATTACTCTGTGTATATATATTTGTTGGTCAGTTGAGTCAGCGTCCGATTACAGTCACACAAGCATACACACGCAATCATTTACTTCGACCATCTTCGCGAAACCTTCTCTTCCTCTATTCAGAGATCATTATTTTCTTCCATTTTTCGAATTGTTTTTATATTTTTGATTGCATTATTGTCATTTATTATTTTACAATAAAAAAAGGAAAAATAAACTTAAAACTTATCAAAAAATGTGTTTGGGTTTCTTTGGATCGCCAGTCACAATTCGCTCTTTTTTTTTTCTGTCAGGCAACGAAACCGCGACATTGGAACGGTTTAAAATGGCATTTTGAATTATTTCGTATGGCAATCATTTTTACCATCATAAGCTTTTAGAAACAGTTGATTCATCAGCTGCTAAGCTGTTCGAAAGTTCTTTGAGAGTTTAAGCTGGCTTTTCTTCCAATAGGTCTGCCGATTCACTGTCTTCAGGCTTTTTTGGTTCTCCAGATCGTTCTTTGTAATTGAGATCAAAATCATCACCTTTAAACCGTTGAAACCAAAACCGACATTTGGTATATGATGAAGCAGCATCACCATAGCTTCTGAAAGCATTTGATGGACTAAGGCAGCAGTTTTTTTCAAATCAAACAACAAAAGTAGTGAATGTCGAAAATGCAGTTTTGAGCCATCCGTGATTATCGCCTGTAGACACTGAATAACTTCATTGTACTAAATGGAAAACTGTTGTTTAATGTAGACAAAGATTAAAATCATCGAATTTAACCGTTGCGTGCATTTGTACTTTGTAATACTTTATCATATTGACCAATACATATCGCTGGTCAAAACATATCGAAGTACGTCACTCGAAATATCTGAATAGCATGTTCATATTGCGATGCGCTCGATAAGCAGGACATATTAAAATTTTTTTCGAAGGGCTAGACAACTCAGTAAAAGCAAATGCTATATATAATAGCTCAGTGCAGCTAAGTAACTGCAAGAAATGGATTGGAAATATTCTTGTATGCCTCGCTATATTAATACAAAGAGAACTCTTACTCTTTATTTGAGTAAATGATCTTAAAGAGAAATTGAAAAAAGGGGATTTTAAAAACACAATAAAGAGGTAAAAGTTTTTTATTTACAAGGTGGTATTTTATAATCAATAAGTGTGTGTTAGTGCCAATATTGCTGGGTTGTAATACATTTACGGCTTACCTAAAAGCACTGCTTAAACGGGATAGTGCATGCGCAAATGTGTGCTACGAAGCTTTACTTCTCGTTGTTTTTATGGCGGGCAACTTGCCGATTTTTGTTACGAAGGAATGCTTATTCGACCTGTGTCTGATGAGAACTAGTCCCGGTTCTGACAAGCGTATAACCTCCTGGGTCTGTGAGTACTTTTGTCACTCGAACTGAGCAAGTTTCATTGGTGACGCTGTAGTGGATGTCTCAAAAGATTGTGTCGTGATTGATTATTGATATTAAATCTTATATCTCAATAAAAATTCCCGACCTTAACTCCAACAGAGTATTTATTTTCATACTAACTGCGCGGCTCAGGACAGGATTATGGCACCTTCCAAAATTTTATTATCCACGGTTTCGCCCTGGACAAGTCCTTCTGGCCAAACCTTTGCAAAAGACTTTGTCCTTTAACGTAGAATTCCAGGGAACAATATGTCCACGGAAAGACGACTGGGCAAAATACGAATATAACTTTACCTGGTGTCAAAAACCAAACAGACGCTTGTATTTTTTATATTGTAAAAAAACGCTTTTCGTCTTAATACAAAGTTCTGCGGTATGTACATCCGGATTACAGGCACTGATTTTCAAATTTTCGTGGTTTTTTAAAGATGGCTTAACCCTAATGTACATTCTTATCAAACTTTCTGCTATGTTTTCCATGTATTCAGAAGGGATAGTGTCATACCAGCAGATCAGTTTAGCAGTCGCATCGAAATCGTGGACAGTCTAATTTAAAATTTTGAAGTGGGATTCCAATTTAGAAGAACAAGGTGAACAAAAGGAAGTTGCTCTTTGGAGACTTTCCGTGCCTTAGATGAAGACATTGACACAATAAAATTGGAAACGCTATTTAGCGATTTGGGTACGTATTTTGTACCTTGTGGAAAGATTTATTTTTTTCATCAGGAAACCAGTTTGCAAGCTGACGAATATATTAATTTTTAAAAAATTTGAACATGGTCTGTGAATTTCATGAATTAAGAGAATAACTTATTCATGTTATTTTCCTCATATGGGGGAAAAATTGCTAAGAGCCACACTATCTTTGGAAAAGTCACTAAATCCAAAAGTACTATTTTGGCAAAGCAAAATGCTTGACAAATTGAAAATTCTCCATGAGCAATTAGTGAAGTCAATGCACTGAAAATGTTTTAAAGCAAACCGGAAAAAGGATCTAATCATGTGTATGCACGGTAAGCGGCCAAATTCGGCGGGTTTGTTGCCCTGCAGTCAAAGCAACATGCCATATTTGCTAATAAAAAACAGGACATTTTATATAAATCTTTTTTAAAAAGCCGCAACAAGCAAATGAACAGCAACCACGCTAAATAAAAACAAATATATATGTTAAAAAAAGTCGTTCAACAAGAAAAAGGAAATGATTGTGAGAATTTATTTCTAGGCAGCATTTTTAAGAATGATTCGGCAATTCAACAGTTATTCTTTGTGGAAAGATACGTCTTTTTCAACATATGGATTGGCTATAACGACAACAATGAGAACAAAAAAGGTAAAATCTAAATGCGATTGAAATATTAAATTGAATGTGGACAACAACAGTAAGGTTCACAACGTGTTAAAGACCAGCACAAAAATTTTAACATTTTGCGCGGATAGTTGACCAACAATTGGTAAAACAAACTTCCTGTTTTCATATAAGAAAGAAAAACATTGCAAAGAATTTTATATTTTTCTATAGGGTATAAAACATAATTGTACTTGAAACGGCAGTTAAACCGGTAAATATTGTTTCTTATAAGGCCATTATTGAAAAGCATTCAGAAGTGTTTACTGACATAGGGCTTTTCAAAAATAAATATTCACTTGTATTAAGACCAAGTGTATCACACGTTATTGAACCACCTCGTAAAATACCATTTTTATAGCAAGAATTAAGAACAGAACTAAAAGGAATAGATCAACTTAATGTGATAAACCTTGACTGAATGTCAATTCCGTGGTTTTATTTAAAAAGACTAATGACAAATTAAAAATATGTTTCGCTGGCCGCAAAGTAAAGCAATATAGAAGATTGTAATAGCAAACTCGCTAATGGCCGACTCTTTAACAGTGGAGACGGCAATGGCGGGTTTTCTACGGTGTCCTTCGATTGTATAGATTACCTTTCGGCATTAGCCCAAAATATTTTGTGCGGAAATGACTAAATTATTTGCAGATAGATAAAGATTAACAATTTATATAGACGACTTTTTAATCAAATTGAACATGACAAAATATTATAGCAAAAGAAAACAGTTTGAAGTTCAATAAAGACAAATCAAAATTGTTTAAAAAACCAATGCAATTTTCAAACCATATTGTTAATAAAAATGGTGTGAGACCCAATACGGGAAAAATTAAAGCAAATGCGGATTCCTTCCGTTCTTAAAGAGCTACAGCGTTTTTTAGGAATGCTCAATTATTTAGGTTATTTTACTTTAAACTTATCCATAGAAAATAACAATTTATGTGACTTATTTGAAACTGACATTCAATGGTATTGAGATCATGTACTTGAACAAGATTTCCAAAACTTAAAACGAGAATCGTCGCGAACATCTGCTCTAACGTATCTTAAGCCGTGCAAAAAAATTAACGCCATCAGTCGACGCTTTCCAATTTATGGTGGACGCCATCATCGTGCATGAAAGCATCCCAATAGCATATAATTCCATGTCCTTAACGAAAGCTCGGAAAAACGAAGCCTAAAAGGAAAGAAAAGAATATACAAGTCGGGTAAATACTTATTTGTAGTTGATACACTCTCTAGGTATGTTCTTAAAGAGACTATATTAAAAGATTTTGATACAAACTTGATCTAATTTTATCACAAATACCTGTTGCTCCCTATATATTAAACGAAATAATAGACAAAACCATAGGAGATCTAATTTGTGAAAGAAACCAAGAACACATAAAAAAAAGCAGCTGCCCTTATCAGAAAAAGGAAGTCGATATTAACATTATACCTTATTTTACTTTCAAAAATTATTTGTCTGTTCATAATAATGTCATATTAAACAAATAAGATGGTTATATTCAGCTGGGGCCAAATCTCATGTACCCACCAAATTTATCCTTCACCTTTTACTTCACTAAAAGGTATTGCTAAGAAAAATGAATTTACGACTTCGTGCCGTCCACTATAATTAATTTAGAAGTAACGTACTTAGCTTTTCGCAGTCTACGCTTCAAGCCTTTTTATGTGGTATATATAACGTTAGTATTATTAACACAACAGGTCATGAGGTCTGCTATATACATTTAAGAGTTAACTTATTTTTAGGCAGATAATGTATCTTCATTTGAGGATTGTAGAAAATAATTTTGAAGGTTCTATCTTGTTTATCTTATGATAAATAAGCATAAAACTTTAAATAATTAAAAAAAAATTTAATTTAAACGCCTGTAATTTTGTATGGGGGTAACCGAATTTTTTCATTTTTGCACACAAAGAATAGGGTTTTCGGTAGAGTAAATGTGGAAATTACCAGCCTTCTGATTTTTATAATTTCTGAATAATAGCCAAAAACACACAAGTTTTTTTACCAAACTTGAAGTCGATACCTTCACGTTTGCGACAAGGAGACCGCTAACAATAAACATCACACAGACGGCAGATTTCTGGCTTATGCAATTCAAAATTTCACGCTGATCAAGAATATATATACTATATAGCATATCTGTAGCTTCCTTTAGAGTGTTACATACATTATGAAAAAAACAAAATGAGTATATCCCCATCTTTCAATGGTGGGTATAAATAACAAAGATACTGATCCCAGGAATTTGAAGGCCTAAAATATTGAAACTATTAATAGTCTTTTGACCAAATATATCCATGGGCGTTTCAAACATCAAAAATTTAAACAAAAGACAAGAAATTACCGTTCGTAATGTGTACTTTGATTCATGTTACATTGTGATACATTCAAAATCAGTAACAAGCAGTATTTACTTATAGCTGATTATTATTACAAATTTATTGAAATTAAGCTTTTATTTGCTGATTGTTCTTACGCACTATTACTATTACTCACAAATTTGTGTTTATGTTTGCCAGACGCGGGATTCTAAACATGTTGATTTCGGATAATAGTCCACCATCTAATTCAAAAGATATTAAAGCATTCTGCAGTGATTTGGGTTTTAAGCATATAACATCACCTTAACCTTATATTCTCAAATCTAACGGATTGACGAAACGTTCAATTTAGACAGTTCAAAAATCACTTGTAGAAGATGCAGAAAGCCGTAGTGATCCTTACACCACACTATCACATTGCAAAACAACACATAAAAATAATTTCCCAGGCCCATCCCAATTGCTAATGTCTAGGACGTTGCGAACAAAATTGAGCCCACTTCCTGTGAATTTGAGACAAAACTAAAAAAAAAAGACATATTAAAAACAACTTTAAAAGTCTTCCTCCTATTACAACATAAATGCTAGAAAATTGTCCCCACTCGGAAAGAAGTCCAGTGTCGTATTGGGTACCTGAAAAAGTAGTAGAAAAATGCACCAAGCACAGATATTGTATATTATAGGATGATAACGATGGCTTATATAAACGTAACCGTCAGCGTATAATGCAGAGAACAGAAGAAAATCAATACTAAGGTACGAGTGTAAATCAAGATCAAAATGCAGATATAGATGCTAAAATTAGGATAAGTCCTCTTGGTATTCAAAACCCAAATATGAATGTATATAAACAAAACGAAAATACATATGTGGGAGGAGCCAGTTAACAGAATTAAAATTAAAGTGCGAACAAACACAGAACAGTGCAGAATTGCTACACAGCCTACGCGATTAAAACATAAAGTAAAATCTTATGAATTTATATATTGTAATTACATTCTATTATTATTTTATTGCATTATTTATTGTATTATTTTCACATACTTTATTGATATTTTATTATGAATATTTGAATTTGAATTAAATAATTTAATGTTAGCTAACTTAGATCTCTATCGTGTTGCGCTCCTATGGCCACGCTTACCTTCTGCAACACCCGCCTGGTTTACGAAGGAGCTAGAAAGAGTTATAAATCAAAGAAACAGATTCTTTAGACTGTCCAATATAACTTCTGCCATCTTACTTATGCAGTATAAATAAGTACTAAGCTAAAGTTCTTAAGGCTGGGCAAATAGTGAATAAACTGTAGAAGGAAACCGAATTATTTTTATGAATTCATTAAAACTCCAAAATAAAAACTTCCACCTTCGCAAATGCACTACAAGACATGTCAATTTTGTTTGCAAAGTTTTTTGAACAATCATATTGTTCTACAACTTTTGATTTATCGATCTACCTTTGTAACATAAAAAAGTATGGCATCTTTTAAAACCTCGTTTTCCCGGAAGACGAAGTCCTGAACGGCTTGCAAGCTCTGTGTCATGCTCACCTGGACAAGATAGTAATTCCCCATGCATCTCAATTAATCGTGCAGTACATCTGCTTAAATCTTTTGTATCGATCGTTAAGTTGCCGCTATTTACGGGTATATTTCCGAAACTTTGGAGATGTAGCCATACCATTCCAGTTTATAACCACGGAGCCAGAGAAAACATAAACAACTATACAGGGGAATAGATAAACCTTGGTTAATTACTCAGCTTTTTGAAGAGTTAATTTTTGGATTTTTGCTCGTTTCTCGGAAATTATAAAAATTAGAAATTTTCCAGTTTGCTTAACCTTCCTTTATGAAGCACTCTACCCCTTACGTGCAAAAATAGAAAGCATCCGTCGTGTCCACACAAAGTTATAAGTGATTAAAATCTGTTTTTTTTCACTTTTTTGAGGTTTTATTCTTATTTATCATAAAGCAAACAAGACCGAACGTTTACAATCATTTCGTACACTCCTTAAATGAAGATATATTACCTGTCTAAAAACGGGTACCTTTTAAAGTAAATACGGTAGACACCGTTAATTTTTTGTTAATAATACCAGCGACATGGGTATCAATTAAAAAAACTTGAAGAGTAGAATGCGAAAAACAAAGCAGTGGGTATGCGAGGTTTGGCCTCGCCGTATACAGCTTTTTTACTTGTTTAATTTGGTGCTACTTTTTAATTCGTTGCTGCTATCATTTAAATATGGTTGCTTGTGGCTTCATATTCATTGCGCTGATTTTTCTGAGAAACAGCTTGGTTTGCTTAAAGGTAAGCGTTCATTTTCATTACTGACGCTGTTTGTCTCAAATGTCCTGAAAATGAAAGGTCACTCCATGCCGAAGTTTGACATTTGAGGAAGTACCTTAATGACTTAATTAAGTGTGGTGAAGAGGATCGTGATACCTTTAAGAACTCCATGACTATGATGCTTCCTGCGTTCAAAAGTGAAATATCTACTTGCAGCAAACAAATGAAACCTGACATAATAATTTGTAATAAACCAAAAAGTTGTATTGACTCTTCAATAACAGCAAACACAAAAGCTTCGGGAATTGAAAATAATGTTCTTGCTCCTTATTTTGTTATGTTGTTATGTCTTTATAAATTTGTTTTGACGATGTAATTAATTTTTCCGATATTTTTATCCTTTATTAGACTTCCTTTGCTTTCGTGGTTAAAACAAATATTTATATTATCTTATTTTTGCTATATTTTAACACTTCGTTTTTCTTTGGTTAATTGTACTTTCTTATGTGTTACATAAACTTATTGTTCGGCTTCAAATATCTGTGTAGATGATGTTTGAATTTGGTAGGAAATTTATAAATTTTATAAAAATTATTTTTTTACTCTTGTTGCTTGCCTAAATTTTTTCAATTTTATTACTTATATTTGCAAGTTAATATAATATTGACCCCGTTGTAAGCAGTTCCTCTTTAACTAATTTAACTGTTCTCTTCTTTTACTAAGCTTCACTTTAGTCAGGAATGATAGGTTATATGTTTGAAGTGGTGGAGAGGTATTTATATTGTTACGAAAATCCCAAATCCAATTAATTTCAGCTAAGTAATTTTCCCTAATAATAAATTCCCTAAAGAAAAACCAAAAAACCAAATGCACATTCGCAGGCGCATCATGCAACTGCAGGCCGATGAAAGCGATTAGCGGAAAAGCAGACAGGTAAAAGCCAAGTAAACATTCGCAGGCGCCTCATGCAGCTCCAGGCCGATGGAAACGGTTAGCGGGAAAAACAGACAGGGATTAAGTATAAAAGCGATGAATTTGGGTACAGTAACATGTTTGTAAAAATGTATATAATTAGAATATTTGTTGAACGGAGAGTTGGTCGGGGTAGAACATAGAAGTTGGGAGTGCGGCCAAAATCAATTGTGAATAATCCTACTGTTAAGGAACATAATTGTAAATAAAAGAACTTTGAAGTGTATTTCTCTTGAACAAAATATCCATGGTCTAGTGATACGGACTGTATGTTAGAAAAGCGAGTTTCATAACAATATATTTGATAGCATTGAGTTCAAGATTTTTTTTAAAGTTTTTGGATCTGGTAGTTCTGAGTCAATTTTCGTTGAATTTTTTTTTAACATATTGTTGACATGAGAGCTGGTTTTTTTCGATTTACTTTTGAGATATACTTATATGATTGTTGTTAGCGGTTTTAACTGTAAGTTATTCACTATAATGAAGGCCAACCTTATGAGATCGCTTTACTTCAATTTATCTATATTTCACAATTGAAAGTCAAATCACTTTGATGTCGTTCACCAAGCTATGTACTTTCGGTTGATGTGTTATTAATTGTCTAGTTATTTACACCAGATACAATGCCCTCCTATAACTAGTCAGCTTTAATTCTTGCGACCTTTCATATTAATTTCAAAATTGTTATACCGTATTTTGAATATAGATACAAAAATATTAACTGCGGCAAGTTCTTCTTTTATTGCCGACTTTAATTCATTTTCCTTTTTTTGGGCCGTTAGTATTGATTCGCCTTAAGTTCTGCAATCGTAAGTTTGTATGCCTTTGTTCCGATGATTAGAAAGAAAATCCCGATTGGAACTGATTATTGGATGAAATATAATTGTATTTTGCTTGCAGTGTCTTTGAAAGATCCGGCATATTTAGCTTATCAATCATTTGCATCGGATGGCTTTCGAAATGTTTATTGTCATTATCGTAATAGAGCTAAAAAAAATTATTCGTAAGGAAGAAAAAAATATTTTGTTGCATTATTTTTTAAAATGGACTCATTAGCCATGTGAAAGGTTCTCAAAGATTATGTCTTCTCAAATGACAATGATTAACGGTGCAACTTTAATTTTAATGAGATTAATGACTATTTTGTTAATGTCGTTCACATTGAAGAGCATCACATAACTGATTTTCTTAATTTTTATTATCTTGATGGATATTTGTTATTCAGATGTATTGTATGGTTAACATTGTGTAAAGCTAAACCCAAATGAATCGACATTACCAAAATTGTAATTCGTTTCATTAGGCTTACTTTTCCCTATATTTCCAATTTTTGATTTTTCATATCGATTACATATGGTTTCATTGCAACTCCCCTTTACTTGGGGAACGGCTTGTGTTGTTTCAACTGCGAAATATATAGCAACTTCCATTCTTCCTTGCCTCTCTAAGATAGTTGACCATAATCTCAAAAATCAGGTTCTTTCTTTGTTCCATAGAAGTATTTCACCTCCACAACATGCTTTTGGTCATTGACATAATGCCATCTTCATGTCAAGAGATTCTTGTTTTGGCCATCTTCCTGGAGATAAAATTTTTATTGGTGAGAATGTAATAGCGATTGTTGAACAACTTAGTGCTTAGGTATATATATTGATCGTCGCCCTACTTTGAAAAGCATATAGATCACATATACTGCAAAACGTTGGACACTTTGCGCAATATTTATTCTAATAACATTTATAGATCTCAGCAGATTAAAAATAAATTGGCCTAAGCTCTCTTATGTGGCCTAGAAGTTGCGTCCAGCGATATACCTTATTATTCTTCTAGCTCAAGTCGCATTGGCACCATTGTGCACTACGCTTACAGTGCTGGCAGAGAGATACACACTTCTGAAGATGTAAAGCACTGCCTAGGATGTACTTTTAAGTATTTTATTTAATTTCCTAACTTGCTACTTATTTTTAGAGTTATTAAATATGGTCTACCCTCTTAATTTTGTTGGGAGTTTTCTTTCACTCATTTCACTAAGAAGTTTATTGTTCTTAAAATAAGATGCAGTTGTTCTAAGCGATCTTTTATGGTTCCAGTTGCTTGATGTTGGAAGTACTTGCTACTTGACCTTCGTATATTGTCTCGTTCCAATAATGAATTTCGTTAAAAACTTTTTCTGCCTTTTTCTACTAGTGTATGGGTACTGTAATTTGTTTTTATCTATAGTGTGTAGCTTAGCAGAGTATTTAGACCGACACTTTACTGTTGCGTGCTGCTATTCCTAGTCCTTTGGGATGTTTATCTCTATTTTTTTTTTCTTATTTTAGTTCTGTACGTTTCTCGGCAGCCAATTTGCAATGCCATGCTCAAATCTAGTTTAGAAAACTCTAAGCGTTTATGCAGTTTTGCAAACATTTCTTCTCCATGCGGGAATGAATATTTCTCAGTCACTAATTGAATGTTAATGGCCACTTTAAAATCTCCGTAGATACGTATATTACCATTCTTCTTTATGACGAACACAATAGGCTAACGTCAGTCGGAATACAACACTGATTTCATATATCCACTAATTTGTCAATTTCGGATTCTAGTTTTTCTTTAATTGACAATGGCCCAAAAAATACAGGAGTTGCTCTCTCTTTTAAATTAAGCGAAACTTTAATTTTTTTAAACAGACCTAAACTGTCGCTAAACACATATCTTTATTTATTTATTAAATTTTCCTTAATTACTATTGTTGAACTTAGAAATTCAAATATAGAATGTTTTCAAAAAAATTTCTACCCAGCAAAGCTGGGCAGAAATTAAAATAACTTTATGAACAGCTCAGTAGTTCTTATATTGACACGTCACATACACCTAGACGTATGATACTTCCCCCATCACATGACCTTAACAAAATATTAATATATTGCAATTTATTTCTATAAAATATAGCACCCAGCTCCATGATTATAGGTTTACCTTCTATAACCAATTCCATTTTGATCTGACCATCTTTTTCATTCGTTGTTGAGAATAGTTTACCTCATTATTCTCGATAAGTGATAAGTTTTCCACTGGCTACACATTCTTTTTAAATGCTCTCTTTTTCCACATTTAATACATTTATAATTTAGAAATTCACAATTCTTACTCTTGCGGTTAGCATATCCACACACTGTTGTGCTCTGCTGCAGCTCTGCTACTGTTCTGTTGTGGTTTGCTCAATTCACTGCACAGCTTTAGTACCGCCAGTTTGTTCTTTTTAAAAAAAGTTGAAATTTTGTTCTGTTTTAACCTCACTTTTGTTGACCTCATACCGTCGTTTAATATATTCAGCAGTGTTTACTATATCTATTACTTTGGGTAATTAATCGAAACATATTCTAGGCAAATTTTATCTTCGGGTACACCCTTTTCCAATCTTATTATAAATTTATCACGAATTTCTTCTTCCGTATAATATCGGAATACACATTTTGAAGTTAATGATCTCACTCGCATAGCGATTTACGATGGAAAATTTCAACCTTTCAGCAAAACTTGATGACGTAGGTTTGGTGCTTTGTCACAGCCGACGTATACATTTCAAACGTTGATGTTGATTTGTTTATTTTTCTAGCCAAAATAAATTTTCAAGTAATAAATAAAATGTTTCATCCAATCTATCATCCAATATATTGTTTGTCAATAAAAATTGCTGCGTTAGGATGTCATAAACATTCCCTGAACATTATCACATGGTTTTGCCGATTAATTCACTCATTTACGTAGGTTTACGTAGGTACCTGCCGTGAAGGCTCAATCCAACAGTGCCTGATGGCACACGGAGAGAAAAAAAATCACTCACGTCACGGAGCAATGCTAGTCTTCATACACCAGAAGGAGAAGGAGCTTCTGGTAAGACCTAAGAGCCCCACGTATCTTACCACCTCACCGTACGAAAGCATAATGCGGACTAAGATCTATGAACTAACTGTCGATATCTTGCCTCAAAGCAATCAAAATAATTTGGCGCAATATTTTTTTGTCTTCTTTTTATAATGTTTTTCTTCGTCGCCAATGTGATATGTTGGAATAATATCGATTTGATGTATATCATTTTGTGTTATACAAATTCAATACTTAGTGGAAATCTTATTCTACTTTTGTGTTCAGAAACAAAAAATAAAACAAGAGAGAGGTAAAGCAAGAGCTTATCATTTTATCATCTTTACCGGGTCATCATCTTACAACACATTGAAATTCCAATAACTCTTCATTACGTCACTTATACCATGCATTACAGAAGTTTGCAATCATTATGGAGAACATAGCTGCTTCGTTTTCTTTTGCTACTTTTTTGACTAATTCTTTTCTTATTTTCTTGTTTGCAAGTCTTCTTTTTTATATAATTTATTTAAAAATTATTCTAGTATCTCTACACACATGAAATGCCACCAAATAAAACTATATGTCTATTACTGATTTCTTGTTTACTACCATCTGCGTCTTTGTCACTTATAAGATTGGAACATGTAGCACTACCTGGTGATATCATCACCTCTCAATCTCTCTCTCTCCCTCTCCTTTTTTCTTCCTCTACCTCGCTATTGCCGTTTACTTATACTTTCACTGTATTGAGATACAACAATTTTATAAAACATTCCATTAGTGGTGCACAATTATTCTTACGCTTTATATAATATCTCTGCGCCTTACATATAAGCAGTGGCAAAAGCAAATCAACAGATCTCATGCACCCTATACACATGAGCGTCATAAAGTCATACTTTACATTGCCATCCGCCTCAAAAATAAATATTCAATGAATTAAATCTAACGCGTTTTGCAGATGTCGTTTTTTCGTGTGAAACACCTTCTTCCGTAAAAAGTTTAGGTTCGTCTTCTCTGAGTGTTCACGGTCCTTCATATAGATACTCTAGGGCGCGCTCCTTACTTTATGCACGGAAAGCAATTTGAAATCTGTAAAGTCAAAAGGTAGGCGTTACTTCGCTACTTTGGTAGATCGCTTGGGTTTACAAAAAGTTAAATACTGAACACACATTGTAAAAAAAGGAAGGTTGGAAGGAAAAGCCTCACTTGCTGTATGCCACGTAGGCGCTCGTAACTTATTTGATGTCAATTTACCATTCGTCGTCAGTAATATGTCTGCCTGACGATGCATGACCGCCCGTTTAGTCATAGCTCCTTCGTTCTTCGTGCATCCATTTATAGCCCTCTCGAATTCACCTATCCCTTTAAAAATTGCAATGTCTTCAGATAATGTGGCTATGATAATCGTTGAAACAATACCGACAACGTATCTCAGCAGCGACAGCAAAGTTGTTATCACGGTAATTATTACCGACAGATAATAATAAACATAAAATGCCAACTATTCCCAAATCGACTAAAGTTTATACTTAATATAGGGCATTAGTTGCTGTCGTTGTTGAAGAATCAAGCAGCATAATGCAACCTGTGTATAGAAATGACTCATGTCTTTAACTATATTCACTAATAGGTTAGGGGCATTAGCTCCAAATAGAGGCCGTCTTGCATTATAAGAGAAGAATGTTTGCAAGTGATCTTTTCGGTGGCTCAAAATACATAACCGCCTCTATCCTAGGGTGCTTTATATATTCCATTATATATAACTACAACAAAAGTACGTTTCGTCGAATTTTATTCTTTCATGTCCAGAAAAATTTAAAGAAAAGCACATCAGTGTCGATTGGACTCCTGAATTAACTCATTAAATTGTCGTAGTAGAGCCACTTTTCATCACCATTCACGATACTTCACAGACAACTCTTCTTATTTTGCCTAGCAAGCCACGAAACGGCGATGTTGAAATAAGTAGAAATGGTATTTTGAGTTAATTATCGCATGATATTTATTTATCCTCCTTTTTGATCTTTACCATCGCATGTAAATTTCTAGAAACAGTTGATTCATCAGCTGCTAATCTGTAAGAAAATTCTTTAAGAGCTTTAGCTGTGTTTTTATTCAATAAAAATACAATTGTCTTCGAACTTTTTTGGTTCTGTGGCCTTTCTTTGTCATTGACATCAAAATCGCCTCTTTTAAACCGTTGAATCCATTAACCGACAACTGGATTACGATGGGGAAGCATCACAATAAAGATGTAAAAGTCTTTTTATGGACTTCGACAGCAGATTTTGTCAAATCAAATAGCAAAATACTGAATAACTAAATAATACTAAATGGAACAGTGTCATTTTATGTAGAGAAAGGTCAGGATTATCGAATTTAACCATTGTATACGTCCACACTTTACATTATTTTGTTATTTCCACCAATAGAAGTCGCTGATCAAAATACATACAATGATCTGTTATAATATGTATTCATATTCAGTACCTAAAGAAAAGGAGGAAATAGCAAGTAATACAAAGCAAGCAACAAATTGTAAATAAATACAAGATAGGTGAATAAATTCCAATTTGATGGTGAATATATTCCGCATATATTTCATATAAACTGTATGTATTATTATTTGTGTATACGTGTTAATAATGCCGCATATTTCAATTACCAGTGTTATTCAATGACTAATGCACGTTCAAAGATTATGAATCAAAAAAGAAATATGAATATATCTGCAGAGAAAGATAGCAGCAAGGTATAAGTGAGCAATCATGCCTGCTTCAGAACGGCTGGCTTAGATCCAATTTAGGAATTAAAGAATAATTTTTTATGACCTTCGTTTCTTCGCTATAATTTTGAAAAATAATACTATGGTATCATCTTCGTGCAACATTCGCGACATACATGGGTTATCCTATACTGCTTGAACTTAATTCTATCGAGGGAAATTTTCTTTTAAGTTGACAATAAAACAGATGAAATGAGATAGTCTCTACCTTTAACGTCTGCACCTGCTTTGGTTGCACCGCACACCGACTCACACTATCAATTTCTCTGGCCCCCTTAATAACATATAGACCCCTTCATTAAATCTTAAGCCATGATTGTACCACATTGGGGTGATAAACTATGCTTTTATGGGAGCATAGATCTGCCGAAACTCTTACATTCTCGTGGTTATCCCTGGAAAGGTCTTGACCGGCGAAGAAGAGTTTAAGGCTTGGACTTTCTATAACTTGGCGACGTTTCCTGAAAGCTGGCTTATGCCAGATGTAGCAGCTGATGCTACTATATCATGAAGAAGAGTACTCCGGTGTTGGCTGGCTGTGATTTTATGGTTAACCCAAAGATATGAGCGACTACGTCGCGTAAAGTAAGGCAAAAGACTTCATAGTCTAACTTTAAGCTCCATGGGGGTCAGGAGTCCACTCACTATGGCACGAGTGTATGCGGGTGGACAGGTGACAGCATTGGTGTAGCTCAGATTGGTGCTTGGCAAGATCCTTCGGGGGGAAGCCTGCATATTTACATACATGTAGAAACCGCGGTGGAAGGTGGTATATCTAGTCCCTAGTCAGGACTCACACATTGGCTAAATGTTGCGTAGGGCCCTTCGAGGGCTATCGTGGGGGTTGTGTTTTCTATCATTCTTAAGGCGAGTAATTATTGAACCGTACACAATAAACATATCTGGTTTGTCCAGTGTAGTTTAAGCCCTAGCTTATAGGGATTGTCTAATTCTCTGGAGTGCACCGGTTATGCAAAATTAACTCGCGTGTCATCGGGCACCGTGAGGTTAAACCAACAAGGTAGTGTGTCCACGTTAAATCATCAAAAATATCTGTACTGAATTCTTAGTGGAGAAGTCTCCACGCAGACGACTCCTGACACTCTCGGTGATTTCTCCATATTTTAACTCCATCTTTGAACAAATGAATCTACAAAAATATGTCAAAAATGATATTTTCCAATATGTTGTGGAAGAAGTAAAAAATATGATTTTCATGGCATTGACTATTGGCGGTATAGAAAGTAAATAGAAGTGCAGAAGAATTAAGAAATATATCGGAATAAAATATGATACCGAACGTTTTCGTGCAGACTTTGAAATTTTATGTCGCCATCTTCTCTAATTGTTTTATAGAAAAGCATTAGATTGGAGATACCGTCGTAAGATTCAGGTGGTTGATTGAGAAACCCTGCACCGAGATCTTAGAATTCAATTTGAAGATCGACATTCTAATTCGGATTTAGGAGAGCGTAATAGAAATCAAAGGGTCGCTGAAAAGTTCGATGCTTATTATGATGCAATTTTGCAACTGACTGATCTACTTAGAGTTCCCATTCCTGATAACCTGAGATCTTGAAAAGAAATTTACGTCGTGAAGTCCGCAAAGAATCAATTAATTTCGACATCACAACAATTTTTCTTTTGGGGGAGTTCGTTTTAAAACATGAATTATTAGAGGAAGGATTGAATAAATCTAAATACTCTAAACCATAGAATGGTAGAAAACGAAGAGATACTTCATCATACGTTTGAAAAATGCAAAAAAAGAGCGTGTTGGAATTGTTCGCAAGTTGGTCATGGGTTCAAAGACTGCCTAGCATATAGGCGGACATCCTGTTAAGGTTGTGGAACCCCGAATATTTTGAACCCACATGGTTCTACACGTAGCGAGTCGCCAAAAAATTTGTGTGGAAACTCTTTGAATCGCCAGAGGCCACCAAAGACCCATCAATTTTAACACGATATATCTCAGTCCACGCTATTCCCACAAAGAACTCGAAAATTTCAATGAACAGTCAGGCCGAGATAATTCAATTATATCATCGTGTTTCCCGTTGTTCGTCCAAGAACTTTTCTCATAAGATTCTTAAAACTTACCATGTCCGTTTACTTGAATTAAGCCAAGAATTTTTAATGGAACTTTGTCTGTTACTTTGATTTATAAAAGACTTAAACGGACCACCATTCGATTACGTCGCTTTTGGAATTTTTTTTTAAATAATAGAGAGTTCCACAGTTCTTTCTGATGTTCGCAGGATGACATAGGACCACTTGTCTCTGCTTAGTTGTTTGGTCAAGATGTAGAAGGTCTAATTGACACTAGCGTATGTGTTTCTTGTTTTGCCTTGAATTATACCAAAGGTTACCCTCGGAGGATGTATACTGTATATCTGAAGACAGTCGACGACAGTAAACGCGCTGCAGTAGTTGCATAAGCAGCGATGTTACTTTTAGGGGTAAAACTAATCGTGTCAATTTTCTGGTAATTCTATTTCTGCAACAAAATTTGTATTCAGGAATCGATTTGGTACGAACTTTTGGTTTTGCCAAAGATCTTCTTTGTGAACGTCTGAACACATCTTCGCTTCTTAGTTGTAACGAAATAACGCATTGTTACCGACCATAATTTGAACGCAGAGCAAACTAATAAATTGAGAAGTAAGTGCTATCCTATGTTACAAATTTGAAGGATTGAGTAGGACTTTGCTAATTTTTCATAGCGTTGATACAGGTAACGATAAATCTATCAAACAAAGACATTTCGCCGTATTACCTGCAGTAGAAAAGCTTCTGTTTGCAGAATTGGATAAAATGCTCGCTTAAGAATTATAGAGGAATGTCAAAGCGTTTGGTCTTCACCTGTTATATTAGTTATTAAGCCAGAAGAGGTTTGATTGTGTTTAGATGCCCGAAAAGTGAACAGCCTTAGGGTCAAAGACGTTTTTCGTTTACCATTGTATAGCACATTTTAAAATATAAAGGCTAACTTTGCTATGCAATTGTCTATTCGTTTTTTATTGAATTATTTTTTTTTTTAGGTAACCACAAATATATTTTTTTAAAAGAAGAAACTTTGACAAAATTAAAAAAAAACAATTAAAATAAATCTGAGCCTACTTAAAAATAATTTTTACATAAGGTATTAAAAGTAAATATCCCACACTACTCCTCCTACAGGAAAATCTGTGTTCAATAGGCTGAGGATATTTCTTTCTCTTTGTGTTTGTGTCGTTTGTGATATGCGTAAGATTTCTGATTGAATTGTCGATATTTACTTTGAAATATTTGGGTTCTTTTACAATTTGTAAGGACCTTCTTAGGGTTGTTGGGGACTCTTTTTATTTATACAAGGGACAAGTACAAACTTACAGTCTTTTAACTTCGAACTGTTTGTGATGATAAATTGCAGATCGGGGATTTTCAAAATGCTACGAGTTCAGCTGATACACGTAAATTTTTTCCATGTACCATTTCGGCAGAAATTGTCAAAACATCTTCTTTGAAGATAGATCACAACCAAAAAAAAAAATTAAGGAAAACTCGTCAAATCGGTTCACTGTATTGTCTTTAGCCATGATGAATGCTTTTAGCTGTCTGTGAAAGCGGTCAACTATGTCATTAGATTGCAGATGAAATGTAGAAGCAACGATCTTGTGACTATCAAGTAAGTTTGTTAAGTCGACGGAAAACTTAATTGTAACCTGTCCTTGAAAACTGTTGGTAGTTATCTTTAGTGGAAACCCAAATGTAGTTATTCAAAAACGTAAAGAGATTGTAGTAGCATTAATATCTCTTCAAGCGTAATCTTCTACCATTGTCAATATATATTGATGGCCTTTTGATAGTGGTAGAGACACAAACCTGTTCAAACCTGTCTTTGAGAATATGAATCTGCAAAACGGTTTATTTAGTATGCCTGCTTTAGTAAGACTGCTTTCCTTAACGCTACTTGGATATATGGCCTCGAAGATCTTGAATATGTGCTAATGGATAGCGATCCATCCCTGTTACACAGTTTAATCGCCTAAAATCTCCTTTTTTAGATACCGAGGGTGGGTACGTAGGTAGGGAGGCAAGAGATGAATTGGAAGGTTTACACATACCCCCCTTAACAAGTAATTCAAATTCACCCTTTCCAATTTTATATTTCACAAGGTCAAGTGGCTTTTGTGTTGAGAACGAAAGAACACCTTCAGTTGTCAGTCTGTGCACTGTTTTGTGTTTAACTAGTCTAGTCTAGGGTTCCTCAATAAAAATGAGATATTTCTTTAATAATTCTACATATTTATTTTCATTTAAAAATAATTTAGGTAATAAAATTTTGCGTACACGGAGATTTTTGTTAAAGAATCTACTAATTGTTTGTTTTTGATGTCAATTAATAGGCCGCCTTTTCTGAGGAAGTCAGCCCAAATAATTGGTTTTGAAATCTCAGCTATTAGAAATACAAAAAGAAATTCACGACCAAGTTTTAAGTCTATATTCAAGTTCCTTGCCGTGTGTTCGTATTTAAGACCCATTGGCGGCCGTAAGTACAATATCAAACAATATCTTTTTATTAGAAAATTTTTAAGCTGATAGCAAGGAAATTTCGGCGCCTCTGTCAATTTGAAACTTAAGCTTACTTTTCTTGTGACATATAAAATAGGCGATTTATCAAATATTCGAATATTCCATTCCATCCTTTTCCCCAAATTTATAACGCGCCTTTAGACGCGAATTGTGTTTCAGCTTGTATGAACCATTTCTCAGGACATAGCGACCAAAATAGTGAAAGGTTCACTGCACAGACAAAGATTTTTCTATTTGATACTCTAATTGATAATTGTTCGTTAAGGTTTAGCGTGTGTATGTTGTTGGTGTGAGTGCAAACAGAAGATCCAAAACATTATTTGTGTTGTTGTAAGTCATGGGAGTACTCGGTGGAGTTCGCTGCATCTACTATACACATATATATATGTATATATAAATATATATCGGTTCTTTATGTATATACATATATACATATGTATTCAACATATATTCAACATAGAACAAAAGAAATGATCGCAACTTTGAAAATTTAAAAATTGAAACTTAATTTTTTGTGTTTTCTTATTATTTTTAATGTACAATAACTTTTTTCTGAATTTCAAAATTTTGAAAATGAAAATATTTCACATTTTTAAAATTTACAATAAAACAAGAACACAACAACAAAAATCAAAAAGGAAACTTATGTGCTCGCCTGTCATTGCCTTCGTCATTTAAGTTTCTTTGTTGCAATTTCCTTTTGTTCTTTTAGATGTCTGTTGAGAGATAGTTTTCAATGTCTGTTGAGAAGTAGTATCCAATGCCTGTTGATAGTATCCAATGTGGTATTGAGTCAAATTGTTATCGATCTGACTACTTGTTTTAACTGGTTGACTGGTTGGTTGATTATTGATACGAAGTTCAAAATTAATTTTTCCTTTGCTTTTCTTTTGCTTTTTTTTTATAATTATTTTTTTATTTTCAATTAGTTTCAAGTTCTGTGAATGCTTACATTTAATGCTGGCGGCTGTAATAGTATGTGCCTCTTGGTCGATATTGGGACCCCAGGTTGATAAGCCACTTTTTATGTAACCAGGCGTGTGTGTGTGTCTATCACACTTAGGAGTATGTAACCATACCATTACACCAAGTTTATTTAACCAATGTAATAGTCAATCTATCTATGTTCTTTTTCATCTAAAGCTATGTGCAATGCGCAATATGCACAATAAGAGGAATGGAAGTCTATGAGTCATGCCATAGCTGAGCTAGCTAGTTCGTGA
This sequence comes from Glossina fuscipes, assembly GCF_014805625.2. Classification (NCBI taxonomy): domain Eukaryota; kingdom Metazoa; phylum Arthropoda; class Insecta; order Diptera; family Glossinidae; genus Glossina; species Glossina fuscipes. The sequence goes on from NW_023998432.1 coordinate 5,849,008, forward strand.
AATGTGGGAGGGGTTCTATACTTTTGCTCATGGACACTCCTAGGATGGTTACAACCAAAAGAAATTGCGCGTACTTACCCCTTATCGAATATGCAGACTAACGAAACTCTAGCTTACCGAACAGAGAGCCTACGTGCCCCTAGAGCCTCCAATACCTATCCTGCCTGTTGTTGTCTCCCCTCGTTGCCAAAAGTTTGTGGGTCCGAACATCTCTCTAATCTACTTTCCTGTCATATACTAAAAAGAAAAAACTACAAAGTTTTATATTTTACGTTAACATCAACAGTTCTTAAAATTGGTTGAATATTATAGAAAAAAATAAATTTGCTATCTTTATTTCACCATATTCTTGACGTCAACAAAAATGTAATGAAAATAAAAAGCCTACCGACCTTTCTGGTAAGTTACAAAGAATCACATATAGGTAGATATAACTACAAAATAAAACTGAAACTTATAATAGTTTAAACTTACCGCTGGAAGTGATATGCTTTTATTATGGTAATTAACTTACAGAACTTAACAAAAATCTTGACTAGGCATAAATAAAATTTGCTACAGAACTGCATTTGACGTTAATGTTGTGTTGACAAAATTCTTGTTTAATTTCTTCCATGCGTTGTGGAATATATTTGACTTCATTATCTTTGTCTCGTAAACTACAAACCAGATCAGTTAGATTTTTATCAAGCATACGCGCAAAATTGCCTTTAATTTTTGTTTTGTTACATAGTTACATTTATTGGTCACTGAGTACTATCTATTGATTTCTATGCCGGTAAATTTTAAAATCATTGGTTATTTCTTCAAAGACGAAAGGCATTTTCTTGTTTTGTGTTAGTAACACAAAAAGAAACCTACCTAAGATTTATTTCTAGTGGAGTTAATTTTGTAGTGTGATCGCATACCATCGTATGCATCCACTTGAAGTGTGACAAAATTGTACCACTTCAGCATAACCCTTCTGATAAAATAAAATGTCACACTTCACTTCGCATGTAAACAGGGATAATTCTGTTTATATAAGAATAATCTAGTGTGTGATAAGAATAATTTAGTAAGCAATTACAATCCTGTTTAGAATAAGATAAGAATAATTTAGTGTAAAATTTTAGTATAAATAGTGCCTAAGAAAATAAAGAAAAGCAGTTCTCATAAAGCAACTCAACCAAGCGTTTTACTCGCTAATAGCACTAGGCGTTCAAATCCGCCTGAACTATTAAAATTAGTGACCGTCTTATGCCGAGACACTTTGGCATTATAAAAGACGGAAAGACTTGGCGTACTGCAGCCGAGTAGCATAGGGCCTAAACAGATAAACTAAACACTTCATACCACATCAAACATCATTACAATTTATTTTTCATTTATATAATTATTCGCCTGTGACACATTCCTTGATGTTCCGTCTAGTTACGCTTTTGTTACTTTGTGAGTACAAACAAATCACCGTTTCTGTAATTGTTTGTGTTATAATTAGCCATAGTGTCCATATTAATTTTACATATAATTTATTCAGTGTACAATATGCTGACATGCAACACTTCAGCAGAGATATTCTCTACTTAAACTAAATTTTTATACATTTTCTCAAGAATCAATTCATTAAAAATTTTTTTCGAATATTAGAAATTTTTCATGTTTGAAAAAATTTGGAAAGTCAATTTCGGTGCCCTAGTTGTCAATAGCATACTATACAATTAAAAAAAAATTGGACGTTATAATGAATTTTTTTTCCGACAGAATTGTAAAGCATTAAAGAAGGCATATACGGGCGAACAGCCCATATATATTTTGAAACCATTTAACGAACTATATATGTGTATAAATGTAAAAACATTAAATAAAATGTGTACAACAACTAACATCTGTGTATATTACAACAACAATAATATATATATTGTCATGAGACTCGCTACTTTTATTGCCGGTTGAGTAGATATATTTTCCTGACAAAGAATAAAAACTAAAAAAAAAGAAAAGTCCCGTCGGTTGTCTACCGTCTGTCTGTCCACTATAAGTCAGTCGGTAGTCGTCTGGCGTCTGCCCTACATGTGCATCATGTGCACACCC
>NW_023998432.1:5851480-5868268 GCF_014805625.2 Glossina fuscipes
ACTCATCGGGGACACAAAACAAAAGGAAGTAAACAAACTAAAGTAACTTACAATATAATTCTCCCGGTGCCGGTGTAGGGTCTGCGGCGGTGACCGTATCCTTCGGCGGCTCCTGTTCGCTGCAAAGGGGTTGATGCTTGCTTAAACTCCTCAGATTGTATGGAAGGGAATTTGGCCTTATTTATTCATGCCAACCAGTTCCGCAAGGTAAGTATATTCGTACACCATCATGGAGAAATTTGCTTCCTTTTTTTTTTCTCTCGCTCTGTTCTTCTCGTTTTAATTAAAAGATATTTTCACACTTGTATGCATATTATTTACAATGCACGAATACTGCCATTATTTTTACCTTTTTTTTTCTTTTATAAAAACAGTTTTTATTTATCATTTGACTTCGTTGAACTTTTTATTTCGGTAAGAATCTCTTGGCTTCCTTGTTTTGTGCAAGGTAATTTTAGGAATAATGCAATTTTATCAAAACTTGCAATTACTTTTTTTTTTTGGATAAATTGATTAAAACCTTTTTTTTTTTTTTTAACTAATTCTATGGAAGATGGAAATAAATTTCTTCCGTTTATGTACACATTTCTCGGATGGATGGCTTAATCCAAGTAAAGTCGTCACCACTCAGCTGCGTAGCAAAAAAACATCACTTAATGTCAATGTAGAATATTTTTCTTAAAGGTGGAGTTTTTTCCTTCCTTTTTTTTTCTGGTTCACAAAAACATTTAACCTTTTTTTTTATTTTAATAAAACTGAAGACACAACTCGCGGACACGTCCGCACTCCATCAGATTCCAAGTTGTTCTCCCCTCTATCTTGAAAATTAAAAACAGACAAACTTCTCGTTCTTATTCAATTTCCCTCTTCTTCTTCCTGTTGCTCTCTCTATAGCGGCTTGCCGCGATTTTTGCCTATGCTTGCAAAAGCAAAGAAAAAAGGAGTACCGCAAAATCATACGATTTTGCCTGTACTTGTAAACAAGGAAAACAGAAAAGAATAAAATAAACATATCCCGCAAGATCACGCGATTTATTAGCGGTACCACAAAATCGCATGATTTTGTCTAACGGCAAGCCGTTATTCCGCTCCTTGCGGTTGATACAGACCGACAGACACCCTACCCAAGGTTTGTTCGCGGCCGTTACAATATATATATATATATTTTACATGCATAACAAACCAAGCTAAAACTGATGAAAATGAAGCATGCATATACAACAGACAACAAATTGATACACGTATATATAAGAAAAAACAAAAATTCAAATGATTAAAGCAGCAAAACTAAAATTGAAGAAACGCAGGGAAATGTTTTTATAACTTGAAAGAACATACTGAACAATCTCAAAAAAAAAGCAAACAAAAATAAAGAGGAAAAGTGTACACCACACATCTGTACAATTAAACCACATTACAATTACAATACAATTAATATATACATACAAAAGAAGCAGTCAAAAAGAGGCAATAAAACTATAAACAACATTAATTTAAAGTTCTAGTTATCGTTACGTCAGCGACTACATAATTACCTTCATCAACTCTAATATCCACATCATCATCTCCAGCATAATCGGATTAATGATATATTATTAGTTAGAGGGGTCATCTTCGGCCTCTTCCATTCCAAACGATGGGCCATGACAGACCAAAGGTACGGTAGAGCACATAACAACCCAGGGCTTATGATCTGCCCGTTCAGTAGGTACATTTCGGCCATCCGTTTATTCCTATAATGGTAAAGCAGGTATATTTCTTTTAGATGTAACCGTCATTTGAGTGTCCGTGGAGCAAAAATTTAAAGCCCCCAACATCTCCCCGACTAGCCAGCTCAGCAATGGCAAGGGGGTCCATTTCTACAACCTCCGATCCTGTTCAAGTGGCATTTAACAGTACCCGTAAAAATGATAAAGTCACTAGTTCGATATTCAGACAGACGGAGAAGGTTTTTTATTTATTTATTTATTTTAATTCTACTTATATATGAAACTCAACTAAACAAATAACAGTCAAGTTCAATTGGCACTTAAAGCAAAACTTATATTAATTAATAATATAACTTAGTACAAATACAATAAAACAAATAAGAGGAAAAAAAAGAAAAAACACATGTACACAACCAGCGTAGAGCCACACTTACAGCCGACATAACGGGGAATTCATTCGAGAAGGTGAAGTTAAACAAAACATTGAAGGATCTATCGTGCAGATAAGAGCTTATCCATATCACTAAATAGAAAGGGAATCCAGCGGCTTGGAGTTTAAAGATAAGTAAGTTATGGTTAACCATATCAAACGCTGTATACAACATCTGTGCGACAGCCACTAGAAAAAGCCTTAAAAACATGATAAGTAAACTCTAACAAGTTCGTGACTGCACATCGCTCTTTCCGAAAGCCGTGCTGGTGCGGAGAAATGTACAAATTAATGGCAAAGGCCAAATGCTGACTCACAATTCGCTCGAACAACTTGGGCAAGACACTCAACTTGGCTATGCCTCTGTAGTTCTCAACAAGTTGTCTACTTCCACTTTTGTGGATGGGAATAAGGAAACTACTCTTTCAACACGAAGGGAAAACACCTAAATTCAAGGACAGGTTAAAAATCTTTGAGATCATACCACATAACTCGATAGGGCAAGATTTAACTACACATGATGGGATTCCATCAGGTCCTGGCGCACAACAATATTTTAGAGAACTCAACCCTTTAAAAACGTCATCTTCCGAAATTACCAAATTAGGAATTGAGACCGAGTTAGTTGTAGGATATGGGTAGTTTGCTGATAAATCGAAATTAGCAATCGAAAAGTCTCGTCGGATATACTCAGCAAACAGATTTGAGATTTCAAAATCATCCGAGGAGTCAGAGCCATTAAACGAAACATGAGAGGGATATGTGGAAATTTTTCTTTTAGAGTTAACAAATTTAAAAAAATATTTAGGATTAGCAAACAGAGAGGATATAATCAACTGAAGTTATCTGTAGTAATAATGGTGGGTGAGGGAGCTAAATCTATGCCTCGCTACCGAGTAAACGAAATAGTCGAGCGCTGAGCCACTTTTCGAATATTTTTTGAGTAGCGTGTTTTTTCTATTCTCGTAATATTTATTTGTCTTATTAAAGCACGGGGGACACCTGCATCTAGGTCGACACTGCTTGATCGGAGCAGATGCAGCAATAGCTAGATTTAATGTATTGTAGAAAGATGACAATAAGCTTTCAATACTATCGGTTAAGAAATCAAGCCTCATATGAAAGACGATGTTTTAGCAATACAATGTTGATTTTATGACAATCATAATTTTTATTTAAAAAAGTTTTCTTATGATGAAAGGAAATGCACGTGTATGGATGGTAAGGGTCCTGAGGTAAACTAAAAGGTGGGTAACAATTTACACTAATTTCAGGGAAATTGGCAAAGCAGAGATCAAGCAGTCTATTATTACAGTTAGAGGTACGGCTATATTGAACTAAATTACGATCAAATAATTCGTTAAAGTACACAATAGCTTTATCAGATGTTGAAGTAGGAATCAAACAGCCAGACTTATCACTGTTACACCAAGTGACTTGAGGCAAGTTGACCCCAATGCAACGACGAAATCAGTGGGTCTAGACCGCTTGGGCACTTCACAAATGAGGGCAGCCTGTTTCTTGTAAATGGAGATATAAGAATTTTGGGGAATATAGGAGCAGGGTATAAATAGCTGTTTATTAGGCATTCTGGCACGAATGGCGATAAATTCAACGTCAGGAGAAGTGGGAAATTCTATTGAATTGGACGGGACTGACGCAGCTATGGCAATTAATACACAGCCACCAATGCGACTCACTTGATCCTTGCTGAAGACTTGGAGAGAATTGTGAAAAAGTCCCGACGAATGAAGATCGTGTTTTAGCCAAGTTTCAGTGAAGGCCAAACAGGAGAACTCCGTGCCCACTGAATTTAGAAAAGTAGAACGAATTTTTAAATTTAGGCCCCTAACATTTTGATAAATGAAAGAAAATGGGCCTGAAGAAACATTTAGTTTTTTGAAGGCGACAAAACTATTGCTTTGATATTACGGGGACGATCTCGAGGGATAAATTCCTTAATTAAGGATACTGGCCACAGTGGTTTGTTTAACATCATATCACTGTTTTCAGTCGGAACTAGTATTTTAAAAGAGGAGATTGCTCTAGATTGAGAAGGAGCCATTTTGAAAATGCTAATGCACTTTAAGTTGACTGACAGGACTTTCGCCGCCAGATAACTTTTTATGCTATCCACCGATGTTTCAGGTGCCAGTCTTGATAAAAATATTGCTTTTCGGAGAGGAAATGCCGTGAAGCAAATGTTATTACTTGGAACAGGAGAGTTCACGGTTGGGGAGTTTAGAGTTGGGGAGAGTATAGATGGCGTTATCGCCCTTGCACCAGCAGCTTGTGCGACTTGCCCAGTCTGGTGACCAGCGTTCACAATCGAACAGCCAAGAAGAGAGGATGATTTATTTTTCTCTTTTTTATTTTTAGGCGATGGCGCTTGATTAGAGTGAGTGGCGGCTCTGGGCGGAGATATCCTTGCCATTTCTTCGTAGCTTAAAACAGAAGGACTTGCCGGCTTGTTTGTAACTATTTTGTTACCGACCGACTCAACAATATCGGAAACATTAACGTTCATTTTAGAATTAGGGGGAGCAGTAACTTGTATCAACGGATCAAATTTAGAGGAAGTCAGAGGTGACGTCCCACACGTTACGCTACGAGTTGTTATTTTTCTGGCTTGGGTAGAAGATGAGTGCTCAATAAAACGACATTCATCAAAGTTAGACGTAATTAGCTCAAACTTCTCCCACAAGAAGCCGAGATTTCTACTCAATTCCGAGAAACCATTTCGCGTCTCCGTGAAAAGTTTGTAAAAATCAATGCTCCGCTGTCTACAGTCAGGATATGACCATCTTAAGCCTTCAGAAGGGGCAGCGACTGCGTCAGCAGCACGGCCAAGAATCCCGGCACACTTTGCATGACCAAAGCGCTCGCAGAGCCAACAAAAAACGAATCTATCCGATTTCGGGCCTGTTTTTGTGCGACATGGTGTATATACGCACAAGTCAAGTTAACAAAAAGAAAGAAGTGAATTATTAGGACAAAAAAGAGCAAATTCAAAAGAATCCACAACACTAAATTTATCTACAACCTTAAGAAATTTACGTTGTCACCGTAACAAGAGAGCAAAAGAACAAGAGAAAGCAAAACCAAACTGGAAGCACGAAAAAAAGATAGAATAAAAATCAGAAAAATTATCCCTTAAATTACACATAAAATTTACACTACTGAAGCAACGACAAACAAGCCAAGAGAAAAGCTATTAACACCAAAGGAAGAAGAAAAGAAAGAGATTTACTATTGCGAGCACAAGTGCTAATCGCAAGAACCAAAATGAAAATCATAAAATTTTCATGTAAATTAATGTAATCCTTACACTTTTACACCTTTAATACTTTTATATTTTTGCGAATACTTAGCTTTAAACGCTAAGAAAAATTTAAGCAATAGAACAATCAAAAGCGTACGATCTCGCGCGCGTCAGATCCAAGTAATTTCAGACATCATACCGTTACAATACTTATGTTTAATTTCAATACTTTTATTCGTTTATTTGTATAGACATATCTTGCAATTGTTTTAGCTTATTGCATAATGTTACTTACCATAGAAGATCAGTTCACTTGTTTATAAAAATGCAAGTTGAACCATTTGAAATGTGTCTTCGTTTATTTCATTTTTCAGCGTTTAATTTTTTGCTTATACTGCATTTTTGTGACAGTTCAATTGGCGCATATATGCACATCTGGCTAAGTAATTACTGGGTAGCGCAAAGCAAAAAATATTTGACGAGTATGTTCTTGATTGATTAATAAAGTTGATATCAGTTTAGATGCAACATGTAAAGTGATATCAACGAATTTTTTTTTTCTGAGCTCCACGTGAGCCCACACACAGTTAAATAACGTAAAAAATTTTTAATTTTGATGGTAAGTAAATTAATTTTTTTTTTTTTTGCCTTTTATTCCAATTGCTAATTAATACTCTTAATTCGACAAAACTTCTCCACGTATCAATGTATGCCACCTATCATCACCTATTGGGAGTAAATTGAATAATTTTGTTATTAAATAATCAAGTAATGTTGAGGAACATATATACATAAGGCGGAATAGTTATTATTTGTGTAATATTCAGTGCGAGGCAAAGAAGATTGTTGATAAATTGTTGCGGTACACAGAGGTTAGCATTCAATTTATTTTCTAAACATATAAATTAAGCCTATTCATTTGTCAAGTTCGATGGCATATTTTAATGGAAGAGTGGAACAGCAGACACAATTCAATGAAAATTAAAAAATTCGCAGAAGCTTGTGCAGCCCTTCGCAACATTTGTGTGCACAATAAAATGGAAAATCCGAAAAATCAGGATTTAACTGCTGCGGCGCCCACACCTTCTTTTGACAATAGTGTCGACGCTTTGGTAGATGTCTCCCAATTGAGACGAGTAAGCGAGCGAATAATAACCCGGACAACTTCTGCACATTCAAATTAAATTGGACTAAGATAAACGATAAAAAGAATACATTAAAAAGCTGGCTTCTATTTATATAACACTAAACTAAGCTCTGATTTGTAATTACTTCTAAAACACTACATTCATGTTAATATTATGTGATATATTTATATATGTATATATATAAAAATATAAAATTCAAAGTTCAAGCTCACAATGTAAGTAATGATTGTAAATACAATAAAAATTATATTAATTTATTACGAATTTTCAATTTTTAATTCACGTAACCGATTTAAATCGTTCTCTTCTTTGTCTAGTTGTCACTTTCCGGCATGAACCGACTTAAGTTCCCTTTTATTTGAAGTTTACCATTACACCATTAGGTCTTGATTCTCTAATTTTTTCTTTTCATATTGTGGACCACACGCAAGGTGCTTCTTAAGCAAACCGAAGATGTCAGAGCCCAGAGCCTTTTCTAACCTTTTTGTTCTTCCATCCTAGCATGAAATTTGATAATTATTAATGTATAATTATATAATTATTAATTTAAAAATGAAAAGTAATAGACGCAGTTACCTTTGCTTCTTACTTGAAATGTCATCTTGGGTCTCGTAATCTACCACGTAAGGGTTCCTAAACATGCACTAAAAACAATTATAAAATTGTAGAAAATTTCTTAGTATACTTTTCTTAGCACTTTGAACTCCGATCGTCGACTTTTAAGTTTCGCTATTCATTGAATAATAAGTTATTAATTTAATATTAACTTCTCTCTCTCTTATTAAGATAGAACAAGATTATGCTTTATAGAGAAAAGGGAAATGTATGAAATATTATACATTATTTTCTACATCCAGACCCTTGATATCTCTAAGGGATATTGGAGTTGCATAGGTCCCTTTAAGACTTTTGAAATTGTAGTCAGACGTCAAAAGCACTTATCAACACATCTTTGCCTTCTTATGTTTAATTGACCACTGTGAATCGCCATAATAATATTAGGTTGTTGTTTTTATGAAGTAGGACGACGTCCCCAGCGTAATCGTTCTTAGATGAACGTTTTTTGTCACGATGTATGGACACAATTATTCGTAGATAAATGCTTCAAGTAATTTTTAATCAATAATTGTCGTAAAGACCACGATTGCAGTATTGCTGGCCCTTCGCTTTTCATTTCTATGGAGGATAATATACATTCACAATTAGCTAAAAAATCAGATGGGATTAAGGCTTCCAACTCGTCATAATTGTTGGTAAGATATCTAATTGGTCATTCACAATACCTTCTGCTAATAGTGTTATTAGGTTATCTAAAAAATACTTTAAGTTTCCAATAGCCACTTTTAGACAATTTTTTACGTTTCTCACAAGACGCTCCCAAAACCTACTGCACTATACTGCTCGTGTAAAAAACATTAAAAAGGCGATGTCTGTAAATCCTAAAGGTCTTTCTGATCAAACAAATAATCTGAAACGGACTTCGAAAATTTATTTAAGGCAACTGAACGGTGCCACTTAGTTAGGACCAGAGGCTGAGTCGACGGAAACACGTGACTTTGCTAAACTAGCTAGTTAGGCGAAGACGTTTAGACCTAAAAGAATAGCACGTACCCAACCTTAAACGAAACCTAGCTTACCGAAAGGGCGTACCCTAAACGTTAGACCTTTCTACATTTCACTTTACCTACTGGCTTCCTTCGGCCCATGATGTCTACGGGAGGCGCCAAAGTTGGGTCCGAAAACTCCTAAACTATTTTCTTCTCAAACCTAAGAAAACTATATTTTATATCATTTTACATAATATTTCATATTTAATATTTTTTTAATCATATAATATGGATAGACCAATTCACTTAATTTCAACCATGTATAGGTGTTTAGGTAAATATATACATACAATCGATTTAATGTAAATATAATGAATACAAATGTATGTGGCCACACTTACTTCTTATCATACTTAGCTAGTTTCTTATTAGACACCATAAAGAGCGTAATAGAAGAAAATCATCAAAATCAATTAGCATAAATTTAGCAGCACAATCCATTGAAAATAAGCGTTCTTCAATCATACGACGTTATTTCCAACAAATAGAATTTTAAATAAATCCAAGGAATGTAAAATTATTGAGGAAACCGCACCACCCGAAATTTCTACCACTAAACTTTCATTTATTTGATATAAGATATTCAACTCAGTTTACTACTAGTAACCTCTGGCGAATTTGTCGATAGTAGATAATTTGACGATGTTTTTTATAAAGGCGTTATAAAATACCGTCGGTTTTATCTGCGTATATATCACAAGAAGGAACTTTATTTCGTTTTTGGAAATCGTCTACGACCGCTTAACAACCATAGTTCATTTATTAGTTGTTGTTGGCAGTTACTTATATTAAAAGCCTTTGGGTAGCATAAAATTTTTGCTGTCTTTTTCTCTCGCGTTAGCCTAGGTATCGTATGATCGTTTTAATAAATATTTACTATAAATTAACGAAAGCTTTTATTTTTTTTTTACAAATTTCTTTAATCTTTTATGAGCGTATCGTCAGCACTCATTTTACTCTTGAAAAGAAGTTTTCTCACAAAGTTTCGTGGATTCTTGATAATTGGGGATTGTTGATCACACACTTTTAGCTTTTTTTATTAAATAACACAATTGAGTAGGTTGACTAAGGTCGAAAGAGTAAAGTTACAGTAAATGACGTGTAGTTTCGATTTGCCTTCTCTAACACTAACATGTTAATTGAAAGAACATATACATATTTCATTTTATATAAATATCTGAAACTATATTACGTTTAATTTTCCGAGGTGTTTTTTTTCTCCCGTGATTTCCTGTATATATTTCCCTTTTATTTTCGTGTATTTATTTTTTAAAGGCACTAATTCCTTGTTCTTAATTTATTTCACAATTTAAATATTTCTTAGATCGTTATCAGTCTTTTCACAAATCATTAAGTATATGTCGTTGTGCGCGGATTTCATTCGAATAGTGTTTTAAGGTCCGTGTCAACTCTTGTGTTTTTTCGTACTTTTCCCCGCGACGAATTTTACAATTCTTTATATCTCAAAAATTTTTTTCATCCTCCAGCCTGCAATCTTTCCTTCCAAGAAAGAAAAATGGAGAAACAAAAACGTTCAAAAGCTACGTCACAAATAATCTCCTCAACGTCAGACTCTTTTTCGTGCGCGAACTTAACAATCCAAATAACAGAAGCTTGTATTCTTAGAAAAACCTGTTAAGTAAAACCACATGTTACGCTCGTTCTGGAATAAATTTCAATATAATACTTAGCTGCCACATTTTGTACTTCGCTACATTTTAACAACTGCTTAAGTTTTCTAAATCCTAAGTCTATTCTTTTAAAAGTTTTTGCGTTATCCGAAATAATTACACCTGGTACTTTTTCGTGCAATAAATTTTCCCAAAACATTTACGCAACTTTCTTTCACTTCTGCTATCTTCAGTTACTATATAAAGAGGACCAGGAAAATCAACACATATCTTTTCCAAACATCTGCTAGTAGCTACACGTTCGCTCGGTATTACATTTCATGGTTTCATTGCACTAATTCCATAAAAACGGAAGCACATAACGAAATGCTGGAAAATTCCTTTTATCAATTGTGGCGCTTGTACAATACAGTGTTTGGCCCGAATGAATGCTGAAGCACCGCTGTGATGCGTTTTGTTCTAATACTATAAACTGACTAAGTACGAGTTGTTCAGTAAAATAATTGCATATCTACACCTTCACGTAACCTGCAATTAGCTTTTTACGAACACTTACGCGGTTTAATGATGATAATTTTGAGTCACTTGGTAATTTTTTATTTTTCTCCAAAACGTTTATATCTTTGCTGTAGTATTGCATATGTTCACATTTAAGACGCCGTATGAATCGGAATATCTAAGCTGTAGTTCGTAGAACTTGCGTTTTTTTACTAAACCTCTCAATCTCAACAACAGGAGTGTGTTTTTCAACTTCTGCGATGCCAACGTATAAATTTAATCGAGTCTCAATAAACTTTTGTTCAGTTTAATTGGATTCACTTTCACCCAACCACAAGGGCCATATATCCATAGTTGGGATTTAACTAATTCGTTTTCTATGATTTCTTGTAACAGACACTGTAGTGGCGAAAAAAAAAGCAAAAGGCAAACTTTGGCAACTTCGGAAAAGCGACAAGCGGGGGAAGAAAAAAAGAGAGAACTTTGGCAACTTTGAAAAAACAAGAAGAAGCAGAAAAAAGATGGTTTACCGGAGATTTTTTGGCGTGTAATTTTTTTTGGAGAGAAATTAAAAATACGTTTTTTTTCTGTGCCATCGCGACTTCAAGACAAATAATTTCGGGAGAGTTTTGCTTATAAAGTTTTTGGAAAGAAATTAAAATACATATTCTCTGCTATCGCTACGTCAAGACAAATAATTTCGTGAGAGTTTTGCTTGTAAAGTTTTTTGAAAGAAATTAAAATACATTCTATGCTATCGCTATTTCAAGACAAATAATTTCGTGAGAATTTTGGCTTGTAAATTTATTGGAAAGATATTAAAATACATCGCTGCTATTAAAGAAAAGATAGCTATTTATGATAAACAAGGAAACAATATAAGTGTTTTCTAAATTTTTTATAAAAAAAAAGAAAAAAAAAACAAAAACCCGACCAACCATGTCTTCGTACATTTTTAAGACCTGTGTCTTATAAGAAGGGAAGAAACTCTCGAAGCAAAAAGGAAAAAAAGAAGTAAAAATAGAAAAAAAGAAGGAAAAAAAATCGACAAGCTAATGTACCAGAAGGAGTGTAAAACGCGAAAGAACCAATATAACGTTAAAGGAGCATTCCTCTTCGCCCCGGTTTGTGCGTGGTATCTCTATGAGGGAAACAATAATTGACATTTCTTTTGAGTTATATTTCCTTAATATTAATTATTGCTTTTTGTGTTAATTTTAAAACCTATAATTTGTTAATAAACCTTTTAGCTATGGCGATGCGCATCGACGTGGTTGTTAGTTTTGGTAAGTTATTTTATAAAACTGATTAATAACCATTGTTCAAAGTGAAAATTTTGTTTTGAAATATTGAATCAAATCATTATGCTTTTCCTTATAAAATGATTAATAACCACTGTTCAAAGTGAAAATTTTGTTTTGATATATTGAATTAAATCATTATAAGTTTTTGATAAAATTGATTAATAACCATTGTTCATTTTGAAAATTTTGGTTTTGAAATATTGAATAAAATCATTATAACACTTTCGTTGAAAAGGAAAGAAAAGAAATGTATTCTTATGAAAAGGTAAAACACTGGTAAGACTTCCTGTGGATGGCGGAGGGGCGAGGTAGAAGCAATGTGGTCAGGGCATGGATTAAATTAGTCAAAAGTTTTCAAAATTTTATAGTAAGCATGTTTTATTTAAAATAATGAAATATTGTAGCGAGACAAGAACCTATCACGTATCTAAATACATTTTATTTGGACACCCCCCATCCGACGAGCCAGGCCGGAAAACATGCGAAAAAATGGTAAAAATAAACAGCAACATCCGTGCATAGGTTGAATTCCCGAAACGTTACATCCTTTTATCAGTAAATCTACTTGGTTAATTTTTCCATCGCAGGGTTTCCAATTGTACTAATGTTGTAGCTTTTGTATGCCACAGCTCCAAAAGCTTTTGGGCTAGCATCTGCTAAAATGTGAACGTCTTGTATTGGAATGTGACAGACACCTTCTAATACTAGTTTCACTTAAAATACTCAGTTCATCTCACCAAGATTAAAAGTTATTCACAATTTCTCCACCTATTGATCGCAATCCAATTTTTCTTTCCATATGGTTTGCAACATTAATTTTGGTCATACAGTAGAAGGACCTAAAAATTCCTTCGGATCGTATAATTCTCGTAAAATTATAATAAAATATAAATAGTATAAACTTTTCATTACTACATTTTCTTGTTTAATACCATATGTACTAGATACAACCGAGTCATTGGTCCTCCATTTCCGTAAGTTAAATTAAGCAATTTTCTTTATCTCACTTGCAACTTAAAATAGGTTTAACTTCTTCTTGACGGTTAATGTTCATAAACAAGTCATCGATGTAAAACGATTGTCGTGATTCACTGCAGATCGTACTATGTGTGGTCATGTTTCTCGAAGTGATGTTGTTTTATCGCCGACAGAAAAAATTGATTACACATTGTACCAAATGTAGCTCTCGTCATACGGTATTTTGCTATTTCATTATTACATTTTGGTTAGATCGTAGACTTGCTTCATGCGACAAAAAAATCGATGCGGATTTGTAACGATATTGTTTATATCCTTCATATCTGTCTATAAAAAACTATTAAGTGAATTAATATTTGGGGCAACTCGAAAGTACCACTTTAAGAGAATTTGAGGCGTGTGAAATTGATGTATGTGCTTTTGCTGAGCTAGCTACATCGTGAACGGGGGGTTTATATTTTTGGTTCACTGACACTCCTCAGACTGTTACAACTAAAAGAAGAGCCCACTGATGAACCTAATCTAACCTACCGAGCCCTTATGCTTCTCGGCCTTTCTATACCCGTCTTGCCTATGTTCTCCTTCGGCCCATGACGTTAATGGGGGCCTCCGAAATTGGGCCTGAAGGCTTATTTCAATCTACTTTTCTCTCATTTTAAAAACTAACTTAGCTCATTTTGTTCTTTTACAAATATACTTTGAAGGCGGTACAAACACAAAAATAAAGTTAAATTAATACATTAATCGAGATATGCAAATCCAAATTCAACAGGTCAATAATTTTTGGTAACTTAACGGCAACTAGCATTTAATGAAAACTTCTTACCTTCACAGCGTTGCTGCATCACAAATCTAGTGGTTGGCATTTTCTAACTTCTATACTTTTCTTTGCAACCACTTAGCGTACAATTTTTCGGATACTTTGTTCGTCCTTCAATGTAGGTCTCCTTTATAGCTTAATCCATTTATGTCTTCTGTACGGTTGAGTTTTCATAACTAACGTTATGGTTTTGCATCTTTCTCTATATCGCGTACAGTAATACAAACTAAAATACAAATTAAAAGAGAAAAGTTTCTTCACAAGTTTTTTTTCCAGTTTTTGGGAATTAGTTTATTTTTTTATTTTTTTTATTTTTCTCCATTCATTTACTCATGTACATGAATGTTACTATTCTCAAAAACATGTATAATAAGAAAAAGATTCCTATGTTTTACAAATATATCTTGCATTCTGTGCATTTCGTTTAAAATTCAAATCTTTTTTTTTTTTGTAATTACATATAAGCAGAGTAAACTTTTTTGAAACTCATTTTTGTTTTTTTCTATTGTTGTTGTTATCGTTGCGCATTTTACAAAAATAAATTAATAAGATTTCACAAAATTTACATTGGAATTGTATTGCAAGACTTCTTCCTAATATTCGAGACTTCGTTTAGTGTCTTATTTTCTTAAGTAATTTCTTGATATATATTTTCTGTCGTAGTTATATTGCCTAATGCAAATGATGTATTATTTTTCCGTTTTCCTTTTGATTCATCTCAAGGGTTGTTTCACAAATAATTAATTAATTTTTCTTTTTCCATAAGTATTTTTACAATTTCAAGCATTTACAAGTAAATACTGCGGAGCGACTGTAGATAATTTAAAACAACATATCTTAATTTATTGAACATTTCTTTGTTCACATTTACCAATACTTCAATGCGGCTTTCATTATTTTTTTTTTTTTTAGCAAGCCAAAAAAATTTCCTCATGATTTTATCGTTTTCATCCATCTCTCGTTCCGAAGATCAAGCCCAAAAGACGACAAACCGACAAAATGGCGATAAGATATCTCCCGTCATTAACTTCCTCCCCTACCAGGACTTAACAAACTGTCAGTGTATGGTTGCACTCTTTTTTTAAAAACAAAAAAATTAAACCATACTGGTAATCAAAAATCAAGATCTTATTCGCTTTTGCATTTTCCAAAAAAGCTCTTTCGATGTCGTCTATTATTACTATTTTGTTTGACCGAAAATCTTAAAAGGATAGTCAAAAATTGGCCACCAAACTATCTACTGGAATTAAATGATCATTTATCAGAAATAAGTCCTATTCGCTTGGAGAGGCCTCGAAGACCGTACGCATTTTAGTAATTGTTGTATCGTCTCTATAAACTGAGTTGTGCGCCATGTAATAAATTAATTGGTTATGTCCGCTAATATATGTGCTTTCTGCTAAACCGTCGTTTACTAAATGCATGAAATGAATAAATTTCGTTGCCATACTCTACAAGCTACTCATTGTTCTTTATCGTTTAACTGTTCACGAACCCTTTTCACATTGTAACGCCCATCCACAAATTTTATTTGATTCATGGTTTTCTCAGATAAGTCATTATTATGCTTGGAGAGGTTTATACCGATTTATTTTAAGTTCCAGCAATTCGTTATATCAAACATTTCGTGATTATTACAATTTTTCGTGACGTTAATGCCGCTCGCTATGCTTTTAATGACAATAGAGTTGTCTCCCACTTCTATCTCGATATGGTTAGATGATTTAGTTATTGTTGTCGAACATAGAAAATGTTGATTTCGAACAACTATTTTTACCATTTCATATTCGCTCGTTTTATTTTCATTATTTCCGAATACCACGATATTTAAGTTTTATACACAATGTGATTTTAAACGCTGTTATTAACCCTGCTTATTATGGCTTTCGCTGTTTGTAAAAATATTCTTTAATCTGTACTCTTACCAACATTTAAAGTTGCGGCTGTTGCGCTGGAAGCTTCGTTACGACTTTGAGTCGACGTCATTACTTGTGCTGCTGATGCTTTGTTTTCGCTGTTCTGCCGTAAGACACCACGCTTTCTTTTTCCTTTGCACGAGTTCGCACATTGATATTACATGTCTGCCGGTACATTCTGCACATCTAATATTTGTTGTGTTACAAAATTTACAATTATGATTCTTGTTTAATACAGATTTCTTATATTCAACGCTTTCTTTGCTTCTACATACTGCTGTTGAGTGATTGTTTACTTTACAGAACATACAATATTGACTTATATTATTATTTGCATGCTGTACAATTTTCTGCTGTTAACTCTCTTTTACTAAAGATTGTTTATCCCTCTTTGATAGTTGTACTATTTCTAATGCTTCTAATTCTGCTTTAATGAAGTTGAGAAAGAAACTTAGTTGTTTCCTCCTTGATCGCTATCTTTTAACTCTTCTGTTTCAGTATTAACGCTTGAATTTAATATTGTACTTACATTACCTCTATTTAGCTTCCCATAGAATCCTATTCGGATTGTCGTTGATATACATTTTAATAGAATTGACTTAACTATTATATCATATTGAGAAGAGGAAAATTGAAATGAGGACAAACTCCAAGTTGTAAAAACTACTTCATTGTATACCTTTGGAATATCGTTATTGAAATTTACTGGTTTTAAACTTTTTTTTTCAATGCTTTTCTTCGTATTACTATATTCATTCAACAACAGTTCGATGGCCTCATTGTAGCACTTATCCTTAGACGTACATCCTGCAATGGTTGCTGCTGGTCTTCTAATCAGTGATTTGCTTTGAAAATTAAATTTTTCCGCTACTGATAACTGTTTATTCTCGTCAATCGTTCGCTTGTATAGTTGCGAAAATGGTAAACAATTTTCAAAATCCTCATCATACTTTTTCGATTGGAATGGTTTAAATTTAACCCCGCTACGATTATTTTCTTCACGTACTGTTGTGACATTTCGCTCTCCGTCCCCACTAGTTGTGATGGATGTTGTTTCTCTAGCTTTGTAACTTGCATACGCCACGCAGCCGATATATCCATATTTTTTTTTTAAATTTGTTTTATCGCTTATGTAAATTTTTTCTTTTCAATTCGTTATATTTTCATTCGTTTAATTTATGTTGTCGCTGTCCTATTTTTTCGCTCACTTAATTAGTATGGTCGTTGCTTTCTTTTGTACTTCTTCAGCTCGCTTACTTAAATCCCGAGTTTCGGAACCGTGTAACACTTTCCTTAACACTTTTAACTTTTTTTTTTATTTTATTTTACCCATTTATATTAGTTTGGGGAAAAATAAATCCATTATTTTTATATGAACTTCAGGACTTTATTTAACATGCTTCGGATTGTCCGATTTGGGTCAAATATGCACCGTTTGGTTGTATGATTTGTTGCCATTTTAAAGGTAACTTCAAAATGCCTCTC
>NW_023998432.1:5868668-5900326 GCF_014805625.2 Glossina fuscipes
GTTGTATGATTTGTTGCCATTTTAAAGGTAACTTCAAAATGCCTCTCTCATAGAAGTCCTGGTCTCTATTTGCAAAAAACTCTAGTAGTCGATTTTCACAATCCTCCCTAGATTCCAATTTTTTATCATTAATGAAATTTTGCAATGCAAGAAAAAGATGATAATCGCTTGGTGCCAAGTCCAGACTGTATGGCGGATGCATTAAAACTTCCCAACCAAGCTCCCGAAGTTTCTGGCGAGTCACTGTAGATGTGTGTGGCCTAGCGTTGTCCTGGTGAAACACGACACCTCTCCTATTGGCCAATTCTGGCCGTTTCTGGTCAATCGCTATCTTCAAACGGTCCAGTTGTTGACAGTAGAGATCAGAATTTAGCGTTTGGCCATATGGAAGCAACTCATAATAAATAATCCCTTTCCAGTCCCACCAAACGCATGGCAAAACCTTCCTGGCCGTTTGAGGTGCTTCACCGCTCTTTGACCACGATCGTTTTCGCATTGGGTTATCGTATGTGATCCATTTCTCATCTCCAGTCACCATCCGTTTAAAGAATGGGTCTATCTCATTCCATTTGGCCAAGGCTTCGCAGATGGAAATTCGATCCATCATGTTTTTTTCTGTTAATTGGTGTGGCACCCAAACATCGAGCTTCTTTTTGAATCCAGCTTTGTGTAAATGGTTTAAAACTATTTTATGGTCGATTTTTAGCTCCTGGGCGATGTTACGACTACTAACATGCCGGTCAACTTCGATCATTTCTCCGATTTTATCGACATTTTCGACGACCGGCCTACCTGTGCGAGGTGCATCTTTCACATCAAAAATTCCTGAACGGAATCTACGAAACCAAAATTGCACATAATTGGCTGTTACAGTATCGGAACCATAAACACCATTCACAATTTTAGCCACCTGGCTTGCATTTTCGCCTTTGTGAAAGAAAAACTGTAAAATGTACCGAATTTTCTCTTTGTTCACTTCCATTTTTAACACGCTGTAACTCACAACTGAATGCACCAAACCTTTCACCGAGCATAAATCTGAAATTTTTTTATCGATACTTTACGAGAAATCTATCAGTGCAGCCATCTACCGAAAAAATAATGGATTTCTTTTTCCCCAAACTAATACATGAAATTGAACAAAAAAAAATTACAGTCGAATTCAATGCATATAAATAGAAAATCTTATACTAATTGTTTTAAAACTAGTGTACAATAAAAAGGAAGAAAAAAAAAGAATAATAATCACAAATTAAGTTTAAAAATAAATTAAAAAGTTAAAAATAATAGTTCATGTATAAACAAATAAAAAGAGAGGAAAAAATAAAATAAAAAAGGTATGTACACAGCTAGCACAGAAGCGCACCCGCAACAAGAACAGATCCGATTGCAAGTGAACGCTTAAATCATTGCAGACATGTCTAAGCTTGGCAACCAACACATTAACAACACAATATTATTTTAAATAAAAAATGAGATATTAAGAATGAAATGTTAATTTAAGTACGACATAGGTAAACCGCGCATATTAAGCATTGTTGGTCTAATAGCCTTTAAAGAGTCTGATAATGAGAATAAATGATAGACATAATTTAGGTTTCAGCAAACAGTTCTAAGCGGGTTAAACAACTCATAATTGTATTTGCATTGACTAAACTTAATCTAAATAAAGTGCCTAAATAAGCGGTTAGGAACTCACTATGTAATGCGGGCGAGTTAATAGTACCATTTATTACTTCGATTAAGAAGGAAACAACAAGAACAAATCTATGTTGACGGTAAGGATAATAGAAGTAACCTATTTTCATAAGGAGGAAGAGAGGCAAGCGGATCCCAACCCAAATTCTGAAGGGCAAACAGCAAGAATTGCTTTTGAACTGATTCCATTGAATCTACGTAGCACCTATATGAAGGAGACCACACAACAGAGTATAGATCTAGTCAAACACATGTACAGCCTTTTCGGAAGTTCAATATGTAAGTTAAAACGTATCCTATGGTCAAATAGAACGCCTAAATTGTGAACGAATCGACGTCCTCCAACTTGTGCGAATGAATCAAATGCTAAAAATGAATGGCTTCCTTCTTGAGAAAGAAAGCTTTTTACATATATTTAGATTTAGGTTTAGAAGATGCAACGATCACTATGCAACCAAATCATTCAAGTCACTTTGAAGCTATTAATTTACAATAAAGTCTTAAACTAGATTTTAAAGATCTGTTACTTGTTGTGTACAGCATGTTCTCGCTTTTGTTGAGATAAAAAATGAATAAGTAAAATGTATGAAGTATTACACGTTATTTTCTAGAAAACGAAGCCAAAAATTTTACATTGCAAGTGTACTCATGACTGTGTGTAGCTTGTGGACGATATATCTTGCAGCACTAAATGACAGAGAAGTCAAAAACATTACCTGTTTATAATCAAAATTGTCTGTACTTTATTACTTAGAACTCATTGAAATTTGAGGTAGTTCCACATAATATTTGTAGGTATTATGCCAGGTCGACACGGAAGACAATACAACCCGCTATTTGCATGTTTCTTATTTTTAATTTTTTATGTTATTGAAAATGGCTATTATTTCCCTTTTTTGGATAAGGAGTTTATATATAAGTTGTTTTGGAGTTTTTTATTTCACTTTATTTCCTTTTATCATAAATTTTATATAATCTTATCTGTATTTATTATGTTGTTTATTCGTAAACAAACAAACGTCAAATTTGGCCTTTATTATTCCTTTCATTTTTTTGAAATAAATTTCGAATAACGAAAACTATATATAAATCACAATCAAATGACGTTCAAAGTATGCCATCAAAGTGAGAGTTATTTAACTAAGAGATACATACTCGGTTGTCTGACAAATTTCGCGAACGCTAAATAGCTCAAGGCTCTGATTATACATGATGTTAAGTGGGTTTAATTTTCTAGTTTCGACTCTGTTGGTTATATCTATGAACAGGAGGCAGTCAAAGTCGGTGTAAGCAAAATTGTTCAAGCTTTGCTTAATATTAAATGTCCTCATTTAGTATTGGTTGTTCGGAACTACATTTATAAAAGAAAACAGATGCAAATTGAAGATGAAATAAACTGCAAACAAAATTGTTTAGTTAGAAACAGCTAAACCAAACAAAGGCGTTAAATTTGCGAAAAGTGCAAAAATTTTTTTTTTTTACTTTTTACTGTAATACCAATTACTCCATGTCTAATTAATACTATGGACGTTTTGCTGGAGTTGTCCGAACCGAACGTAAGTGGCGAAATAAGAACATTTCCACCATATCTGCTGCACTTTTAACTAAAATTGTAATGAAATAAAAAATATAAACAATAATCCCCTTTTATGAAAACTAAAACATGATTTTATTTCCGGACGCTGATTAAAAGAAAAAAATTTGATTTCAAAACATTACACATTCTCTATAGGTAAATTCATATGTTAATGTAAAAATATATAAAATAAAAATACAAAATTCATAGTTCAAACTCATAATGAAAATAAAAAACGAAAATAAAAATGAAAATTCAGTTATCTTAATCCGAATCTTCACCTTCGCATTCACGCGGTGGAATTTGGAACGTGACTCATTAATTGAAATTTTTAATGTCCTTTTTTGTGCTTAGTACACTTCCTTTTATTTCCCCAAAAAATGTACATAATTTTCTTTTTATTTACGTTTCTATGGTTTTGTTATTTATTATATCATTGTAAACAAACGCACGTTCTGCGAAAGGCTCTCTCAACTGTACTTAATGGTTCTCAAAGTACGCCTATCTATTGAGAGCTTTTTAACTAAAAGATACATAAGTAGTACCCAAGGTTTGCGTTAGCGTTGATTGTTCTGGGTTATTATTGATTGTTCAGCGTTGCATTTATAAGAAAAGACAGCTGTAAAGGGAAAACAAAACTTCAAAGTAGGTTTTATTGTAGAAAGAGTAAATTACATGAATAATTTACATACTTAATTAAGAATATTACGTATTTGCTGAATACCTTATCATTATAAATCTAAAAATTAACATTATCAGAATTCACACAATGTGTATGATGTAAATAAAGACCGCCGACTAAGAATGGAAAACGAAATAAATTCTATACAAAATTTTTTTATTTACAAAAAACTGAACCAAAAGAAAAAAATTTTAATATGTTCAAGGTAAGTAAAACTTCCTTTTTTTGCTCTTTAATAGTCTCATTAATGCTATTACTTAGCCAAGGCTTCTAATCGAACATAATACAAGTGTTTGCTTGAGGAAAATGTACATATCGCCGTTCGTACGTTTAGCTATATCTTTGTAGTTGTTGGGGTCCGGGGGTGTCCAATTGCTGGCCGACAATGATTTGTAATGGAATGCACAATGTACGATACCAAAAACATAAATATATGATCTCTGTGAACATAACCAAACATTTACATTTGAATTTCGTAGTTATGATTATGAGAATATTCTCGAAGACAAAATATAAAATAAATATTTTACTTAACTCATCGACAATAGCTTAAACATAACATGGAGTCAGGTATTTCAACCTTTTCGCTTAAAAGGTGATTGATAAAAAATTTGTAGATACGCAAATGCAGATGACGCAACAGTCGGCCAATTTACTGTAATTTTTAGAGAGTTAACTACCTTATCCAATACCAATGCAGACAAGTGCGAATATGGGTGATAATTTTAATTCGTTCAAAGCCAATTAGATTGTGTATACTGAAGCTTCAGGTATTGCTTCATGGGCTGTAGAGAAGGGCTCGAAGAACGTCAATATATTGTAGTAAGCTGCCATAATCCTTTCTTTGCATCAAGGGTTACAAAAAACTTTACCATTAGACGGTTACGGTCACAATTCGTCGAATGTCGTGAATTATAAATTCGATTTCTTTAGTCTGCTTTCTGGACTAGGGGAATGTTAATTATCCAATCGGTGTAGGTTTCTACTTCGGACAATATATCAGGTTTTCAAGTCTCCTTAATTTTTTTTTTAATTTTTCTCTCAGGCCAAGAAGCATTTGTGTCGACCTTTGAATTATTGGCGGCACCGTTAGGTCGATTTCTAACTTGAATTTTCCTGGAACCTTTATTTTTGTATCATCTTTTACACCAATTTTTATATTACAGTTCGATGGATCTAATATTAGATTTATCTTGGTAAGCAAATTAAACAGATTTGTAAAACCAACCATACACAAGCCAGCACCACTATCTGTGTCACGCTGATATTTATTCCAACTTTCCATTTAATTTTGTAAATTTACTTAATTTTTTGAATAACCATATTTCGCAAAATGGCCTCGTTTTTTGTAGATAATATGCATTTTATTTAGAGCTGGACAACTGCCTCTTATAAATAGGTGCGAAAATGAAGCTAACTTCTGAAGATTCATTGCAAAGATCAATTATTTGAGTCATTTCATTCCACTTTTGTTCATGAGGTGTAGGAAAATGAGTAGGCGATTGATTTTTTTTTTAATTTATTTTTTTTTTTGTCAAGGGGGGAGTTCTCATTTTGCGTTTGAAGTGATGAGTCACTGAAATTTGGGAAGGAAAGAAAATTTTAACGTTCACAATTTTTTTTTGTAAAAAAAAAAAGAAAAAAAAATCTTTTTAAATTTCTGTTAGTAAAATTTTCTTTAAAAAGACTTTAAAATTAATCTTTATCAGTTGTTAATAAAAGAAGTGAAAAACAATTGTAAAATTTGTTAATAAATGAAATAAAAAGCAATTGTAGTCTTTGTTTATAAAAGAAATAAAAAAACGATTGAAAAATTGTTAAAAACATTACGGAACCGTTGCAAACCAATGTGAAGGGGCCTATTGGATATTACAAAATCCCGTACAACTGCGTGGATCTACACAACAGAACCCATAATAAAAATCCATGCAAACTCAAACTCAAAGACCCTCATGGGATAAAACATCGACATCAATAAGTCTATCAGCAAACCGTCCACATCATTTCTGCAGCTTTTAATTGTTTAGTATTTTTAGATTAAAAAAAAAAAAAATTTATAATATTGTAATATTTAATCTATAATTTATAGTGTTTTTGTGTAAACACAGTTTGGGTGGGAACAACTTGCTTAGCAAACAGGTGGATTTAGATAACTGTACTCATTGCATAAACAGAGAAATTAACCTCTTTGCCTCAAAAACTGTATTTCAACATATAACGTCATAACCATATCATCATCAAGGTAACGGTAGAATCAGTTAAAACTGCTAAAACAATTAGTATCAAGGCTAACAAGAAAATAGAAGATGTGTGGTGGTCACTATTACATTGGCGTAATACGCCGAATAAGATTGGAAGTAGCTCTGTTGAGGAACTAATGACCAGAAGGACATGGTGTGGTCTACAAGCTTTCGCTGCAAGTTTTGGGTATGTGATAGTTTCCGTAGTTCCAGATAAGATAGCAGTTAACAAGAAGGGAGGTAAACATTGCTATGATCGATCCACAAAGATGTTTCCGGATTTTGAAACTATACAAGCAATTTGGATACAACTAAAACCTGATGTGGGGAAAGTATGGTCTAAAAGATTCTTGAAGAACAAAGTTTCATAAAGTTCCTATATTGCGAATGTATCCCAATCAAAGAGAAATAGTGTAAATAGAAAACCTTTAGTTTCTGTTGAATCCTGGGACGACAATTCAAATTCTACTATGAATACTTCAATAGAAATGTCTGCATCACCGAAGACTGAACGATTATTTATAGATGATTCTTCACACCCTATTATCGAAAACAATGATCCTCAATCTATATTGATAGCTACCCACAAAATAGTTAACCAGAGAGGCCTACGATGCACAATTATGACTGCTCCCAGGATCAAATAATCACCGTCTATTTGTTCATTGAAAAGCGAAATATGTTATATGGTTAACAGATTTGGCAATGATACCAAAAAGATAAACATGGAATGTAAAAAATATTGTTGTTATATGCTTTTATTATGTAATATTATTTACCTTTATTAAACAATGGCAATGATACCAATAAATTTACGTTATAATGTACATTTGTTAAGTGTGTTTGCCGATTATTTCTCTCATTATTAACTAACCTAAAAACAATAACGCCTTAAGCAAAGCTTTGCATTCCTATTGAACTAGACCAAGAAAACTGTTTAAATCGTACAAAAAGGGTATAAAACATTCTTAACAATCTTTTCATTTAAAGCCTTTTCTGTACATTAGATTAAGTACAGTTTACAGATTTTTAAACGTGATCACCAAAAGATATGTAAGCAATATATGTACATAAACTGTTAGGAGAATCATTACTATCATTGCGACGTCGAGGTAAACACATGCGATGAGAAAAGGCGTTGATCTGTTTATTTATTTATTTAATCACTTAAATTCCATTACAGAACTAATCATTAGCCGAATGTAAGCTACAAAATAACTTAAAATTTAGTATAGAGAATAAAAAAATTTAAATAAAAATAAATACAACGTCAACATTTAATATACACCGGCATTCAACTAAGCCCTAAAGTAAGATACAGCGATATATATTGAAGAATGAACATGTACTTATTTATACATTATTAATAGTGAGAAACAAAGTCAAATATAAAGGAACATTTTAATTAAATTTACATGTATTGTACAAGACTCGTAAATGTTTAGCAATTAGTTATGCAATATAATGCTTTTAACCTTATTAACAGACAAAATGGACAAACCAAGTAAGTGGCAATGTTCGTTTAACATTTTACACATTACCCGATATTGATCGAACAGCATTGTGACTGCTGCAAGAGCATAAAGCGTCTTGACACCGTACAGGTGATGTAAATATTAATGAATTCTAATAAAGCTGGCGAAAAAAATCTCCTTTTATTAGCTTAAAGATGAGGGTTACAACCGCCTTTTCTCACGTCTTTCACTCCTTTTTGCAACTCAATAAGCCTCAATCTATTAAAATACGGTGGAAGAGTTAGCGCAGAATTCCATCCTAAACTTCGCTAACCGACCATCACGAAGTCCCGTTGAACAGACTCCAAGAAATGAACATTGTACCTATAACTAGAAAGCCAAACTATCGACGAGTATTCAGCAGTTGGTCTGATTAAAGAAGTGTACAAGCACTTCGTAATCTATAATTCTTTAGACCATCTTTTTATGAACCCTATAAGGGATCTAGCTTTATTAACTGGAACTTCTATATGACTATCAAACTTGATTGAACAACTTTGGTACCACATTCTGAGTCAAAGGAGAGGGGCAGTTTCATGTAGTCTGATAACATTAAAACATGGGAACGTTGAATGCACGCCAGAAGGTCATCAAATAAATAAAACCGGACCAAGTTAGTTGCGCTGAGGAACATCAGAAGTGACGGAAATGACTCTGCTTTAACAAGAATTCAGTACCACTCGTTGGATGCGGCCAGAGAGATACCCACTGAACCAGGCAGTCATACTGTTCGAAAAACCAAAGCGACATAACTTATACGCCAATAACATACGATCAACTCTCTCGAAAGCTTCGGAAAAGTCCGTGAAAATAACATCAATTTATTTATGACCGGAAAATGCTTTGCGGATTAGGCTACAAATCTCTAAAAGATTAGTGGCAGTTGATTTACACTTTAAAAAAATGTGTTGACAGCGCGATATAATTGATTTTACAACCCAAGTAAGCCTTTTAGTTATCAGTGATTTCAAAAGCTCAGGCAGTCCACTAAGTATGGCAATTTCCCTAGAATTCTCAATAAAATTCTGAGAGCCACTTTCATAACGAAGAAAAATAGCACTACTCTTCCAAACCGAAGGGAAGTAACCTTCTTTCAAACGAACATTAAATTATATATTATAAACCAGCAAAATGTTGGAGAATAGCAGAAGGAGCACGATCAAGTGCAGTGTGGTTGGAAGGATTCAAAGTTGACAATACTTTAACTTGTAACGTCCGCGAACAAATTTAGGGTAGGATGTCAGTCGGTCTGTTTTTGTCGAAAATGTAGTAATAACGGCATCCCGTTATGCGAAATCGCGTGATCACAAGAATAGCGGCTTGCCGCTATGCTTGAAGAAGAAAAAATGGAAAAAGGTTTGAAAGGAGAGTATTGGATGATCAGTTAGCGTTTGGTCTTGTCTAGTGAAAGTCAATAAAAATGTGCAGTGTGTGGTGCAGAATTAATTCTTTATTTTCTGATACCGCTTGTTTTACTTGTTTGTTCTGTTAATTTGTTGAGACAATAAAGTTTTTTTATTCTTTGACTGTTGTTTGGTCATCTGCTTAAAGAAAACGGACATTTTTTTACATGAAACTAATGGCAAACATATATTTTGATAAAGTCTACAATAATTTATAGACAATTTAAGGAAAAAGATTGATACTTATTTTAAATAATATATTGAACAAGTGCTAGTTAACAAAATAATGTCTTTTACCATGTGAAACGCTAATAATAAACGTGATAATTTTACTAGTAATAACATAACAGGAGGAAATGGAAGCGGTAGGATTACTGGTATTTTACGTAAAGTGTCTGGCCCTACCGCCGGTAATACCTACTCCATCGTTTCCTCAGTAACAACAAAAACAGCAACAACCATTAATTTTAATGTAAATCCAAAATGCATCGCGCCAAGTCGATTTATTGGTTTTTGGTTATGCTTGTAAAGTATTTCGTGACGATGTGAAAGCATTGGATATCGATCAGGGGAAACATTTAACACCGTAGATGGGCGATCATAAGCTTAAAATCGACAGCATTCTTGATGTGGTTTTAAAGTGAAACATTTAACGGCATAACTCACCTAGCGTTATTTAAAGATTAAAGAGTGCGGATTAATCGAAAGCCACCTTGAAATGCAGAAAAAGAAAGGCAAAAACGAATGATGAGAAAGCCGATACTCTTTTGACCAAATTCTAGTAACCGTCCTTGTTCTGGCTGATTGTGTTCCTGCGAAGTCCATATATTTGGTTGCAAGTAACGAAAGCTGCGATAATATAAAAATTCTTTCTTTTGGGTATTTGGGGGATAATCTTGGTGCTGCTCGTCACAACAATTTCCAGCATTGATCCTGCAAAACAGTTGCGAAGTCTCAGATTCTCCAGGGATGTTTACGATAAAATGAAGTTGGTGGAAGTGGGCCCGTACATTTACCAGATATTATTGGAAAGTCATAATGCAACCTTTCATTCCAACAACACGGTGACGTTTCTACCGAAGCGCACGGTCCAGTTTGTAAGTGATCCGGTGACCCTAAGATAGATAAAATCATTGCTCAGAAGATACCTTATTTGGGTCCCACGTCGGTGGCTTCTTCCTGCTCAATGATAACTGCCATGGCTTTAAAGGTTTTGGCAAGCAAACTACAGTTGAAACCAATCTTGGGTATAACAGTGACTTACCTCAAAATTATTAGTTTTGAGAAATTCGGGTTATTAGAACACATGTTTTATGGAGGCCGTAAAGTGGTTAACATGCACTAAACTGGCAGTAAAATATCGAAGGGCCGACAGCCAAACTATTATACAGAAAACGAAACTTAACCAACTGCAATGGGGTATATGACTCTTTCGATCGTTTCTTATTTCCTCATGATGCAGAGAAGGGGGAAGATTTTGCAACTGCCGCAAAGCATTCTGCCGTACACTACCTATCGTGTTTACCCATCCTAGCACCATTAATGGAATTGAAGCTTATAACTTTAAATTGCACGAAAGTCCTTTGACAGTGACGGTAGAAAAAAAGGAGATCAGGGCAATATAACGCCTGCGGCTACAATAAACCTTTGGCCGTCCTATTTCCGCACTTCTTTAATGCTAATCTATCACTATTGAAGCCATTCGAAGGTTTGGATCCAAACGAAAATAAACGTGGAACCGTAATTGCTCTTTGTGTGCAACTGGGCATTCCCACAGGTGTTAAACCTTGCCATTCCATCTAACAGGCGGTAGCGCTTCAACTAGGACAATATCGACCGTCGGCAGTATGGATGACAATATTGCAAGTATTGTGCCCACATCTGCTTTTGTGAAACCTCAGCGACTGGAGCAAAAGGGCGGTACATGTTCAGCTGTCAACAGTCAGGTATTCGTAAACTTTAAGTAAAGTGTAGCGGGGGTACGAGGCTGTGTACGCGTGAGGGGAAGTAGGGGGACCCTAGACAGATGCCGACGCACGAAGGAGAGACCAACGGACAACGTACACGACAGACGA
Organism: Glossina fuscipes; assembly: GCF_014805625.2. Lineage (NCBI taxonomy): Eukaryota > Metazoa > Arthropoda > Insecta > Diptera > Glossinidae > Glossina > Glossina fuscipes. Next base: position 5,879,857 of record NW_023998432.1, read on the forward strand.
TATAATACGCATAAAAGTGTATAAAAGTATATAGTGTAAATGAAAGACCTTTGTTTTATTTTGTTTTTATTATTATTTAATGTTTTTTTGTGATGAGGAATCACGGGCCGAAGACAACCGCTCTACCGACCAAGAGCTAGGGTGCGTTCTCAAAAAAACGGTACACTCTGCATTTTAAATGATGGAAAACCGACGCACTTTTCGGCTCATCACACCTTTTCACATCTGTCACTTCTTCCTTTGGTTTCCTGGTCTATTCCTGGTGGTCCACATAACAGTGATCACTTTCCAATCATAATCGATCTTAACCTTTGGGAGTCCTCTGTTACTTTACCAAAACAACACGAATTGCTTCTAGATAATGCGGATTGGAATAATTACTTCAAACAGGCCGAGTCATTTCTGATTTTAAGACTCTTGAAATAATGGAATGTAGTACCCAAATTCTTCAAGTACGTAAATCATCTCTCTGATTCCTTTCCGCTAAGGAGTGGCATTCCACAAGCATCTTCTTTTTCTGTCAGGCTTTTTTAGATCGCTTTCAATGAAATTAGTAAAATGCTTTGCCGTGTATCGAGAATCGAACATTATATCTAGGCGCACGATATATACATTTTTACAAAAGAAAAAGATAGCACGAAGGCAATCAACATCCTCGAATCTATGGGACGAGAGATCTCCGCATGGGCAAACTGGTCAAGCGCTAAAATTTCTATACAAAAATCTCACAACAACACAAAAACATGCACATTTGTCGAAAGCAGATATGTGATGCAGGAAATCTACTGATGCATATTAATGCTTTACCAGTACTAAAAGTGCGAACGCTCCATATTCTAGGGCTCACGTTTTCCAATAAATATCGTTGGAAAACATACTGTCTTCGATTAAAAAAATATATTTTAACAAGGGTGAATTTCATACAGTACGTTGGTTGGAAAAGCCATGCAAACATTAACACTTACCAAAATGCTTGTTTTAAGTAAGACGATGCTTTGATTATTTTAGGCAATAGCTGCAAATCTAATATCAACATCCTTAAACCGGTCTATCACCTAGCCCTCAGAGCAAATTGCTATGCTTTTCGGAAGACGCTCATAAATAATACTATAATTGAAACTGGTCTCCCGGCTTTAGAAAATAGACTTTATGAGTTAAAAGCTAAAATAGTCCCCAAGCTTCTTAATTCAAACAAATCTATTCTCGGTGATGAAGTGAGAAAGATTATTGTTGCGAAGAAAATTCCAAAGTCACCATCCGCAATTGACCATTGTTTGTACGTCGCAAAGAAATTGAACATTCCCTTAAAAATTTTTCGCTCTTTTGGTGTTAAACCGGCATGGATTTTGAAAGAATGCTGTATTAACATTTCTCTGTCCATGCACAAGGAAGAAGACACTCCAAATTACGTCTTCAGGAATCTAATAGCTGAAAAAACCCAAGTACTGGAGAGTACTGGTTGGAATCTTTTATACAAAGACTATTCAAAATCCTCTGGTCTGCCCCCTGCTTGTGCCGTGGTCTGTGTTGCTAGTGCTCAATGTCTTTTTTTTTCCTCTAAGAATTTATTTCATTAGTCTAAAATTATAATAGTAATAATAAGAATTGTTGCTTTTGATTTCTTCTAGATTTCCGCATAAGATAAAATGTTTCAAACGTTTTAGTAATTATTTACATGTGTGAGCTTTACGTATATACAAAAAAAACTTTTTTTTCCCCAAAAATCTTCATATATGCGTATGTGCAATTGCAGGCAGTGATAAAATTCTTTTTTTTTACGTTGAAATTGAAAAAAAGCGAGTCTCCGTTATATAAAATTTTACTTCTCCAGAGTCCTTTTTTCTTTGCTTTTATTTAATTATCATAACATTATTTGCTTAATTAAGACAAAGTAAAGAAAATAACCAAAAACTTTTAAAATCACTTTTTATTTAGAAAAAAAACAAGGCGAAATAATCCGCAAAAATTTCTCGTCTCGTGTGTAAATTTCTATAACTTAAGTCTATGGTGCAGGCAGTCGTTTGCCAATTTTGGTTAATATCTTAATGTTAACATCTTTTTATAATAATTTTTTTGTTCTCTTCTAATATTTTTATATTAATAATTTTCTTCTTCACGAATATCCTTTTTCAGAAGCTATCAGATCAGAAGTTCACGAACTCTTTTTACACGACTTCCATAATTTTTTTGTTCTTTACATAAATATATTTATTCGCTTTATTTATTTCTTAATTTTTTTTTTTTTCGCACGCATTCTGTTCAAGATATTCTAAATAATCTCTATTTTTGAAATCGATGCGCCTCCTTCTGCCCTCAATGAACACACACCACTTTTCACAGCACCAACACTCAAACTCTACTTTCCTTTACTAACCTCACAAAGCATCAAAACCAGAACTGTACTTTTTCTCTTTGTTTTGCACGTGTTTAATTTTTTCTCTTCTTTTCCCTTAAACATCGTTGCGCCAGATCTTAACATGACAAAGTACTACACCAAATCTGTTCAGAACTTCAGAAACAAACAAAAACTAATATGCTCAAAATACACAGACGGACTCTGGACTTTTCCTCTTTTCACGATTCTCTCTTGCATAATAGAGTGATTTAGCAAGAGACACCATTATGACTAGAGGTTTTTTTCTTTCTTTTTTCCCTTTTTTTTCTTTGCGTAACAGCAAACCGTTATTCTTGAAAATGCCCGTTATTACGGTTTTGCTTACTCTATTGTAATAGAGTAGCGGTCAAATCAGGCCGACGGAACGCCTACGCTACAATTGTACGCGGACATTAGAAAATTTAATACATTTTAGAGCGATGGTAGTAAAGGTTCAATATTCCCAGCAAAAAAATGAGCACAATGTTTGAAAGATTAGTTTTAAGCAGTCATATAAGGGTTTTATTAAAATCATAATACTTATTTGACGATGTTGGATACAATTGGATGATACGGATCCTCAAGTAAAGTAAAAATCTGCCGTTACAATTAGGATTGCGGTTGTAATGAAGTAAATTACGATCAAGTGATCCTCTGAAAAACACAATAGCTCTATCAGATGTTGAAGTGGGAACCATACAACCAGAATTATCGCTATAACACCAAATGACTTGTGGCAAACTGAAGTCCCCCAACGCTATAACTATATCAGTAGATTTAGACTTTTCGGCCCTGTCACAAGTGAGAGCACCCTGTTTCTTATAAGATCCACATTTGGGGGAATTTTGGAGCAAGTTACCAGTAACTGTTTATTGGCAATTTTTTCCCGAATGGCAACAAATTCAACGTCAGAAGAAGTAGAAAGTTCAAATGAATAGGATGGGACTGCAGCAGATGACAACTAAAACACCACCCCCAGTGCGATCCAATCGACCGTCTCTGAAAACCTGGAAACAGTTGTGAAAGAGTTCCGTAAGTTCTGTGCAACCCATACAAAACAACTCCGTGCTTACTCAATTTAGAAATGTAGAATTTTTGAATGAAAGTTACTGGGTCTGAAGAAATTTTACTTTTGAAGGTGGAAGAACTACCAAATGTTTTCAGTCGGTACTAACACTTTAAAAGAAGATGTTAAAACGTTGTAGCAGACTGAGACCCTCAGTTCTTCCTTATATCCTCAATGTTATTTTTGGTCAATGGCCCCTGTCCAAAAGCGCTGTTTTTGTACTGCTAACGAGCTAACTAAGGTTAAGGTAATGAATACATCCCTTTTTCAAGAAAGTTAGGTCTCTGAGCGAGGTTGTCTCATTAGCTGCGCATTCTATTATCAAAAACTCAGTCTAATTTTTGACAAGATGAACTTACTTTCTCGTTGGAATTTCGTTAACAATGAACATCCTTGAAACGATGTTTATGACGGAGAGAAACGTCAATCTTTGCTGTTTGGGGGTTTTATGCCAAGAAAAACTTGTTCTTTATTAAAAGAACGACTGTAATATATGCTGCTGATGGTTCCGTCAAACGTACTGCATGCAGCTAGTCACTAATGAAACATCTATTTCAAGCACTACATAAACTGGAATTATGGACGCACTCTCCTCCACTTTTACCGAATTGCTCGCCATCAGACATGTTGTAAACGTAGGTGTATTAATTGTTATACAAAATTTGTCGAATTCTTCGATAGCAAGCCAGCTCTGCTTTTAATAAATAAAATATATGTTTATAGTCAATTTGTATTTGAAATACATAAGATGATATATAAATCTCAAATTGAAAACTGTCAACTTTTATGGACTCTTGGTGTCTGTGTCTTTTTCGACGGTACAAATTTATCCAATATTCTGCCAGTGAAGCAATACGGGTAATTCAGAAGCTCGTCTTTCAACAACTAAGCAACGAAGGTATAGAAATTGCGCGTGCTAAAACTAACCACGTTTTCTATAAAATAAATCCCCTTTTTAACTCCTATTAGAGATGATCTTTAATTTCTGGAAGATTAATTTACTTAACAAACTCATGTGTGGCCACGCTTACATAAAATGTATTTAAAAATGATTCGTTCTAAACCACATAATATTTGCGAAACTTGCAATGCTACTAAATCTGCTGAATATTTCATCCTCAGATGTCACAGGCTCGATAATTGTAGAATGCATTCTTGTTTTTTAATATATATACTGTCCTCTTCGACCTTTCGTTTTACAATAAGAAATGTGCATCTCGTGGAACTAACTTTCTTTATCAGAAAAGGGAATTTGACTTTTAACTTATAATAATTTTTAACTATTCCTTAATCAATATTTTCTTTAGTCAAAATTTTTCTTATATCCCTTTATACCCTTTAACGATCGCCTATTACACTTTACATATTTGCTTTATTGTGTAACGGCCTCGGCGTTTTTGTTTTTGTTTTCTTAAAAATATACATATGTTTTGCAAATAATAATCACATTGTATTATGTGGACATATAAGCCACATTCTTCATTGACTTAGTCCAATTAAACTCAATATCCAAAAAAAGTTTAGTGAAGTCTAATAATTTCTCACATCCCATATAATTTCTTATATTCATTTGTTAGGGCAACATTGAATTATGAGCTTGGAATTTGAATTTTAATATATATCGGTTTTATTTTGTGTAATGTACGTTCGCATACGAATTTGCCTACAGACCATGTATAATCTTTTAAAATCAATTGCAAATCAATCCTGGTTTTGTATTACGTAAATAAAAGCCATTTTTTTAATTTCCACAAAACATCCTAAAGCGGGTTTATTTTTTTATCTTTTATTTCAATGCAATTTAATTTGAAAGTGCAGAAGAATGCCGTTTCTTGTTTCCTCGCTTATTGGTCTCAATTGGGAGGCGTCAACAAAGTCGTCCAAGTTCTCTTTATCCAAACCAAAAATTTACTGCCATAATTCTCATGTGGTCGCAAAATTGAAGACTAAAATTTTTATATATATAAACGCAAAAACATATATAGATGTGGTTTAACTCATTATCATTCCATGAAGGCTATGCTTGCCTTTGTAGTACGAAACGTTCTTCATTTTTTGCAGGCTTACGAAAGTATATGTGGGCTCCATGTATGCGTCTTCACTAAATATTAGGAATATTTCAATAATCATTTGCTATACAACAACGCATAACAACAACATGAAAAGCACAAGAAGTTACTTCCACTAATTTTTTCTAACATTTTCAAAAAATTTTTCCAAAAGTCTCTTGAAGTTGTCGGTCCCTTGATTCGGGCGACAGTGGAAGTCACCTGACCTGCACTTCCTAGAAGATTGAAAACAGCTGTTTCGCCAATCCCGTCATCCGCCATATCAACTTAATTCAATCAATTTATCTTACCGCTAACTTAACCTAACACTTTCCTCTCTAAGTTGAAGGACATGTGAGGTCAAAGCGAGAGACGACTTTGACTCCTGAAAGATTCTCCGTTTTTCGAGTCATTGCTGATGTGTCGCGCAGCTTGGGTAACCGCTTGTCAAGCGTGGAAAAAGTCGTACACTATATTGGCAATGACCTCGGTCGTATGAATACAGAAGTGGATAGAAGACTTCCGACCCTGTTGGAGTCTCTCAGTCGTGTTGGTCGAATGGATACCGACTCAAGCTTGATACAGTCGCTGTGTGAAGTTGTTTATGATCTATTTATTTCTGTCTTCTTACTGGAAAATCCCATGTCCAGACGCATCCAAGGCAGGTCGATTACGAACCACAGCCTCGTCTGGAAGCCTTGGAGTTTAAAAAGAGTTCGGTTCCACATTCGTATAGATGCGTTCAGAATTTTGCTCTTCACTCATCGCTGTGTGTCGCGTCAATTTTTGTCTCTGATAGTACATAGCCTCGAAATACTTCTCTTGGCCGTTGTGTCCGATGGCATATTTCGTCTTCAAATCGATTGAAATATCGCGATGGCAGGAAAAATTTCAAGAAATCTGATTTGAACTTTTCCCAAACCATCGAACGTTGATTATAGTTTCGGTACCTCTAACTTAACCTCACACTTCTACCTCCAAGACGATGGAAATGTGAGGACTTTAAATAAGTACGCAAAGACTTACATGGATTGTTTTGGTCCAATATTTGGTTTAATATAATGGAAATATTATGGATTAATATAAACTTGGCTTTAACAAAAGAAATGGCTCGAAATATTGATTCGATTTTGATTCAGATTCAATTTTAACTCAATGTTAACTCAGAACAACAAATACTCACGCGAAAAGTAAGTTACTTAGCTTTCTCATAAGTTGATGGACATGAGAGAGTGATTTTAATAGCTGCTGTGTATAAAAAGAAAAGCCATCATACAATGCTCAACGCTATTATATAGGCGAAGCAAAATCAACCAAAGAACGAAAACGTAAGCTAACTTTCCAATACATGATTACCCTCCAAACTCATAATTCCAAGTGTTACAGTGTGGTCAGCTCGTTTGAGCTAGAATAAACAAAACACAGTCCCCAAAATAAAAGCCAGTAAAGTATAGGGAACTCTTGGGCATCTTTTATCACTAGCAATAGTAGCGCTGTTAATTAGCAGCCATTTAATTGCTTGCTTGGAAATTGGCTTTCTGCCTATTGCTCATAAATTACAAGAGATAAATCTACAAAAGTTTAAACCTACATTCTATGGGCAGGGCTATAGTTCTTATCAACAAATGGAAAAATTCACCGCTCAATATTATAGGGTATCAGAATGTTTTTTTTTTATGAAAACGTTTGAAGCGCGCAGAAATAAATGTCAAAACACCAAAAGGTATATAAATACTTAACAGTCTTTCTGCGAAACTCTGTAGTATCTGCAGTTAACATTTTCCCGTTAGCGAAAAAAAAGGTATCGCCTACAAATTTATAAAAGAATTCGGAAGTAACCTGAACTTTTCAGAGGACATGACTGAAGCAGTCCCCTCCTATGCGGCAAAAATTCTTATTTTGAAAATAGAAAAAAAGCCGCGCTTACTTCATATTATAGAGCATGGACATGTAGTTCCTTAATTTTGTTATCTTCTTTAGAATAACTGTTATGAGTATAAAACAATCGGTCGCGAACGAATATAATTTTCTTAGTTGTTTTAATTTAAGTATAATATGATAGCCAAATTAATTATAATATAATGGCAATGAATAAATAAAAATGTTTTTGTTACCTGACCAATCATCCAAGGGATGTCATGTAATACGTCTTGACTTAATCGGGAAGAAGTAGAAAGAGAACATAGGTGGCCACGGCCTAGTTTATATGTGCTCAAAGCCTGTTATGTCTTTATCGACTGATTGCTCACTATAGTTACGATCACGTAGTACCAAACCGCGCTGACATCTAAGCTGACGAGAACTGTCTTTATAGACGCGACTTTTGGCATACTCTCGACTCTCGAATTTGGACTCTTTATACAATAAGATCCTTATCATAAAGTGGCGTCTCTATCCGTTGCAGTCCTAGTCCATGATAAACCGTTCTTTATCTCCATGATTTTATTAAAAACTAACTCCTAATATTGGTTATTTTTATAATATACTACTAAATTTTATATTGGTGCTAGTCCTTGGGGTTTTATAAATATAGCATTTCTACAGTATCGTTTTTATGTTTTATGCTTGGAAATTTTGGATGTACTGTCTGTAAGCTCTCAGGTGGCCATTTAATCCAAACACTTTGGACAGCTTATTTTTGCTAAAATATATGCATATGCGCCATATCTTGAAAAATGGCTGTGTTTTTTCTTCCCCTTGCTTTCTTTTTTGCGGATCTGTCTGCTTCATCATCACAAGCAATATATGTCTCAGAGGTAAATACCATTGTAATTATATTAAAATTATTTTGGACATCATGTCATTTATAAATTAAAATATTTATAGAGTGCTATCTTGGAATACATACCGAGGAACGAAACAAATAGATTGCTTGGCTTGTACAATAACTCACGTAAAATGTATGTATGTATGTAGATTAAATAAAGGTAAATTATTTCTACAATAGACCTCTTTTTAATTATAAGAAGTTTCCTCAGATTCCTTTATACGAAAATTTTCACGGAAATTTATTGAGGTATTTCCCGAACATAAAATGCACGTTTTTCCAATACAAAAAAAAAGGAGGGACAAAACAAATTGTATGTGCACCATAGCACACATTCGCTTAAAAAGACGAAAATCCGTATACTTTCGCTTCATAGCCGTTTGAAACGACATGACAGTTTAACAGAATCCTTGCCCGCACAAATAATGAGAATAAACGAGCAAGTGGATGAATGACTCCCTATTAACAGCAGCACTACGGTTATTAATAACAAAAACACTAAAAGCTTCTTAAAATTTACTAGTTTGTATTTTGAATGGAATGTTTGGGCATCTTTTCATTTAGCTGTCTCTAATACGAACAAATTGACGGAGGCAGTAGGGATATAGCAATAAAGCGAAAAAGTTGCGCAACAAATTAACATGATAATAGGGCATGGCAGGCGTTAAATCGATTGTACTACCTCCCTTAGTGTAATATTTCTCTTATCTACAGCTCATACTAACGGAATTTTATTCATAATAAGCACGAATTATAATTCAAATTGCTGCCTAGTATATATATACCCGCTTTATAAACTGTAGTTTGCTTCAAAAAATCACTTTCAAAAGATTTCTTTGGCGTCATCGGTTATGAGATTTGTTAATCTTTATGCAAACAAAATCTAATCATACGGTTAATTTTTCAAACCATATGATTTTGGTCTGGAATATGCGAAGGAATCCTTGTATTTTTCTAGTGGATAATCACGTAGCCAAAAATTAACTTTCGCATTTAGCTATTTAGCAAAAACAACTGAAAGCAAACGTTAACTTTTCATACGTGATTACTCCTCTGGGTTTCTGCATTGCATTGTGCGTAATATAAAAAGCGAAAAACAGTCACGTTTGCGATTAACTGATTCTGCTTTTGCTTTGCCATAGTCAGAAAACTACCCTGTGCTTAAATGTAATATGTGTTGTTAAGATGGCATGTTTTTAATTGTTCAAGAAGATCATATCCCGCAAGGTGATTTTAGTTACGTCGCGGACGTCATACACGCGATATATATATGTGTATATATATGTACTCATTTGTAATTAAGGTGATTGTCAACTGTATTATAGTTCAAACAAAGAACTTCGTGTTCGCATTGAGTCTTTTTTTACTCGACTCAGCACGTCATCTGTTGTCAATTTGCTGACTCTGAAGAAGAAGAAGTTGTGCTTTTATATGATTTCTTGCAAACACGCAACAAGTTAAAAAAAAGACCTGAAGGAAAAAATCAATTAGAAGTCACAAAAATTATGGACCAATTGTATTTCAAATTATAAATAAGTTATCTGAGCTTTAAAATGTATCGTTATACGGTAAATTCGCTTATTGGGGAAGGTTCATTTGGACGTGTTTATAAAGCGACACGCAAAGATGATGACCAAACAGTGGCGATTAAAGTAATATCAAAGGTAAATATATGGGAAACATATTTTATTTTTTTTTTGGTATGTTGAATGGAGATGGACTAAGCCAATAGATTTGTGGCTTATATGTATGGGAAATATATATAGGAAACAAAAGATGTTAAACGCTCTTAAAAAAAAGACGATTTTTTTTATATTAATATATTAATGTATGTAGCGTGGCCGTTCTAGTAGGGAATTGAAAAATTTACGTCGCGAATGCGATATACAAGCACAACTCAAGCATCCCAATGTGATTGAAATGCTGGAATCGTTTGAGACCAAAAATGAATTGGTTGTGGTTACTGAATTTGCTGTTATCGACCTGCATCGCTACATGTCCCGTCATGGTGCTTTAAACGAAGAACAGGCACAACATTTAATTTGCCATTTGGTTTCAGCATTGTATTACTTGCATTCATATCGCATTTTGCACCGCGATTTAAAGCCTCAAAATGTTTTACTGGACGAAGACTTAAATGCTAAACTCTGTGACTTTGGCTTGGCTCGTAATATGACTATGGGTACCCATGTGTTGACATCTATTAAAGGCACTCCTTTGTATATGGCACCTGAATTATTGGCAGAACGCCCCTATGATCATCAGGCTGATTTGTGGTCATTAGGATGTATTTCGTACGAAGCTATAGCTGGTCAACCACCATTTTGTACAACGTCAATCTTACATTTGGTGAAAATGATTAAACATGAAGAAGTGAAATGGCCAAGTTTCCTTACCAGTGATTGTAGATCATTCCTGCAGGTGAGAAAGAACACCGAAAATTAAGACACAATCGGGTAAATTTATTTTTGATATAAAAGGGTTTATTGGAAAAAGATCCTTCATTGCGTACCAGTTGGACTCAAATACTCTGTCATCCCTTCGTAGATGGGAAATTGTATATCAAAGCCGGAGTAAAGGCGGAAAATTCACCTTTTATTAATCCACAGGCCAACAAGTCTAAAACGAAGGTTATTGCAACCGCGAAAGCAACGTGAGGCCTATAACGCTTTTATCCAAGTTTCAAAATGTAATGAATTAATTTCTCTTCTCAGTTTGGACCTAAAACAAATAACAAAAAATCTTCAGATAGTAAAACTTGATCAAATGGAGGACAATCTTAGCACCTCGCGTGACAGTATTAACGCTATACCAGCAAGTGATCTTGACCCTTTAGAAACCGATATTGAAGAGAATCTTAATCGCGTCGTAGTGCCATTTATCGAACAATCGTTTAAAGAAAATAATCAAGCATCGAACGACTTTGACACAAAAATACTCGAATTGACTGCCCAACCGGCTGTTAATTCGCAAACTTGTTTTGTCAGTGGTAACAATAATATGATTTTGAATCACTTAAATGATAACTTCAATATTACCCTTACTGCCAACACCAATACCAAAATTGTAAATCATCTATCGAAGCCTAAACTATCCAAATCACGTAATAAAGATTTGGAAAAGCGTAAGTTAAGTCAAAATTTGGATAATTTCTCGTTACGCTTGGGTCAAAGTCAAGAAACTGAGCAACAACAACAGGCAAGGAGAATTAGTGAAAAAGTTTACAAAAAGGAAGGAAATAAAGGTGCAAAGGATAGCAAAGTAGGGCAACTGAGATGTTCGATGCTATCCTTAGAAGAGAAGCGCAATATGGAGTAAGTTTTTACTGCAATGAATTGGAATAAGAAACGGTCTTTATTGTAAAGAAAATTTTAGAAATTCACCACCTTGCCTTTTGCCAGGATGGGATTCTTGTGATGAATCTCAAAGTCCTCCGCTTGAAAATGATGAATGGTTGGCCTTTTTGCACCGTTCTATACAGGAAGTATTAGATGGAGAATTGGAGTCTCTGAAACAGCAAAACTTGGTAATATTAGAAAATACTATAAGATTGAAGAGAAATCGGAAAACTAGAAACATTTTTAATTTCTTTTAGGTCAGCATTATTGTCGCCCCTTTACGAAACTCTAAAGCAATACCTAAAGTTATGGATAGTGTGGCCCAGCTGCTAGCGTTGCCATTCGTTTTAAACGAGCCTGTTAGTATTTTAGAGGTTATCAAAACGGTAAAAATGAAAGTCGTGAAGCAAATGTTTTTAAGAAATCTTCGAAAATCTTTTTCCCTAGGTATATGTCGATGTTAAATTAGTGCCAAATTTAATGTATGCCTCCAAGCTATTAATTTATCAACGAAATATTAACGATTCTACAGCTTCCTTACCTCCTGCTCACTCGACAGCTAGTCAGCGTCAACTTAGAGCTCTCAGTGAACTAAACAATGAAGAGATGAAATGTGCTTCCCGACTCTACGAACTTATTTGTCATTTGGTTCACTTAAGGTTACAATTTCTATCGCAATTTTGTGATGCCGTAGCTATTTTAGCAGCTGATGACTTAATGATTACTTTTATAAATCAAGGTTTTGTTTTATCAAATTTCCATTAGCATCGAATAAACTCTTTTTTTCGTTTCAGACTTTAAGAATTCGTTTGGCTTACGTATAGCGAATTGTGTTTTGGCTTTGCTAGGTTGTGTCTTAAGACAATTACCTGAAAATGCGGAGCTGGTAGAAAATATTGTCTTATCCGATAAAGTAAATTTGCCTGATCTGCTAAGTAATAAAAACGACTTGATGCGTTTGCGCATGTGCATGTTGATACGTCTGCTTGGACGGTTCAGCATGAGAGCCTTGCAAAAAGTCTGGTCTAGCGACCTTAAAAGAGCGATGGAAACCTTAGCTGAAGATGATAACTCCGAAGTTAAACAGGTAGAAGTATTTGCTGATAGTGAAAGCAAACAGAATTTCTAAACTTTTTTTTCATGTTTTAGGAAGCTGAAAATACTCTTGCGGAATTGTGTCAGTTTAGTTTTTACACTTAACTATTATTGCTATTTTATTTTTATTCTCTTTTTTACCGAAAATAGCTATTAAGTGTACCTTGAAAATAATCAATTATATCATTTAAATAATTGGGTAAGCTATTAAAGCTAAGCGCGTCAAGATCATTGCAATCCTCTTCGTACATTTTATTCAATTTTGCTATATCCTTTTGGGATAGACCTTTGCGTTGTCCAAAAGAAGCATTCGGATCCTACAATAAATTATTGTAATTTTTTAGTTCGTTTTATCCTTTCTTTCAGCTATTGTTGTTATTTTTGACCTACCAATGGTTCTATAGTGTTTTCACCGTTCTTTGTAAAAGCTTTTGAACTATAGTGCATAACACTTTGATAGTCATATTCCACACCGAAATTGCTGACATGGGTACGAGCATATTTGTTGAAATTGTGCTCGTGACCCGGTATAATATTCTCCCAATTAACTTTAATATAATCATCTCGTTCTGTTGCCGACTGCTGATGGTAGAAACCCAAAGCATGTAGAAGTTCATGTACTATCACACCATGCGTTACACACTTCGGTGCATTTAGATTTAAGACCTTGTTGAATATAATATCGTATCGAATGATTTTGCTTTGTTTAGTTATGTATTATACTTTCTTTTCTATTTTCTTTCGATCTTACCTGTCCGCCTAGGCGACGTCCAACACTGGACCAGCAGCCGGAATAATTACCTTTGAGTACTATCCAGTTTTTGTCACCCTTCTCATATGGTCGAAAACGAATACAAGTTTTTTCATGATATTCTTTGAAAGCTTTGAGTAATAGCATGATTTGTGCTTCATCTATTAAACATAAAACATAGACAAAGAAAATAACCACCATTAGCTAGAAGAATGGACTAGGCCTCTTAAGAATAAGACGAATATATTCAATAATGTGATGAATTTTTAAAAAGAGTTATACGTTAGGGTTTATGGTTAATAGCAAGAGTAAAGAGGGCTATTAGAAAAAAATTGATGGTGCACATCACGCGTCGCTTATTATTGTTTATTTATTGTTGATCCAATAATGTTAATCTATCCTGATTAGGAGTAATTCATGTTGTAGTAGTTCATTCACTTCTGTTCATTCTGGAGCTTAGTCCAGAATATTTATATCAACCTGTGGCTGTATAGCAATTATTGATTTGTGGATTGATGAAATTTTGCAAAAATACGACTAAATAGGACAAAAAGTTTCATGATAATTGTGATAACTTGGTGAGAGTAGTCAGCAGTTTTAACAAAGCAGTTAGCTGCTTAAGATGGGTTTTGTTGTGAGCACAGAAGATTTCATATAAGATAGTATAGATACCTTTATTTTCTAATGAATAATTAGTGTGACTGAATTTATTTATTGCACGTAAAAATAATATATTTTTTTGTGCGACACTCTTCACATGTATCAGATGATGCCCTTCCGATGATCTTTAAATAAACTTTGTCAAATGCATGATTGCACATAAGTCCGTAATGTTCCATCTGGTAAAGTTAACATCAGAAAGACATTTAAAAGTCATGAAAGTATGGATGCTGTGAAAAACAGCCTTGATTTCATTTTGTTAGATCAGTCTTGCACGATATTATTTCGAATTAGACGGAAGGTGTCTTTGAGGAAAATTTGATTAAGAGCATTTCTTCATCAAGCCGAGCTTTAAATGCATAAAGGTCAGCATTTTCATTTAGATGAAAGCCATAATGACCTAGTATCCACACCTGATGACATACATCTATGTTAGAATTAGTTAACATATGGATTTCAAACATAAACATGCTGTGCGGATCTTTCGTTTTTTGATTAAAGTCTGTTGTCAGAATTTTTTGATGCCTTTAGATTTGACAGAATCAACCGCCTGCCTGATGGTTAGAACCTCAGTAAAAGCTCTTCCAAATTTTTTGGCCGATTTGTTGATGGTATTTTACCACAGCAAAAACACTCTTTGACCAACTGAGCGATCAGTGTCATAAATTGTTATGTCATTGTTTTGATATAATCGAAGTCTTTCCCGGCAAACAGCTCGAAGATCCAACTGTGAAACTATTTTTTGTATTGGCTATTGACATGAAGAGATTTAGATATATTTTGTATATACTTTGTACAGATCTCCAGACTGAAATACAATTGAATTTGTCGAAAATACGACAAAGTTTTTAACAGCAACTTCTATAGTTGCTGGAGACTTCGGTTGCCCTGGAAACTATCGTTTTAAAAAGCGATAACTGTTACTTCCACAATTTCTTTAGCAATAAGAAGTGAAGTCCTCTCAGGGGTCGGCAGTTCATTAGACGTGAGTCTTAGAATCGAGTCGAAGGAGAGAGACCTCTACATTATCTTCGCAGTTTGTTTTGAAAAGTCTGTATTGTTTTCGCAGTCCGCAGAATTGCAATTGTTGGAGAAGGAAAATACCATTTTTGAACGAAGAAATGATTTGTAAATTGTGAATTCTTTCTTTGGGGACAGCCCTCTTTGAAGGCAATTCATCAATTTAACAACGTTTGACCCGGACTGGCAGTGAGGTAGGTAGGTTAAGGTCCGTATAAGCCGGTTCTCAACTGCTTTCTTAAAAGTTTTTCAGCAGAAACCAATAGGAAGTCGTCAGAATATTGCAACAGACGTGTTGTTCGCCGTATATAGATTGAAGACAATGGGACTTAGGCAGCTCCCTTCGGAAGTGCCGTATGAACTTCAACCATGTCAGATGCGAACTGAGAAAATTTAAAATCCAAAGTCTCAAGTGGTGTTTTTCAAACTCTAAGAATTTAACCTAGATTACTCAGATCAACGCAGTCATAGGTCTTGTTGATGTTCGTTTTTGCTTTTCAACAAATTCAAGAAAAAAATGAGCAGAATGAGATAAACATTCACGGTTTACTTTTTTACTATAGCACATGCTTATTTTGTTGAAAAAGTTTACCAGCGTTTATGGAACTTTTAAGAATTCCTTTTCCCAACTTTTTTGAAAGTCTTCGTAAGAGAAGTTAAAATTTAATAGCTCATCTTCTTACCGAGAAGAAAATGTGAGCAAGTTTTCTACTCACTAGCTGCGATATATTATATTTTCAATATATTTGTAATGCCGACAACGTTTAGAATTAGAAAAATGTACATTAAGTATGTATATTCTTGATTAACGGGAATTTGTTTACCTACGTCTGTTAGTCTGTCATTGCTCAAACTTTTATATCACATTCCGTATGTTAAGAGCAAATATTAATGTAATGGGATCATTAACCCTGCACTCTGCATTAGCAAAAACCTGATATTTTTTTAAATTAGATAATTACGTTCATATAAATTGAAATGAACAAATGATTATAAATAGCAGGAGAAAATGGCAAATAGATGTATGTCTAGCTGGAATAAGGGATAAATAAATCAACAACATTGTAGGCAAAAATTTTACAAGATTATGTATGTGCATTGGATGTACCATTTAAAAATTAAGTTTTTGTTAGCATAAGTTTATCCAATGAAACCTCTCCGTTTGTGTAGTACCTATTTGTTCATGAAAAAATCATAATCGTACTATTATATTTATTATGCCCATTAGGCAGCAACCACCTCTATTTACTTATAATCTTTATTGGATAGATTGTAAATAATATATACCAATACATAAATACATACATATAATATAATATGTTATATGTATATGTATATATAATATATATTGTATGTATATATATATATTTATATATTTATATATATATATATACAAATATATATATAAATATATATATAAATATATATATATATATATTTATATATTTATATATATTTATAATAATAATATAATATAATATGTCTGTATAAATGTATATTATATATAATCTAGTCCATGGAATAATATCTATATAATATATATATATATATATATATATATATATATAATATATAATATGGAATAGTATGTATATAATATATATATATGGAATATTGACATATGGACATTTGTCAAAGGCAAATTTTAATCAAGTTGTCACTTTATTCCATATATATATCCACTGTCGCTTTATTCCATGGGCTAGATTATATATAATATACATTTATACAGAAATATATTTGTATATAAATATATATATATATATAATATATAAAGAATAATTATAATATATATAATAACAATATATATACAAATAATAAAGAATAAAGCGAAAGTGAATATATTTTATTTATTTTATTTATTTATTTTAATTCTACTTATACATAAAACTCAACTGAACAAATAACGGTCGAGTTCAATTGGCACTTAAAGTAAACCTTATATTAAATTAATAATCACAGTCAGCATAGAGCCACACTTACAACCGGTACAGGACCAAATTGCAAATGAACCCCTAAGCCATCGTAAATATGCACAAGTCTGGCAACCGATAATAATTAACAATAATTCATTTTCGAATCGTAACGGAATTTTCAAGGTTAAAAGCTAGTTTAAGTAAGACATAGGTAAATCGCACGTATTAAGCAAAGTTGCTTTAATAGACTTTAAAGAGTCCGATAACGAGAATAAATGATAGACGTCAGGTTCTTGCAAACTACTCTGAGCGGATTAAACAGCTCATAATTATATTTACACTGACTAAGCTTAACCAAGATAAAGTGCTTAGAGAAGCGGTTAAGGACATTAAAGCTTATTTCACCAAGTAATAAAGGCGAGTCAATAGCATTATTTATTACTGTGATTACAAAGGAATAAAGTGACAAGTGACAACTTGATTAAAATTTGCCTTTGACATATGTTTGTCATTACTACCAGCGCAAGCTGCGAAATAAAGACATAAACCTAAATTTTCACATGTAGATTCAATAGTTTACATATTATATACACATTTTATGGTATAAAAGCCGCCATTGATATCAATAACATTGCTGGTTTACACAGGAAAACAGGATTTTTGTTATACATATATTTTATAATAAGTTTTTGTATAAATTAAGTTTTGCTTTTATAGTTAAATTCTATTCTAAATTATATTAAAATGCTAAACACAATGCAAATATCAATTGAACAAATATGTGCATTCTTTGTTTTTAATTAAGTACACATATGTCAACAAAAATATTGCGCTATATTGTTGTTTTGCGTTGATGATTAGCAAGTATTTGATATATATATTGATATTATGTACTTACTGAAATCATGGCTATCAATATAAAATGGTACCGTGGCATCGGGCCAAGTCGATTTTTCATTAAGTAGACCATTACGCAAGTAGTCGCGATGTAACATAATATCACCCTCAAATAAACCACTTAGTTCCCAGATATTTTCTTCGTGATTCTCTGACCAATAATCGAATGCTGGGGCTGTTTATAACAAAAATGAGTTTTATAGAAAGAAAGCGTTGTATTGCACCTAATTAATGCGTAGTTACCACATACTGTTGTGTAATCGTAGCATTTGCATATTGGGTCCCCAACGAGCTTTGGGGGGTTTCACCGGATCCCATTTATTGATTGCATTTATGCAACAAGCTATTTGCTCGCAAAACAATAAAAAAATAAACGAGTAATTTAAATTTTGCATTAATTTCACTTTTTAACGCCTTTAAAAAACAACAAATTAAAAAAAAGTAACTTAAACTAAAATTTTAAATTTAACTCTTCTGCGACAAAATCTAAAGAAACAGTTTTAGGCTTTTGTTAGGCCTTTTATAGTTTTTTTCTTGCTATAAAAAACACGCATGAAAACGGTATTAAATATCTTTAACGTTAGTTGAGCAATTCCTGCAAAAGCAAAAATCGCTGAAAGTCTTTCTGCCTTTTTCTTTCCTATATCGCACCAACTAAACTATTTTGTTTCGCCTTGTCTGTACAAGTTCAATTTGGGACAATAACGGGTTAGCTAATCATCGTTTGTTGCTATTCTGCTTACATATATTTTTATATATTTTGTTTTCGCTCACGCTGCACCTGCGCTGCATACAAATGGTTTTTTCAGTCTACCACTGGAAAATAATTGTATACTAATTTCTTTATTTCAAACAATATGGAACAACGGATGATGGTGTGTATGAGTTTCTTACTCGAAATATTTATACTCGTCCGTCTGCAGGTAAGTTATTGAATTTCTCGAAAATGTAATTATTAGGTTAGAAAGCTAAAATTCGGCATGCTTGTTTTCTGTTGATTCCTATCAAGCAAGTACGAAAATAATCCATTTATTAAAGCATTTATAAAATCTAAAGTTCTCAAGCAGCCATGAAAAGATTTATAATACCACAGAAGTTATATTTAATTTAGGACGAAACGTTTAATATATTTCGAAAGTGTCGTTTTTTTTTCTTTTTTTTGTTTCCTTTTAAATCACGTAGCTCGTGACCATTTTCTTCTTATTTTTTGTGATGTTTTTTCTTTCTTCTCATTTTTGTTTTTATTGCTTACATTTTCTCGTTGTGTCTTGCTTCCGTGTTTGTACAATCTGGTCTGACTCTTTCATTCTCTTGTTCTTACCTTTCAATTTATAGCCCAAAATACTCTTTCCATCGTAAAGTAAAAGAGCAGCAAGCAAGGGTATTAATTCAGCACTTTGGAACGGAAATCCACCCCTTTAATGTATAGATATCATACATCATATATATATATATTTGGCAAACGTACAACATAAAAACCTTATTTGTGTACGCCGTCATCAGTGCCGAACACAATTATTGCTTTATGGGTTCCGGGTGCTTGCAACAATGAACAGATAAGGTACTATTTTTAAAAGAGCAAACAGAGGCGAAAAGCTTTCCAAAAATAGTTTTTTTTAAACAAGGTATTCGCAAAAACGCAAGCTGTTCTTACATTGTTGCATCCGCCCTTCATTCGTTTGCGGAATTAAGGTGCTACCTCTGTTAACGTTATGTGCCGCACAGCTTTATTTGTGTACGAAAATCTCTACTATAAATATAGAATAGAATATAGAATAGAAAGAGTAAGGCGGAGAAAAAGAGTGTATGTAAATAACGAATGCGTGAACTTAACGCATAAAATCAACATTAGGGTCCTATCTTTCAAAAGTATTTCTGAAAGCGAGCAGCAATATTCATTTATATATCGACCGTTTAAATGCACGCTTTGTGCTTTGAACTTCCGCTACTTTTCCCTGTGGAAGTAACTATTAGTCACACGATCAAGCGCTCACCCCTGCGATGTTAACACCACAATGAAAGTTTGATATAGTTGCTTTTCGCGAACTTTCGTATGTCGACAAAAATCCACTCCACTAGGATTGAAGGATTTCGTTGGTATGATACGTCCATGAGTTGTCGCAACAGTTTTGGTATACAACTGTGGCATGTTTTTACTATCTTTCGAAAATGCATTCATGTGATACGTGGCAATGACTGAAACGTTTATTCATCACTACAGTTCAGGAAACCGGCAGTCAGCCGACTGGATAGCAACCGGCGAAAGTCGTCGAAACCGACCAAAATTGCGGGAGTCGGCTGGGAAATGTGTGGCGTCCCTGTTTTGGAACTTACATAATATAAAATTCGTCGGCTATCTTGGAATGGGACAAAGAATCAATAGACAATATTTATTAACGTTATTAGCGCGTTTGAATGTTGAATTTGCAAAAAAAAAGCCCTGGTACTGCGCACTAATTGAGCGATGCGTTGCATATTATAATATATTAGCTTGGGGAAAAAGAAATCCATTATTTTTTCGGTAGATGGCTGCACTGA
>NW_023998432.1:5900726-6115774 GCF_014805625.2 Glossina fuscipes
GAGAGGCATTTTGAAGTTACCTTTAAAATGGCAACAAATCATACAACAAAACGGTGCATATTTGACCCAAATCGGACAATCCGAAGCATGTTAAATAAAGTCCTGAAGTTCATATAAAAATAATGGATTTATTTTTCCCCAAACTAATATAACCGAAAAAAGAAACCGGATAATTTTTGAACGGTAGCCTCATTTTAGACAATTTAGTAATACGCCCGCATTAATTCTAAATTGTGTTTTGAAATTGGAATATATTCAATCAAACAATTCTTGCTTTGAAGAGGATTATCGTTTGAAAGTTAAATCGCTGATTGATTTCATTGTTGTTGTATTTTTCGATAATAATGAACCAGAATAGTCTGCTGTATCGACTGTTTTATAGCGTTCGTCGTCTCATTCCCCTCCAGTTAATATATCCGTAGGCTGTGGGTCGTTGAGCACTTTGAAGTTTCTGTAAGTAACGCCATCTGAGCGGACGAACCCAGCAGTGCTGGGACAAATTTCGCAACTATTCTTTAGTGGACATTTCGAAACAAGCTGGGCTTCCGTCAAGCAATTCAACCATAATTCGGCCAGGCTGTTGCGTTTACCTCTATGATTTATTGTTTTCAATTTATTACATCGCTTAACTAATAATCCGTAGGTTTATAGAAAGTGCAGTAGTTTTGTCGAGCGGGTAATGAAACTTAATGTTTTTTGTTTTCATGTGCCATTTGACTGCCTTAGTAATTCGGGTGATTTCAGATATTGGCATTTTCAATCGAAGTGATTGTAGAATTATGCAATGTTGGTAAAGTTTCATAACTAGGCGACCATGTGTGCTGTGTGTCAGAGTCGGATTTTCTTGAAATTAAATTTCTTACTAACGGGTTGTCTATCTATTATTCAATACCCAACGATCTTAAGGGACGCATTGCCATTTAGGCGACGTAGTTGAGTGGTCGACAAATTGTACAAATTAACCACATGATTCAGAAACGTCAAAATTTTGCCATAATCAAATGCTTGATCTGATAATGCAGTTATTGAATTTTTCTTTTCTAAAGAGCCTTCAAAACTCTTACACTTCGAACATTCTCTATTCAATTTCGGCAAGTGGAAGGTTGGCAATTTGCTTTTTGTATTCGCTGGCAAATTCAAATCTTTGGTCGAATAGAACCACTAAATCGATGAACGAATCAACATTTTCCAACTTGTGTGAGTCAATGAAATGCTCAGTACTGAATGAATTCCTTAAGAAAGAGAGCTTCTTGCATCTTTTTAGATTTAATTTCATAATATTTAATTATTTAAGTCAATTCGAAGCGATTTTAAGGGGATGGAAGAAAACAGTTTAACATCGTCAGCGTACGTTAAGAACTGGCTAGATCTAATCACCGAGGGGAGATCATTATCGTATAAATTAAATAAATTAGGTTCTAAATGGCTAACTTGGGGGACGCTAGATGTCACGGGAAATTCATTCGAGGTGATGAAGTTAAACAGGACCCTGAATTATCTATTATGCAGATATGAGCTTAACTATTTTACCTAGTTAAAAAAAAAGCCGAGGACCTGGAATTTGAAGATCGATAAGTTATGGTTAACTAAGTCAAACGTTTTGCTAAAACCAGTATATACGACATCCGTGCGAGAGAGGGGCTTGAGAAATGGCAAATACAGTCTAAGAGATTCGTAACAGTGAATCTTCCTTCCCGAAACGCATGCTGGAATGAGGAAATATAAGACTTAATAGTAGAAGCTAGATGCTGAGTAACAATTCGCTCAAACAATTTAGGTAAGACACTCAACTCGGCGATGCCTCTATAGTTCCCAACGTGATGTCTATTTCCACATTCGCGAAAACACTTGATTTCAAGGACCGATTAAAATCATTGAAATAGCACCACTTAGCTCGACAGAGCATGGTTTACTTATAAAAGATGAAATCACATCTGATCCAGGCGAACAACTGTATTTTAGAGACCTCAAACCATCTAAAACTTAATTTTCTTAAGTGACCAAGTTAGGAATCGAAACCGAGTTAGTTATCGGATATGGATAGTTAACTGTTAAATCGGAATCGGCAGTTGAAGAAAGTTAGCGAAGAGATTTGAAGTTTCAATGTCACCAGAGGACTCGGAGCCATCGAAAAAAACATGCGAGAGATATATGAACATTTTAATTTGAAGTTGGCAAACTTAAAAATATATCTAGGATTAACAAGCAGGAACGATTTTATCAACTGAAGGTATGTGCAATAATATTGGTGGTCGAGGTAATTAAATCTATGCCTTGATGGAGAATAGGCAAAATAATCGTAAGTAGGATTACTTTTCATCAATTTTTAAAAAGTTTGTTTTCCTATTTTTGTAATATTTAATTGTCTTGTCGGGCATCGAGGGTGAGGTTGCTTGCTCGGAACGGATGCAGAAATAGCTAGATTTAATGCATTATAGAACGAAGACAGTAAGGCTCTAATATTTTCAGCAGAGAATCAAGCGTAATGCATGGAAGATGAGATTTAACCAGTAAAATATTAGTTTTGTTAAAATCATAATATTTTTTTGGAGGAAATGGTTTGTTTAGCAAAATGTCCGTATATTAAGTCGGAACTAATACTTCAAAAGGCGAGATACTTCTAGGTTAAGATGGACCCAATTTGAAAATTCTTACACGGTTCAAATTGATGGATGGGACTTTTGCAGCCAGATTACTTTTTATGTTATCTACGGAGGTGTTAGGCGCCAGTCTTGACACGAAGATTACCTTTCTGGGGGTGCTGCCGACAAGCAGACGTCATCCCTACTAGAAACAAGAGCAGTTGTAGGTAGGGAGTTTTCACTTCGCGAGAA
This sequence comes from Glossina fuscipes, assembly GCF_014805625.2. Classification (NCBI taxonomy): domain Eukaryota; kingdom Metazoa; phylum Arthropoda; class Insecta; order Diptera; family Glossinidae; genus Glossina; species Glossina fuscipes. The sequence goes on from NW_023998432.1 coordinate 5,903,561, forward strand.
TAAAGAGGGGTGATCGCGTCTGCAAGTGCAGCTTATGCGACTTGCTCAGTGACCAACAGACACCCCCGAACAGCCAGGCGAAGAGGCGGTTTTGTTACTTTTATTAATATTTTTTGAAGATGTACCCATAGCGATGGGAGGAAATACGCTTGCCACTTCAGCATAGCAAGAACGAGGGGAACGTTTTTATTAGGTGGAACGTTTTTATTAGCTGTCAACTCAGGAATAGCGGAATCGCTAACGTTCTTTGTGGGCAAAGATAGAGCCTTAACATGACCGGAGGAGTCAGACTTAGGCGAAGACGGATGTGAAGCACCGTACACCACTCTACTGGAGTAGAATAACGATATCCTTGTCTCAATTTTAATACTTTTAAAAACAGATATGTGAAACTATCTTACTTAACCTTTGTAGTATTGTCATACGCTACAGCATTTATGGTACAGACTATGTTAAGTTTGCGTTTAGCAAATGATTCTGAATCGATCTAAGCTTGTCTGCCCTTCTCATGTCTGTCCATGTTATTTTGTGTTTAACTTACAGGTCGCGATTATTTGAATATTTTGACGAAATTTGGAACACAGTTGTTTTGACCCAAGGACGAATGCTATTTGCAATGGTTCGGATCGACACACTTTTTTAATTACTCCCCAAATAATTTTTCAAAATAAATTGTACTTTTCAAATTTTTTTGACAAAATTCCGTGTGTAATAATATTTGGACATTGTAAATTGGTCTGCAAAATTTGGTTCGGCTTAAGCAAATTTTAAAACCCCTCTTCAATAATCGTTCCTACGAAAGCTGATTCTTTATATGGTAAATAGATATAATTTGTAATATTTCATGGCGAAAATTTGTTAATGATACTAATCGGACAAAAACGTTAAGTGGACTAAATTTGATCCACATGGGTCTATTTGTTAGATTCCACTTCATATAATATTTCGCATGAATAGTAAGCCCTTCACATAGAGGCTTAATTTTTAATATTTTATTATAAAAATCCGTCCATAGTAACAATTTAGCAAAAACACGGTAGGCAGTTTGGATAACATACGTGTATGTTTTAGTCTCCACTCCCCATATATACAAGTTATTATGAAAGGCGAACTCTTGTGTGGAGTAAAAGTCTATTATCTAGGTTGGTGTGACGGTAAATGAAAAAAAAAAAAGAAAAAATTTTGGAAGTAAATTAAGTTTTGGGCTTTCACGAAAAATATGCGTTTGCATGAAAATAATGTGTACTTTTCGGTGTATGATCGGTGTACCAAAACGAGCGAATAACTACTAGGCGAAGCAGTGTAGAGTATATAATGGCGGGTGTTGCCCGACTATAATGTACTTACTTGCTTTAAGTGTCTAGCTATAACTAGTATGAACCACCAAAACCAAGTAAATAGTCAATTTAAGACCGCCCTTGTCAATATATATTGTTGTTTATATTAAAAGGACGAAAAGTTGCTAGGGTTGTGTCAAACCTTTCATATTAACTCCTCGATTGGTTAGCTTAAAGCTAGCTTGAACAAGCAATCCCATACCGTTAAATCGCTTTAAATCGCGGCCATTTTTTAATCAATTATTTTGAAACTATAGTGTGGATGCCATATTCATAGCTATATTTAAAGAGGGTATTGTGCAGCACTGGTGATTTCTCTCGTTTTGCATAGAACTGAAAGTGTTCTATATATTTTATACAGAATTTCTTAATTACGTCAACATTTGCTTTATGATGAAGAACAAACGTGCCAACAGGAGAGAAGGAAAATCATAGAAGATATAAAAACTCTAAGTAAAGAAAATTAGAACAATACGGGGAAAATTTGCCTTCAAAAAAAATTTAGATGTAAAAAGCTACAAATAAGAACGTTATATTCGTCTGGAGCTGAATCTCGCATACCCACTACTGTTAAAAGCTTACCGTTCCATGCTTTTTATTTATGGTTACAAACAAGTGAATGGACTGAAATTATTCTTCCACCTTTTAGTTCATTAAAAGGTATTGTTAAAGAAAAATTAATCGTGACGTCCACTATAATAAATTTAGAATTAATTGACTTAGGTTTTCGCATTCTACTCTCCAAGTCATTTTATTTGACACCCATATCGATGGTATTGTTAAGAAAAAACTAATCCACCACGTCGTACAAAATAATTCTGTTTTTATGATTAACAAGCCTCAAAACATCAAAAAGGAGAAAAAAAGAAAATTTAATCACTTACAACTTTAGGTGGGCATGACTGATTTTTTCCATTTTTGCACATGAATAGCAGAGAGTCTCGAAAAGTAAATGTGAAAAATTTTTATCTATCATAATTTGTGAGTAATGAGCAAAAAAGATGATCCAAATTTGGTGCAGTTAATTTTTTGAACTTCAATTTTCGTTATACGGGAGGAGGTTCAAACATTGTCCCAGCCGGTGCAAAGTTCTCATACCACTTTAGAATGCCGAAATACTACTATTTAATCACTTCTGCCAAGAACTTTAGAAAATCACAATTTTTTCTATACAAAGACTTTTCAGAACAGGGCGTCATATGGGAAGTGGCCGAAAAAATGGACCGAGCCTACCCTTTTTCAACATCGTTCATCCTAGCGTCAAAACAAGTCGCTGTATCAACTTTCATCAACATATCTCAAGAATTGCGACCTGTAGATTAGACATAAATTTATATGGACAGACATCAGACGGACATACGACAGGGGGACAGATAGACTTAGATCAATTCAGATTACGATTCTGAATCGATCGGTACAATAAAAGCCCTTCTGCGTGTTACGTATATCCGAACTAACTTAGTATACTTTACATCGCAAGTGGTGTAAGGTATAAAAATGAAAATTGCTGCTTGCCGATTTCAAAAACTGTGTTTGGAGATAAATGCAGTTATTGTGTTATATACAGGTTTTTTTATCACAATAAACTTTTTATTAATTTCTTTTATTAATTTGCGATTTCAATATTCCTCTCCTTTTCTTTTTCTCGAGGATTTGATACTACAACCTGCGGGTTTTGCAGTATTTGCCAAAGACCGCACAGCACTCTTGATCTGGTTAGCGTCGACTTCAGTGATAATTGGGTATCAATGTCGATCTTCAAAACTTTAATGACTTTCAGAACACTAGTCGTATCGTCACTAAAATTTCACACAGCAGGGTCAGCCACTATGTCGAAGATCCTAAAATTTCAAGGAAAAACCCTTCTGCGGGTAATGAGTTTTTTCCACTCATTCAAAAGTTCAAAGCATCCACTAAGGAAAAAAAATCGAGCTTTTGAAATATTTACAGTGGCCTACCCTTAATTATGCGAGAAGAGTAGGGCATCTAATGGTCGGCCTTGGCTGAATATAGCATTCTTAGATGTTCTTTTTTCTCCTTTTTTTATGTTAAGAAAGGCACAGTTTTGTAGAGTATTTTTATGTAGCCTTATTCCTAAATTAAAGTAATCATATATATGTAACAGGAAAGATAAGTTAGAAACGCTAGCTTTGTACATAGTCGATAGAATTTTTTGTTGAGTTCTTTATCCAAGTTTTGCATAAAACACGGTAAAAGCTCCATCAACATATAGCGAACATATGGTACATTTGCGTTAATTCAACAATTGTATAGCTACATTGATAAATCTTCCATTGATCTATGTCGATGATCTCAAACATAAACATACAACATCATTTCCTGAAACCTTTCAAAATAAATCAATTTGGATCTAACAACATTTTGTTTTGTTTATTATTGTTTTTGTTCTTTTTCTCTACCAACTTAAGCTTGCCAAATATTAACACGCGCACAAAAACCCACCTTAGAGGTCTGGTAAGCAATGCATTTATTTCAAAAGCAGGAACGATTTAGATATACTTTTCATTAGACCAGTTGCTCGTTAAATTTGACGTTTCCATGTACATCGGAACACAGATCAAAACTGAAAAAATCTGCCCGTAGGTTCACTATAAATCTCGAGAATTCTTGGTTTAATAACATTTTCTTTAAAGTATTAAATAAGCTTTCGGATATTTTATACAAAGTGCATAAAATGGTTACATAAGTCGACGGGACATCGAATTATGGAAAACAAACTTTTGTGAGAAGCAATCTTGCATAAACAATCGCTTATCTTTTCTTATTATTATTGATTGGCTTAATGAAAATGTAGTCGTTCTTTAAAAGCTTCACCAAGTGAGTAACAAAAGAATACATCTTCTTGTGTAAGGTTACGTTTAAATATGATGAACGTAAATGGAACCTTGTTGAATAGTTTTATGTGCATTACAGGAATTACGGCTTGCATATTTTTGCTTTTTTGATTTCGGTTCAATTAGTTCCTTTCTCGATTCAATTGTGTAATCGTCTTTTCTTATTGATGTGTATATTTGAACAATAAATTATCAATGAAGATAAGCTTTGTTTAGACTATATTCTTATATACTGTGCTTATTTTTCTTTTAATAACCAGCCCATTTGCATTATTGTTGTTCCTAGCAATTTACAGTGATAGTTTTACAATGTTGTAAAAATATCTCTATTGATTACCGGTACCGGTACCGGTGGACAGAGAAATAGATGCGTGTTGTATTACATTGCCGGAACGTATTTTTTCCATTTTCCTCTTATTGTATATTATATTTACTATTTATTTACGAAAGGGGAACATTTCCATATTTAAAAGTGGTTTCAGAAGTATGCTAAGTTTAAAAAAAAACTTAATAGAAGTTTATTTCAAAAATATCGCACGTTTGCAGTTGGCCAATAAAATAGATGTATATACAAATTTAAAAGTAACACAAAATATTGCACTAACAAATAATCATTTTTATATAAATCAGTTTAAACAGCCAATAACCGGTATAATCATCATCAGTTTTAAGGACAGCTTCGGTTTTTGTAGGCATGGATGAAATTAATTAATATTTTTCAACAATTCTTTTTTGTTGCTACAGGAAACACGACGCTTTAGTCTTCTCGAAACATTCTCAACAACAGGATTGAGAGGACTTGGTCATTCAATGACTTTCAAGTCATGCTCGTCAAAGCACGTTTTCTCTAAATTGGATGATTATTTCAAATCATTATCGTGCTAAAATGTCTATAATTGGTCGATTTAGTTTACCTCTACTCTTGACAGTTAGGACAGGCCTCGCAGCTTATTATGTATTCAGCTTCTGTATTCATGTCGGGCCAGGTAAATAATGTTAGAATTCTCGTCCTCAAAAGGGTCCAACGCAAAATATCTTCTCTATCTAAAGGGACATCAGTTTTACAAAAAAGTCTTCGAGGGGAGTGGTCTTGTGATCCTTCTCCTTATTTTTTTATGTCAATGATAACTTTTATGAACTGATTGTATGATTGATTCCTGCTGATGTGGAGAGAAATCTTATCGAAAGTCTACCAAGAATTTATACATATGATGTAAAAAGTTTTTGTTTTGTTCCTATATACTGCTATAGGTTGGAAAATGTGCAATAAAATGACGGAATATTAATATTATTTTGTTGCAAGCTTTCTTCATCAGCCTATTAATTTTGTAATAATAAAATAAATCCAGAAAATCCAGTTGAGTGGCCGAGTAGGAAAATAGTATCGTCGCTTCGAATCTTAAGTGTCGTAAAGTTTTCAATAAAGCTGATAGCCTTTGATGCTAGTGCTTTAAGACGTTAGTCTTAAAATTTCCTTCTCTGACTAAATTAATAATAATAAATCTAGAAAATTGTGAAATTCGAAAAAAAAGATAGAAAATTGTGAATTCGAGTCTTTTCAAAATATAAATGAAGAAGAAAATGGTCTTCACATTTTTAAGCACCTCACGATCTCACCCTCTCTTAGGCATTCAGCCCAAACCTTTTGTAATGGAATTAAATTAAAGAGTAAGAAAAAGAAGCGCCAGTTTCTCATATTAGAGTCTCTACCTCTATGAATTATTTAAATAGTTTTTTTTTCTGTTGCCATAATTTCATTAAAACGAAGACCAACTTTATTAAATCAATCACAAGGTGTATACGTAAAACCAATGCTTAAGTAAGTTGAAATCTATTTTTAGCATTGCTAATGCGCTTTTACTGCTGCTCTACAAACATTTTTAAATAGAATGTCAATGAACCTGAGGAGCTGGTTTAACAACGAATGTATTGATATGCAGATGCTTTATTGTTTTTTGTCTTTTTTCTATACAACTATACAAAGTTGTGTGGCAATAAATTAAAGAAATAAAAAAGAAAAAGAGTTACATTGTTATGCTCTGACATTGCTGCACAACAAAAGCTCAACGACCTTTTAAAAGTTTTCACAAAAAAAAAGACAAAAATAAAAAATCAATAAAACTTCATGGTAGTGAAACTATCACTTTGCACAAACGCACACTTACGCAAATGAATGCTAAACGTGCATACAAAACAATCAGCCAAAACCAAAACAAAAACTTCTTCCTACTTCGTGATCATTACGCTGATAATGATGACGATGGTGATGATGGTGATGATGATGATGAAGCCAATAATAATGACTAACAACTTTGTAGTGGTGTAGAATACGCGCTGCTAGCAATTGCTTACCTTCACCTACTTTTTTCTATTGAAGACCATAAAAGTAAGTAAGTCTTTAAGTTTATTGGCTTCACATTGTGCATGCACTCCAACACTGGTTTCTAAGCAATCTTGATTTCTTATTGCCGTATGTGTAAGAGGTTTTTGTTGTTGCTAATATTACTGGTGCTTTATACACAACATTTCATTTGTCGTTTGGCCATTGTAAACATTGGAAAACGGAAATCTACTATTTTCTGTATCTTTCTTTTTCCTTTTTTTTTTCTTTATTAAATTTTCATACGAATACTGCATGTGCGCGTGTTATTTCAAATTTATCATATATATAATTGCAAGAGGGAAGAAACGTAATTAAAGAACTTACTTCTCTCCCTTACTATATAAATGCTTTTTTATAGCGTTTCGGTATTTTACTGAAATCGTTCACACTATTCAATTCAGATCGTACACGCACACACATTTTTATATGGTGTTGATGATGATCTATAATTGACCTACATTTTTGGGAAAAGTGCATGGATTTGTTTATGATAATCTTTTTGTTGCTGGTAATGGTTACTGCTTGCGGGGAATGCTATGTGCAATGATTACCATTGTGTAAATTGCCTCATTTGCCGGGTGCTTATGCGGTTGGCGTACACAATACCATGTAAGGAATTCGTCGCCTCTATGTAAGGAACGTAAAATCATTAAAAGGAAAAAAATCATTTTTTGATGCGCAAAGAGCTACCTCGACGTAAAGAGAAAACAAATTTCAAGGCTTTTAAAAGTGGTTATAATGTTTCATAAATTTTTCATGGATTTTATTTCCAAAATATAAAATGTGGTCTTTCCAACTTCCGGTTTTTTCAATCCCTCATACTCTTCGAGACATATATTTCCATCAAACAATGTCAATATCGCTCGCCTTTTTTGTAGAATTTCCGTATTGGGAAAAATAAGGTAGGAAGATGAAATTTAGGATATGGTGTTTATCATACGGTGTCATAAAATTGACGCAAAATATTAATTTGTCGCCATATTTGTGGTGAATTGTTCGCAAAATGAAATCTTTTTCTGGAGGGGTTGCTATTCATAAGAAATCTTATATGAAGTGGGCTCCAGGGAATAGACCTATGTGGTTCAAATTTACTCCGGTTAATTTTTATATCAACGTACTACCGTGAGCAAAATTTCATCATAGAACATTAACAAATAGACATTTTAGCATATAAGGGTTTATTTTTCCTGGTATCCAAAAAATACATCTATTCACTCCAAATTCGGTAAGGTTGATTTCTTTGTCAATTAATGATTACAAACTAATTTTCATCTTAAAATATTAAAAATCAGATTCTTTTATCACATCCAGAGATTCAGTTTTTATAAGAACGGTTATATGAGAGGAGGTTTAAGAAATTGCCTCAGCCGAACCAAATTTTTCATACCAATTTAAAATTTCGAATTATTATTACGTAACGATTTTTGTCGAGAAATTTTGAAAATTGCAATTGTTTACAAGTCGTTATATGGGGAGGGGTCGAAAAGTGGACCAATTCGTACCATTTTGAAAAGCGATCAAATTTCATCAAAATAACTCAAAACGTGCGACGTGTAGCTTGAACATAAAAATACATGGCTATACATCAGACAGACAGACAGGCTTAGATCAACTCAGTATAATTTTCTCTATTTTCGGTACTATAGTTAACGGGAAAAATAAAAAAAAAAAACATAAGAATTGTTCTTCGATTTTCAAAAAAACATATTTATGTATTCCTACAACACCATGCAAAAGTCGCTCCTTGAGTTCTACAAATTTACTGCGCAAAATAATAAAATACTTCAATCAATACTTCTCATTACGTTATAAGACATGAAAATCCATGAAGTTTGCAGCGTTTGAACTTAAGGTTACATTGCATTTGCTGCATGACGATTGTGTGGTACCTTTGTATAGTAGTATTTTAATCTGTTTGAAAAGAAAGAGCAATGGCCAACACTTTCTTTTTGGACATGCACAGACGGCAAAGGATGTGATAACATTCTATGTTTTTTTTACCTACAAACTTTGCTCTAATGAGCCATTAGAAAACCGACCTTTTTTATTGCCGTTTATTTGAGATTCCATATTACAAAGAGCATTAGCTAAATTCTTGTGGAACTGACTAAGATTTGGCAGTTGCTGGTTTGGGATGTTTGTTGAAATGGAATTTGTCTCATAAGTATCCATGAATTTATTATGGTAAGGTCCAATAGGTGATAGCTTATTCGGAGGTCCCATTTGCGGCTTTTGACTATTATACGATGGGATCCTACTTTTTCGACTCGATTTTTATTGTTCCCAAATCTGCAGGTGTATTTGTGTGAAAGCTTAGGATACTTTGAGCATGTGAGGTATACATTGCTTCTCGATTTTCGTTCTTTACGACTTTAAGGCTTTAGAAACAAAGGGATAAAAAACAAAGATATTTTATTAAATATCTGAGAATCCTAATTGGAGTTACCAACGCACATTCAGAGTACTTTACGACTCCTACGGAAATCTTTCATACGTTAACGAAATATGACAATATTTAGAGATGCTACTGGGCCAATCACAATGTTCGCACGGCAGTACCTAACCTATGTTATTTAATAATCTAATAGAAATTTTTCTGAGATTTTTCCAGTTTTACCATCGTGGGTGCATATGTGTAATCTATCGTAGAGCAAGTTTGTGATCAGACAAATCTAGAGAATTCTGTTTTGTCATCAATTTTTGTGATTTTGAGAATTCGATAATTTAAGAAAGGATGTAGAAACTACAAATCAATTCTTTCTTTTGTAGAAAGGCAAATTCAAAGAGGAACCTTGATATTATCACAGTTTTGTTAATTTTGGGCGTGTCAAAAGCCGAACTTGATACATATATTATCATAATTATTATTATAATTTTGGTTTGAATTAATGAAGTATATTCGTAGACTAAAGAGAAAACAATGCGTACAGTCTATCGGCTCTCTTTTAGAGAAGACAATTAGATATTAAATCTAGTAGTTTTAATAAATTAATATATTGTATTGACATTGCCTTCTGTAGCTAGTTCCAGGACGTCTGTAGGATTAATCGTGCCAAATGCAATACTTCTAGACCCATTGGTCAGTTGCAATTGTATGGATAAGGCGAAATCTACAAAATGTTTGCATCTTAATAATAGTGGAATTAATTGAAGGTTAGTAGAGGAATAGTACTGATGATAGTATTGCAGATTTCTTTCCATAATTTTATCTTTAACTTTTCTTCCTTTGAAGGTCCAACTTTTTCATGACATCGTCCATAATTAAAGGTGCACAAGCAGTAGACTTTACCGCTCGGTGAGCCTGTCCAATAAACTCGGTACCCAAAGCACTTTAATTTTATCGTCGAGTGTTTTTATGATATTCCTTAATTTGTTGATGATGCTCCAGCTCGAAGTCCAAGGATTTCGAATAGCTTTTAATAGGGACAAACTATCAGTGACAATGATAGTTTTGAATTCGCCTTTATGAGAAAGGTTCGCAGCGGGAAAGATAGAAAGGTTCTGGCTCCGGTTGTGAAAGTTGAGGCACTTTTGTCACTTTCCAGTGTTTGGGTGTTTTCAGCAATTACATTCCTGAAGACATAAATTGAAGTGGCTTCTTTCTTGTACATAAAGAGCGAAATGTCACAAGATAGTCTGGCAACTGACGCGTGCGAGATCGTACGCTTTTTTTAGTTTTATTGCTAAAATTTTTTGTTTTCGTTTTATACGCGTTTAAAACTGGGTTTATATAAAAGTATAATAGGTTTGAACGTGTAAAGTGTAAGAATTACATTAATTACATTAAAATTTCTGTGATTTTCATTTTGATTCTTGCGATTAGCACTTGTGATCGCAATAGTAAATCTCTTTCACGTCTTTTCTAGTTTTTTCTTTTGAGCTTTTTTACTTTTTTTATTTTCTTCTTTTGGTGTGAATAGCTTTTCTCTTGGCTTGTTTACCGTTGCTTCAGTAGTGTAGATCTTACGTTAATTTAAGAAAAAATTTAAGAGAAAATTTTTCTGATTTGTATTCTATCTTTCTTCGTGCTTCCAGTTTGGTTTTGCTTTCTCTTGTTTTGCTCTCTTGTTACAGTGACAACGTAACGGAGAAGTTTTATTAAATTTCTTAAATTTGTAGATAGACTTAGGGCGGTGGATTCTTTTGAATTTTTTTTTTTTTTCTTTTTTGCCCTAACAATTCACTTCTTTCTTTTCGTGGGCTTGAAATGGAGTGCTTATATACACCATGGCGCGCAAAAACAGGCCCGGAATCGGATAGATTCGTTTCTTGTTGGCTCTGCGAGCGCTCTGGTCATGCAAAGTGTGCCGACATTCTTGGCCGTGCTGCTGACGCAGTCGCTGCCCCTTCTAAAGGCTGAAGATGGTCATATCCTGACTGTAGGCAGCGGAGCATTGATTTTTACAAACTTTTCACGGAGACGCGAAATGGTTTCTCGGAATTGAGTAGAAATCTCGGCTTCTTGTGGGAGAAGTTTGAGCTAATTACGTCTAACTTTGATGAATGTCGTTTTATTGAGCACTCATCTTCTACCCAAGCCAGAAAAATAACAACTCGTAGCGTAACGTGTGGGACGTCACCTCTGACTTCCTCTAAATTTGATCCGTTGATACAAGTTACTGCTCCCCCTAATTCTAAAATGAACGTTAATGTTTCCGATATTGTTGAGTCGGTCGGTAACAAAATAGTTACAAACAAGCCGGCAAGTCCTTCTGTTTTAAGCTACGATGAAATGGCAAGGATATCTCCGCCCAGAGCCGCCACTCACTCTAATCAAGCGCCATCGCCTAAAAATAAAAAAGAGAAAAATAAATCATCCTCTCTTCTTGGCTGTTCGATTGTGAACGCTGGTCACCAGACTGGGCAAGTCGCACAAGCTGCTGGTGCAAGGGCGATAACGCCATCTATACTCTCCCCAACTCTAAACTCCCCAACCGTGAACTCTCCTGTTCCAAGTAATAACATTTGCTTCACGGCATTTCCTCTCCGAAAAGCAATATTTTTATCAAGACTGGCACCTGAAACATCGGTGGATAGCATAAAAAGTTATCTGGCGGCGAAAGTCCTGTCAGTCAACTTAAAGTGCATTAGCATTTTCAAAATGGCTCCTTCTCAATCTAGAGCAATCTCCTCTTTTAAAATACTAGTTCCGACTGAAAACAGTGATATGATGTTAAACAAACCACTGTGGCCAGTAGGATCCTTAATTAAGGAATTTATCCCTCGAGATCGTCCCCGTAATATCAAAGCAATAGTTTTGTCGCCTTCAAAAAACTAAATGTTTCTTCAGGCCCATTTTCTTTCATTTATCAAAATGTTAGGGGCCTAAATTTAAAAATTCGTTCTACTTTTCTAAATTCAGTGGGCACGGAGTTCTCCTGTTTGGCCTTCACTGAAACTTGGCTAAAACACGATCTTCATTCGTCGGGACTTTTTCACAATTCTCTCCAAGTCTTTAGCAAGGATCAAGTGAGTCGCATTGGTGGCTGTGTATTAATTGCCATATCTGCGTCAGTCCCGTCCAATTCAATAGAATTTCCCGCTTCTCCTGACGTTGAATTTATCGCCATTCGTGCCAGAATGCCTAATAAACAGCTATTTATAACCTGCTCCTATATTCCCCAAAATTCTTATATCTTCATTTACAAGAAACAGGCTGCCCTCATTTGTGAAGTGCCCAAGCGGTCTAGACCCACTGATTTCGTCGTTGCATTGGGGTCAACTTGCCTCAAGTCACTTGGTGTAACAGTGATAAGTCTGGCTGTTTGATTCCTACTTCAACATCTGATAAAGCTATTGTGTACTTTAACGAATTATTTGATTGTAATTTAGTTCAATATAGCCGTACCCCTAACTGTAATAATAGACTGCTTGATCTCTGCTTTGCCAATTTCCCTGAGATTAGTGTAAATTGTTACCCACCTTTTAGTTTACCTCAGGACCCTTACCATCCATACACGTGCATTTCCTTTCATCATAAGAAAACTTTTTTAAATAAATATTATGATTGTCATCAAATCAACATTGTTTTGCTAAAACATCGTCTTTCATATGAGGCTTGATTTCTTAACCGATAGTATTGAAAGCTTATTGTCATCTTTCTACAATACATTAAATCTAGCTGTTGCTGCATCTGCTCCGATCAAGCAGTGTCGACCTCGAAGCAGGTGTCCCCCGTGGTTTAATAAGACAAATAAATATTACAAGAATAGAAAAAACACGCTACTCAAAAAATATTCGAAAAGTGGCTCAGCGCTCGACTATTTCGTTTACTCGGTAGCGAGGCATAGATTTAGCTCCCTCACCCACCATTATTACTACAGATAACTTCAGTTGATTATATCCTTTCTGTTTGCTAATCCTAAATATTTTTTTAAATTTGTTAACTCTAAAAGAAAAATTTCCACATATCGCTCTCATGTTTCGTTTAATGGCTCTGACTCCTCGGATGATTTTGAAATCTCAAATCTGTTTGCTGAGTATATCCGACGAGACTTTTCGATTGCTAATTTCGATTTATCAGCAAACTACCCATATCCTATAACTAACTCGGTCTCAATTCCTAACTTGGTAATTTCGGAAGATGACGTTTTTAAAGGGTTGAGTTCTCTAAAATATTGTTGTGCGCCAGGACCTGATGGAATCCCATCATGTGTAGTTAAATCTTGCCCTATCGAGTTATGTGGTGTGATCTCAAAGATTTTTAACCTGTCCTTGAATTTAGGTCTTTTCCCTTCGTGTTGAAAGAGTAGTTTCCTTATTCCCATCCACAAAAGTGGAAGTAGCCAACTTGTTGAGAACTACAGAGGCATAGCCAAGTTGAGTGTCTTGCCCAAGTTGTTCGAGCGTATTGTGACTTAGCATTTGGCCTTTGCCATTAATTTGTATATTTCTCCGCACCAGCACGGCTTTCGGAAAGGGCGATCTACAGTCACCAACTTGTTAGAGTTTACCTGTCATGTTTTCAAGGCTTTTTCTATTAGCTCTCGCACAGATGTGATATGTACTGATTTAAGCAAAGCGTTTGATATGGTTAACCATAACTTACTTATCTTTAAACTCCAAGCCTCTGGCTTCCCTTTCTATTTAGTGAAATGGATAAGCTCTTATCTGCACAATAGATCCTTCAGGGTTTGGTTCAACTTCATCACCTCGGATGAATTCCCCGTTATATCTTGCGTATCTCAAGGCAGCCACTTAGGTCCCATTTTATTTAGTTTATACATTAACGATCTCCCATCGGTGGTTAATTCCAGCCAGATCTTAATGTATGCTGATGATGTGAGACTGTTTTCTTTGTAGGTTTGTTCTTGGCGTTTCCTTTGTAATCAAAGTAATAAATGGTGCTATTGACACGCCTTCATTACTTGGTGAAATAAGCTTTAATGTCCCTAACCGCTTCTCTAGGCACTTTATCTTGGTTAAGATTGGTCAGTGTAAATATAATTATGAGCTGTTTAATCCACTCAGAGTTGTTTGCATGAACCTAAATGACGTCCACTGCTTGTTCTCAATATCGGACTCTTTAAAGTCCATTAAAGCAACATTACTTAATAAGCCCGATTTACCTATGTCGTACCTAAACTAGCTTGTAACCTTAAAAAGTGGGTACGATTCGAAAATGAATTCTTATAAACTATTATCGGTTGCCAGGCTTATGCATGTTTGCGAGGGCTTAGGGCTTCATTTGCAATTTGGTCCTGTACCGGTTGTAAGTGTGGCTCTATGCTGATTGTGCACATGCTTTTTTTTTCCTTCTCATTTGTTTTATTGTACTTATACTAAGGTTTGTTATTAATTTATTATAAGTTCTGCTTTAAGTGCTAATTGAACTCGACTGTTATTTGTTTTAATTGAGTTTCATGTATAGGTAGAATTAAAATAAATAAATAAATTAGCCTTTCCAAACCTATCCAGGCTTAAGACTAAAATTGCTGCAAATTTTTATTTGAATGTTCAATTTCTTTGCGACGTACAAACAATAGTCAATTGCAGATGGTGACTTTTGAATTTTCTTGGCCATAATAATCTTATTCATATCTTCACTGAGAACAGATTTGTTTGAATTAAGAAGCTTGGGGACTATTTTAACTTTTAACTCATAAAGTCTATTTTCTAAAGCCGGGAGACCAGTTTCAATTATAATATTATTTATGAGCGTCTTCCGAAAAGCATAGCAATTTGCTCTGAGGGCTAGGTGATAGATCGGTTTAAGGATGTTGATATTAGATTTGCAGCTAATGCCATAAATTATCAAAGCGTAGTCAATCTTGCTTAACGCAAGCATTTTGGTAAGATAAGCAATAGTGTTAATATGCGCATGGATTCTCCAAGCAACATACTGTATGAAATTCACCATTATTAAAATAAAATTTTTTAACCGAAGACAGTGTGACTTCCAATAATATTTGTTGGAAAAAGTTAGCCCGAGAATATGCAGCGTCTGCACGTTTAGTACTGGTAAGTCATAAATATGCATCAAATGTGCATTTTTTTAGATTTTTGTATGGAAATTTTAGCCTCTGACGAGTTTGCCCATGCGGAGATATCTCGTCCAATAGATTCGAGGATGTTGATTGCCTTCGTGCTATATTTTTCTTTTGTAAAAATGTATACATCATCTGCGTAGAGACAATATTCCACTCTTGGTACACGGCAAAGGATTTTGCTAATTTCGTTGAAGACGATCTGGAAAGTGTGACAGAAAGAAGAGATCCTTGCGGAGCGCCATTCATTAGCGGAAAGGAATCAGAGAGATGATTGTTGATTCTAACTTTAAACCGCCGATGCGACATGAATGATTTGATGTAGTTGAAAAATTGGGGTTCAACATTCCATGATTTCAAGAGTCTTAAAATAACATGAAGACCAACTCTGTCAAATGCTTTTTCCAAATCAATTGAGAGAATTGTAACGTGATTTCGTTCGGAAATTGCTTTGCTTGTGAAAAAATCAATATGTAACAGAGCGTCGATGCACCCTCTACCCCGCTTGAAACCAACTTGTTGCTTTGTTATCAGGTTCTTGTACTCAAGAAAGCAAGATAATCTAGATGCCATAATCTTTTCCAATACCTTTGAGAGGCAAGATAAAAGAGAGATTGGGCGATAATCCGATGCAATGGAGACATTTTTAGATTTTGGAATTGGAACAACTGCTGCAGTTTCCACATGTAGGGTATATAGCCAGTCAAAAATACCGCATTATATAGGTCTAGCAATTTCGTTTTACTTGAATTAGACAGCACACTGATCATTTGGTAGGAGTTGCGGTGTAGACCAGGTGTCTTCCCCTTCGATTTGGAGAGACAACTTTTAAGTTCTAAGGTAGATATGCAATTTTGTAAAAAGGTGGCATATCTGTCAATACAATTTGAAAGAGTAATTGGAGTCCTATTATTTTCGATGAAAGCACTAGAAAAGTTGCTGTCAGAGAATAGAGCGTTGGCCTTTTTGTATAATAACAAATGATCATGATCAGGACATCTCTTAAAGCGGTGCCATAGATCCATTTTATTTTTCCTCAAAAACGAAAGCGTGCTGTTCCACCAAGGAACCGTAGCTCGTTTAAGAGAGCTGTTGGATTGAGGAATAGAAAGATGAGCAGCCGTGCGAATCGCTGTAGACATAATAACAGCATAATGGTTGCAGTTCCCGTTAAATGGCTTTGAATTCAGAAATGACTCGGCCTGTTTGGAGTAATTGATCTAATCCGCTTTATCTAGAAGGAATTTGGCCTGTTTTGCTGGAGTAGCAGGGGACATTGAAAGTTTAAGATCGATTATGATTGGAAAGTGATCACTATTATGTAGATCATCAGAAATAGACCAGGAAACCAAAGGAGGAAGTGAGGAAGAGCAACATGTTAAATCAATATGTGAAAAAGTATGATGAGTTGAAAAGTGCGTTAGTTTTCCATCATTTAAAATGCAGAGATTGTTTTAAATGAAAGCCTTTTCTAAAAGATTACCACGAGTGTTGTTCACTGTTGAGCCGCAGATGGTATTCCAGCTGTTGATCTCGCCGCATATAATTAATGGGGGAGAAAGTACGGAGAATAAATTGTAGAGTTCTTGCTATGAAAACGATTGCGAAGGTGGGATATAGAGCGAAAGCACTGTAAATTGTTTTTTTAAGATTATTTGTATCCTACGGCTTGTATATTTGAGCTTAAATTTATGCGTTTGTGAGGTATATTTGATTTTATAAAAACAACAACTCTTTGTTTGGAATATGAATTTTGATTAGCATTGGTGAGGTATCCAGTGTATGATTTGGACGGAATACGATTAAAAGAACTTCTACAAGAGGTCTCTTGAAGGGATATAAAGGGTGGATTAAAATCACATATGTTTGTACGGAGCTTATCAAAATTATTATTAAGTCCCTTAATGTTCAATTGTAGAATTTTAAAAATTTTATTTAACTGTAGTGACATGGAAACGGAGTGGTAGGTGGGTTAAGTTTACATGTCAGCGTCCCCGTCGAAAATGCCGCTATAGGAATTTTGCGTGAATAATTTGTTCTTACCAGCAGAATAATCTGTACTTAGGTGGCTGCGTATATTTGAACCGCCACGAGTGGGCACACGTGAATAATTTGAAATTGAAGGTTGATTAAGGAATGAAAGATTGGATTCATTACAGCTTGTAATTTGTTGACTAGAGTTGAGAGCTTCTGATTCGGGAGGATTTAGATTATTAGATTTCGGCATATGTGTTGTTGTTTTAATTTTATCAATATTTGCTGTTGTTTTAATTTTTTCAATATTTTCTTTGGCGGGCAATGGAACTGGTTTGGCAATGTAATTTTTGGTTGATGGTAGAACAGGTTTTTCGTTGGAAGGAGTTGGAGTTAAAAGTTTATTAGGCACTATTTGTGAGGCGACAACAGCGTAGGTAGTGCTTCTGCTAATTCTTTGAGTTCCAGATGGATTAATTTCCCGGTATTTGCGTCGCGCTTCACCCATGCTACAGTAATTATCTGTTTTGATTTTTAGAATTTCACACATTTGTATAAAACGTGGGCATTGTTTGTCTAACGCTGAGTGCTGATCATTGCAATTTATGCAGAAACTCTGCGTACACCTTTCAACATGTGGAAGAAGACCACAGCTAGCACATAACGGAACACTGTTGCGCCTTTTGCGGTATGACCCAGGCGTTGGCAGATTTTGCATCTCATGGGATTTGCAATGTGGAATTCTACTTCACGTTTATACCAAGCAACATAAATGCTCTATGGTCAATGATAGCGTTTAAAAGTGATAATGATCTTTCTTGTAGGAGAACGAGTTTCTCCGGTTGCACTTAGTTTAGTGAATTTATAAACATCAGTTACACGTGGATGACTCATTTCACGAACTATTTCGTCTTCTGGTACATTTAACTGAATAGAGTTTATCATGTAATTTAGCGGAAATGGTTCATAAATGAGCAAGTGATTCGGACTTCAAAATGTTCTCTGTCGCGCACGGATTGCCAGCGTGATCAGCTATATTACGATCGCGAGAATCGAAATAAAGTCAATACGTGAAGTTATGCCCTCTAGGGCTTTTTTTAAAAGCGAAAGGACTAATTTGTGATATTGTTATGTTGGCATCAGTTAAGGAAATTGCCACATATTTTTTATCAATAGAAGTGATGTTACTCATTGGCACTGCCGGAAAGTTCGAATTTTTATACCCATCCCCGAAGGATGAAGGGTGTATTCATTTTGTCAAAACATTTGCAACGCCCAAACACAAGCATCAGAGAGCCTAAAAAGTATATATATCCTTCATTAGCATCAAATTCTAAATCGATTTGTTCTAAACATTGTCCTGGTCGCGAAAATAAAGCTATCTTCTTTAAATTTGGCAGAAATATTGGATGTTCCTGCACGTAGGTTGATATTGAAAATTTGCCAAATCGGACGAAGGACATACCCATAGCCTTGCGCAGGCTGAGAACATTTCTCTTTTTAAAAGAAATGAAAAATTTGGATATTTCGCACATTACTCATAAACTACAGCGAATAAATGTACGTTCTTCCGTTAGCGAAAATGAAGACATCGTCTAGAAATTTGCAAAAGGATTTAGTATTGTACTAAACTTTTTAAAGGACATCCCTACAACGCCCACATGCTTCTACTATAAAAACTTTTATTTTGAAAATAGAAGAAGTTAGCTGCGCCCACTCCATATTATTGAGTCTGAAAATTAAACACTCGGTCCCGACTGAATTAAACTTTCTTACTTGTTTTTCTTTGCGATAATTTGACGGTTAATAAATGGAATCTATTGGAGTTTTTATTTCACGGGCCCGTGGCCATAATGCGTTTTTTGGTTTTATTTTTATTACTAATTTAGCCAGAGAAATATAAGACTAAAGTCATAAAGCACTAGCATCTAAAGCTATTGGCTCTCTTTGTTGTCACTTTACTATATAATGACTTATAAAAAAGAAAACACTCACTTGAAAAAATATTGGGAACTACTAAATAGTATAGAATGTCAATTGTAAATTTTTTTTGATATTTATTTTCTTCCTTTCTTTCTTTTTTTTTTTGATATAAAGAAACAAACGCACACATTACCCGCGATAATTTCCTGAGCAAAAAGACTGAAAAGACCAAATTCTCAGTCAACGATAATTAAAAAAAATCACAAACGAAAAAGTAAACATGGATTATTCAGAACATAATACAAAATCGAATCATGATACATATATTCTTGCTTAATACTACTGCTAAGTCCCACTTATATTATTATATGCTATATTCAAACTTATATTACTGCTAAGAATATTTTAGGGTTTTCTTTGTGCTTGCTGACGGATAACATCGATTTACAAATGTTTATCTGCGGACTTATGTAAAGAGTATATATCCTTAGATTTAAATTTTATCTCATTTCGAGAATTCTACTTCAAGGTTGACATTGAAAGATAAACAAATACACGTAACCATCGTTCTAATTTTAAAATAGGCAAACTCTGCTTACAAACATGTCCAGAAATCAAATGAATCCTCAAGAAAGGAAATTTTAAATATTGGCTTAATTTGAAGCCAACAACAAGCGCAGGCAAGAAATTTACTATAAATATTTATTAGGCTTGTATTAAAGATTAGGGCAGAGTTGTTCCTATCTGCCCACAGCTCGTGATTACATCATAGCTTTGTAAGGCAGTGCAAGTCCGTGATACTTCCTATGAATATAACGTTTCTGCTTCGTTTGTTTATTAAAGGTGTACTTGCGACCGGATTTCTGAAATTTTTAACCACGATCCCATGTTTTCAAAAGCAGGAGTATGCCTAGAGAGCCGAAGGGCTATCAAAATAAATTCTAAAATTCGCTGCTTTATATTTTTCAAATAACATAATTCTTTTTGGAAGGTTGTTTTTTTTCTTCTTAATATTGGAGTTATCTATATTCTCATTAAAAAGCTGCCATAATTTTAAAAGGAAAAGAATTTTCTTGCGATTTTTTTAAGTTAATTGATTTGGCAAATGTAGTCGTATGTGTACGTGAGAACTTGGTTTAAAAATTTTGCTTTGGCTTCTGCGAGAACACCAGGTGGTGCTTTGATATTTTATGGTTAATGCTGGGCAGTTAATAGATATACGTATAGCTTGAAAGGATAATTTAAAGCTCACAATACTTTCACTGCGGCTTAAAGTGCTTGAAGTAAGAATCAAATAACAATTTTTCTTTTACTTTTCTTTCCGTAGACAGAAAAGAAAGAAAAAAAAGAAATAAAAAGTACACACATACACACTTGAGAACATTTCGTGCTAATGTTAAAAGAAAATTTGTTGTTATGATCGATAGCATGAAGATAACATAGGGCGTTGATAATGAACACGATGGCAATGATTTTAATGTAGTTGAGTCGTATCGTTATCGTATTGGAGAGGGTTTTTCTACGCCATGGCTTCCCCAAGTTTTATTTTTCTCTTGTTGTTACCGTTAGTGTGGCTGTTGTTTTTATTATTATAATCTTTGTCTTTTGCTTCGTTGCATTTTCTACAGTTTAGCTTGCATTTCTCTTATATCTCTGATGTACTTGATCTTTAAAGTAACGCTTGACATACTTTGGCTATTTTTGTGCTTTTTATGTCATGGTTGTTGGTTTCGTTCCTGTCGTTTTGGCTATTATTATTGTTGGTCATACAACACAAGAAAAGTTGTTTAAGAGGCAAAGAAACAAAAAGCAAAGAAAATCAAATAACAAATTGAGGAAAATCTTGTCAGTTTTAGTAGCAGAAAAAATATAAAAAATTGATAGTGTTTTGCTTTGCCACACTAATGTTTAGTCTTAAAGTTCAAGTGAAAATCTCGGGCTTATAAACACACACAGGTGCACGCCTAATCATATATACATACACTTCTATTTTCTATTTCTACTTTTGTCAAAACGAGAAAGTTGCCGCAAAAGTGTTTTTAATTGCTATTCATAATTCTTGTCGACATGCAGCGGCATTATTATCAATATTAACACAAATACAATGGTAGATCTTAAAAACAACACGATTGGAAATTTTTTGCTCAAGCTCCTGGTGATATTGTTTATAAATATATAATATGCAAATATATCATAAAGTGTATAAAAAATATTTAGCCTTACAGTATGGTTATGTTATTATAGGAAAATCTTGTTATGGAGCTAGATAAACAGTAATTTTTACACTATAAAATTTTAGAACTTTCCGGTGAGGAAATTCTGATGTCGGATTTTGGCAAGGGCTCATCTTCAAACCCAACTTAGGTCTATCTAGTGAATGTTGTAAAAATACGCTATACAAGGAATGCATAAAAATGAAACAAAAAATTTCTTACAATTTTCAATGGATCATATGTGAGTTTATTGTACGATCATTTGCCCAGAGTTCGCCTTGCGAAATAATTTTCAAATATCGTTTTTCCAGGTATCACTGGCTCAAAATTCGTAAAGCTTTTTTTCGATTTGATCTTAATAATTATAACGGATGACCATTTCTTATCCGTCAGTAGATGTTCTTTGATAAATACTCATTTGACAATATTTTGGATTCTGATGGTAAGGCAATGAAAAAGTATTTATTATATTTTTGAGGACGAAAAGTTAAACCCTTGATGCAGTCAATGCTGGCTTATTCACTTTCTCGTGAAAGTGATTTAACAAACTCTTAAATGTTAGTTTTGACAATGCATTTTGGGTCGTAAACTGTGTAGGCTTCTTGAGAAAAGTATGTAAAACTTGTATTTTTATTCAAAAAAACAAAGCGCGTTTGCGGAAAAGTTTATTCGGTTCACGTTTTGGTGTCTTATGTCAAATTAGCAGAAGTTCATATTATCACTAGCAATAAACATTAGCTGCCAAATGGTGTTTGTTTTAGCTTGCTATTCGGAACATTAACACCATCTTGTGGGCAAAACTTCGCCTCTTTTAGATTGTCCAACATATGTTTGCATATATGTATAATATACACACTTCTTTTTTTTTTCTTCTTCGCTTTTCGTTCAGAAAAGTCTAGTAGTCGACTGCCTGTTCCATTTTGCCATTCTTAAAGTCCCGGCAATAGCTCGCAATTTCGTAGCGTTCATTTCTAATATTTATGTAAGCGCCGAGTAAATTGAAGTATTGTGCCTACGAGAAAAGACGTTTAATTTAAATTAAAATTTTTTCATTGACCCAGAAATCAATTTGAATGCTATAAATTGTCAGAATATAACAACAATTTCACAGCCACCTCCAGCACCATTGTTAGCAATGTCGTCATCACCACCTTCACCTTCATCATCGTAAATAACATTTGAAATTTCCAGAGAAATTCTGCAAGGTATTGTTGCTGTTGTTGCATTCAAAGAGTGGGTGAAATTTTCTTACACTGCTTTATTTCTCGATCACTGATGATGATGTTGAGGTTAACGACTTTAACATCATCTTACACAAGAAGCCTGTACACAAAAGGTACTTTTTCCATTGTTGCATTGTATTTGCAATTGTTGTTAGAATTTTAAGTCATTATTTTTTTTTTCTATGTTTTTTCTTGTGTTTTCTGGACTTTTTCTTTGTTTTTTTTTTTTTTTTTTTTTTTTTGTTTTTTACGTTGTGCGAGATTGTTGGGTCGCAATTTGATTGTGTATAAGATTTTTTCCCTTTCTCTTGTTTTTTGCTCTCTCGTTTCCCTAACTTTTGACTGAAGTCAATATGTTTTATTTCAACAAAGGCAAGTTTATGCGCGTGCATTTTTGTTTCTGTGCACATTTTAGTTTCTTTCTTGTGTAAACAGTGGATTGTATGACTTTCTCCTTGCAATTTCTAAATTATAGAGTGTGACGTTACGCGATATCTGAATTATAAAACTCTGTTTTAATATATTTTTCTACTCACTTATAAAGCGTTGCGCAGCTAATATTACGGTGAATTAGTTTCTCTATCCGTCGCTTTGGGAGCATTTTAGAAAGAAGCTAATGTTGGTAATATTGCCATTTTGCAACATAAAAATATTTACGTATATATGGTCGATTGCAGTTAACAGAAGCACCATTATATCAAATGTGCTGAAGGCGAAGCTAAGCTATGAGACAAAGGCGCAATTTTTCAATACAGTCGCTTAGTAATTTAAAGTGTGCCAGGCAGAGGGGAATTCTATTGATTACTCACTCTAACTCTAAATCGCCTATGTGACACGACGTTAGAAAGGAGTATAGATATACTCTCCGGCTGAAAAAAAGGACTGAAGAAAATGTTGTGAACATGTGGATAGTGAAATGTCAGTTTTAGATTTTTAGCGTACTGTCAGAGTTTTTAAGACTTCGTCTCCTTGTCCTATACCAGCAAGGTTAGATGGCATTTGTATTAATCATCTCAAGGTGTTGAATATTGAACATATGCTCATTTTACCCAATACTCGTGCTTAGAGTGGTATCTTGAATCTGAGTGCGTTCTCAGCAATTTCCAATTTGGTCTTAGGCGCCCCAGATCCGCCAAAGATAACATTATAAGTATCATGTTCTGATTGCCTGTTTTTGTATAAAACATGACGTTTTGATTCTGCTAACATTAACATCTTAAAGTCCTTCCTACTGTCTTTGAATTTCCCTGCTAGATTCTGTAATTTAATAATTTAATAATCTCTTTCTTTACCAGAACATTTTAATTAGCAACGATGAGGTCAACGTGCATAAGGGATTTTTCCCCAGGGTTCTATGGAAAGACTTTCTGGCTTTAATATATTGGAACATAAGCCGTCTTTCGCGATTTTTCGTTACTTATTTAATTCCTTTTGAAATAAAGTTCGTGTCACTGATTTGTGAATTATAATATAGTGTATGTTTTATTTACAAAATTAGGAAATCTATTTACAAATTATTTACAGAAACTTATATTTTTAATTCTCGTTTTGATCTTGTACGTTCTAATATTGCAATTCAAAATTGTTGATTCGACTCTCTAGACTCACTTTCGACTGAATTTTCGACGCGCTTATGACTGACAGAAATACTCTGCTTATATATCTTTTTACAAGCAGGTTACCATTACCTAAATTCAATAATCCGTTTTTCCGCTAAATTTCTGTCAATTGTTGTCAATTTGTGACCACTCGGCGGCTGCTTGACGTAGGTAAGACGCTATGAATGTTGGTTTTTTCCTTCTTTAGAGTTTAGCTTGTTAGAAAAACGACTAATTTTCATGAAAACTCAAAACATTAAAAATTGCATTTGCGTAAAAATATATATGTTAAAATAATTTTCAGCTTTCTTCAGAATATCTCAGTTGGTTATAGTGACAAACTGATCAGCTTCAATTTTCATTCAGATGAAGAGTTGTGTAGACACTCTCTGCAATCCGCCCTTGATATTAACTCCTTTCGCTTTGAGCTTCTTCAGTCCATACTTTCAATTAATAAGACTAAGTGCGTGGTCTTTTATAAAAAAGTAGAGATGCTACTCCATTTCTCATATGTGGTGCCAATATACCGTTTGTCAAAATCTCCGATTTTTCAGACTTTGTTCTTTCTCCTGCTGCTCATATTGACAAAATTACCAAGGAATGTTTCCAACTAATTAATATCCTGAAATCCATTTGTGGTATTTTACGGAGCTATGATCCTTCTTGTATAATTCAAAAATATATCTCGGACTAGTAAGGTCAAAATCGGGATACGCTTAGCCGCCTTTATTGGACATTTCCACTAAGTTTCTTTGGAATTGATGCAAAATTCAATAGAAATGTCTTCCTAGCTTTTGGCGCCTTAAAATCCACTCTTAAAGTAAGCGTAGAACAAATGACAAATACTGTGCCTCTATCTGAAAGCTTTCGTTTTCACAGTATTTTCAACGAGTAATTAAATTTCTGCCAATGAAGAAATCACACTTACTCCTGCAGAAGCGAAACGCTGTTACTTGAATTTGGTTAACGCCAAATGGACACATTTTTCACCCGTCCTTACTCTGGATGTAAGTCTGATTTTGTAGATAGCGGTCCCTAGTTCCCAAATATTAACCTCCATGCTTATTTCTCAAATCAGTCATGAAGCTCTGTATTATTAGCTGAATGCCTTAAGATCTTAGAAATCATCCGCTTTGTGAGTACTCAATCACAGAAAAAATTAAGTGAACTCATCGTTATATATTAGAAATCAAATCTTTACTATAAAGTCTCATATCTGATGCATTTTGTTTCCATTTTCTCTGGGTGCCTAGTCATATGGGAATTGTTGGCAATAGCACTGCAGATAAAATTTCTTCTTTCAGACCATCTAATTTTAATGATCGTACTCTAATTTCTGCAGATCTGAGGGCAATCGATAAAAAACATTAATTTCTTTCTTGGCAACAGCGATAGAGTAACTCACCTTATGGTCGTCATTTATAGTCTTTATTTCCACAAATAAATAAATTGGTTTATCAGTTGCAGGCTCAGACATGACATTATCTGTCTTATTAATAGGCTGATGTTTAATCACACGAGATTCTTAGGATATGAATCCTTGTCATATCCTATTTGTCTGTCCGAATGATACCGCTTATATTCGCCGTTCCGCACTCAGAAAATTGAGTAATGTGGCCTTCGTGGCCACTTCGCAATCTTTTCTTCCTTTAAATCATGACATGAAGACGTATAAGAGTTCACAGTCAAATTATAAACCTAGTCTCTTTTACTATCAGACTCATCAATTCCTTCATATGACGCTTTATACTCATGTACTACATTACTTCTTACATAACGGAATTTACTGCTCGCTGTTGTGTTCTATCTTATATGGCGGACGAGTAATATATACATTTTAATAAAAATTAAGTAAAGAAAAAATAATGAGGGGAACGTACAGCACGCTAAGTTAAAAAGACTTTAACCAAATAAACATTAAAATAAATAAATAATAATATTATATGCCAAATCTAACCCCAACTTTACTAAGGCCCAAACAAAGAACTCTGTGTTCACATTAGGTCTTTTTTACACATCCCAGCGAATTTTGGTTTGGCCGTTGATTTGTTGAAAACAGAAGAAGAAAAAACATATAGAAACTCATTTTTGAAAATATGTTTGATATTTGGACATTATTTCTATATTTAACTATCGTTAACAACCGAATCGTAAAGGCATTAGATACGCGGGCAAAAGAACTGCTCGTAATTTCACTGAATGTTTTTTGCAAGACGACCGACGCTACTCGCATAATGCGTATGCATATCATAAGCATCCAGCTGTATTAGCCTGGCCACCGTATGGCGCAGAACAAATAAAGTATCAAGCTTACGGTGTAACAATAGATGGAAAAGGGATATTAATCAATTTTGCCAAAATTAAAGGCAAACTTGCATACGTTAGGGCGCAGAACAAATAAAGTATCAAGCTTACGGTGTAACAATAGATGGAAAAGGGATATTAATCAATTTTGCCAAAATTAAAGGCAAACTTGCATACGTTAGGGATTTGTCACGCATACTTTCGCCACAAGGATATTCTTCCGGCTGGGAAAAAGTGATTAACTACGATGACAGCCATTGACTCGTAATTGTTTTCTGAGCATACTCTGGCTATAAAATTCAAGATTTTTATTATAAATTTACCTGACAAGAAAATAGACACAGGTATTCATTGCATTACATTAGAGAGCAGTGCTTATCCGGGTGTCCAGACCTACGCGAGAATGATATGTTTGTTAAGCTTAAATGACCTTCTAAAAAATATGTTAACCCTTGCATTTATACTGTTGACTTGCCCGCTTTTACTGATTACGTCTTAGGGGATATTATTGGTGAGAATTGTGATATTGAAAAACGACGTCCTTTCGTCAGCGTGTGCAAGCACGTCGTGTGGATTAAGGCGAACTTGAAACAACAACACACATTGTCATGGGAGTTTTCAGTACCAAAAATTGTTTTCAAATGTATATTACAACTCAGTTTTTGGGGCATAAATATAAACTAACCATATGTGTGAGAAAATAGAATATACATGAATGTTTACCTGGTTCGAATTGATTTCTTCAAGAAAAAAAATTAATCTATTTTTTCTTAATCAAATAATGTGGTAAAGTAAAAATTACACTATGAACTCTAATTCACCGCGAAGTAGGGCTTGTTAATTTCGATTCATTTGAGTTAAGTCTTAAATTCTTCAAGAAAAAAAAATTAATAGAAACTGAAGTTGTACGTTTACGAAATGTCTAATGAATGCGACTGTGCACGAGCGATTTGATTTTGCGAGTATCATGAAAATTAATTCAAGGCGTCTGTTTGTTGGTTTCATGAAATCCAAAAAATTTTCTTAGTAACTAAGCTGTTGAAAGGAAAGAAAAGGAACGACTTTGCAGCAGAAATCATCATTCTTTCCTTAATATTATTTGAGCTACTGCATTTTAATCGAAAAGTAAGAAAGCCGTCTTAAGCCGTCCGTAAATTTTTTTGTTTGTTTCGTTTTTATTAAAATTAAGCTGAAGCACAGCTCAGAAAGTTTTTTTAGCCCATAAAACTGCCCTTATAGCTGCGTCAAGTTTTCCATTATCATATGTTGCTTCAAAGTCTATCATTTAATCATAGTTGAAAGTTAGCGCAAATTTACTTGTGTTAACTAGCCAGTTTACGCTCATAATAGTCTGTTTCGTAAGTAAGTCTTCTATAAAAATTCGTGTTGGCATAAGTATTTAATAATGATCTCAGAAATCTTAGAAATGTAAAAAGTAAATGATGGAGACGTACGCGAAAATGCTGATGGTAATATGAAAATGGGTTCTGCACGATTAATTTTTGTCGAATTTTGCATTCGAGCGAAATTATGAATTGCTTCAACGTCAATTGTTGAAAATAAAGTTCAGTACAGCGCGTTCTTGCTGAAAAAGTCTACATACGAATAATTAGTCAGTGCACTGCTAATAACCAATTTTGTATATTTCCGATAGCTTTGATAAATTATATTGGAAAATTTTCGGTTGCTATAGGTAACAAATTACCTACAATTTTTTGGGATGTCTTGCATGTTTCGTTTATTCATTTTTTTTAAGAATTGTGCTTATGTTCATAAATTAGTTACTATCACACAAATTGCGAATATGCTTGCTGTGTTGAGAGGAAAAACAATCAATTGTAACGTCCAAAAAATCTTCAGATATCAGTTGAACTCTTATTAATCTGCAAATTACAACCGGGAAAACAAAACTATCGTTGCCCCGTACTATATATTTTTGGCGTTTGATTTTGATGATCACATCAAAATTTAAAAGAGAATCCAATTTAAAAAAGAAAAAAGTGTATCAGTAATGTAAATTGATTGCTGTTTATTAATTTTGTTGCTATTTAAAATTATATGTATATACAAAAATTGTGTTTATGATGATTACCTATACCTATGACGATGACATGGCGATGATGATAGTGTGACGAACACGTCGATAAATTTTTATTCAATTAAAAATTTTTCGATTTGAACACATAAACTGTTTACTTGACAGTTTCATAAACATGAATATAAAAGATATTAACAGAAAAATAAAAAAAACATAACAGAAAATTTATCTTCATTGATGATGATGATGAAAAGAAAAAATTCAAGAAAATATTGCAAAGCAAGTAGTTACCAAGCACAGCTGAGAAAGGCGACAGTTGGAAAGGGGGATGTAGTAAGAGACAGTGAGGCGGATGAAGGGGCGAGGAGGCAAGAAAGAGAGAGAGAAAGAAAGAAAACCAGTTAAGTTAGTTTCCTTCCGGATTCAATTATGTCGTTTTTTTTAGTTGTTTATGCACAAGTAAATGGTTGTTCGTTATATGTGTATCAGTAAGCACGTGTTTGTGTGTACATTTTTAGAGTGTTTTCCTGCATTTGGCACCGCAAAGTGCAGACATAAGCAATAAGGTAATATTTTTCATGTTCACGGCCATAACGATCTGGCAATCGAGCCGGTCTTTTTTCTCCACGTTAAAGTCGTCGCCAAGTCAGCGAATTACTAAGTCAGTCGGTTAGTAAGTAAATGTGCGAGTGCATCTTTGTTATAGCGTGCGGAGCGCTATGTCATTAGTATATCTTATTTTCCTATAATAATTTTTTTCTTCAATTTTTTAATTTTAGCTTCGTGTGGTTTTTTTTTATTGTGAGTGTAATGGTGAACGTGGTTATGTTTTGTGCTTATATGTTTGCTGGTACGTTTATGCGTGGTTGGATATAAATGAATGATAGCGTATTGTGGTTTCATAATTTTTTTTCCTTTTTAAGTTATTTTAAAACATTTTGTTTTGTCATGTTTGCCTTCTTTTGTCTCTTTCTAATTTTTCTTTTCATTTTTATTTTTTCTGGTTTTTAATGTACTTTCCTAACCAGAAATCCGATTTCTTTGAAAAGCAGTCAATAATTAATTAAATTTAGTTTAATTGAGAGAAATTGGAGAAATGTGCTGTACGAATTTGTTGTCTGTTGTCCACTGTGTTATGCTATTTTTGCGTGTTATGTTGATTTTTGTCGGAAAGTATAGCTGGCGACACATTTATAGTCAGACTTTCTGACTTATCAATATTCACCGGCTTCAGTCGACAACTGCATATAGGCGAAAGTGTTAATTGGCTACATTTTTTTTCTTATTGGGAAAGTTTTTCGTAACTTCAAAATGAAAAACTAAACTGACTCAACTCTGAAGTAGAAGATGTAATGAATTAAAAAAAAAAAAGCTGCAAGCGTGCGTTACGTAGATGTTGTGTAGAAAATAGTTTTAGTGAAATTTCAATTTTTTTACTTTATAATCTCTCACTATAATATTAGGGAAATTAAAAGACTTAAGACACAAACTTGATAAGTTAATGAAACAAAAGCTTGTAAAGAAAATTTCATTAAGGAATTTTTAATAGCTTTCATTTGTTAATGTAGCCTATATATTATCATATGTACGATTACAGGATAATATAATATACACTTACATTGATACCATCATAAACAAAGAACAGGTGACAGAGCTTCTATAGCATACGATAATGGTTCATTAGTACGAAGACGCGGAATTGAAAAAAATATCATTTTCTTTGCTAATATAAATAGGTCTCTACCTTTCTTGATAAAAGCACTTAGTGCATATTTGGTCAAATTTCGCGGAGAAACGAGTATCGCTTTAACTTATCTATGACGCGAAGGAATTGCTTTTGGTGTATGCAAAGTTTTTTTTCATTAGATTTTTAACTGCCTGATAAGGTGTATGTATCTTAGGATAAAATCTCAACACGCACTTATCCAAGTGTACATATACTTAATGAAGAAATGAATGAAGAAAGTACATTTGTTTCGTGACGCATCTTTACTGTCCAGCACTTATACCAACTTGAAAAAATATGTTGATAATTTTGGGTATTTGGCGTTTGGTAAATTAAAAAGGTTTCTATTCGGATTTTGGTAATAATATGGTTAAACTTAATTTAAAAAATTAATTACGCCGGATCATAATATAATTATTAGAAGTCAAGTGCTTTTTCTACTTTTCATCCAAATGCAAATACTTTCAAACTTTTCATTTTTTTTAGTAGATGTCTATAGAGTCGCGTAATGTAAGTAACCTAAGTAACACGAATTTTATCAAACCACTTCGTTCACCGTCTATTATATTATTATTATTATTATAATTTTAGACTAATGAAATAAGCTCTTAGACTAAAAATAAGGACATTGAGCATTAGCAGTACAGGCTATTGGCTCTAATATAAATAAAAGTACATTAGATAATGAGCTTAGTAGTATTAATAAAGCAATATATAGAATCGATATTCCGTTCTGAAGCTGATTTTAGAATGTCCAAGGGGTTAGTCGTGCCAAATGCAGTACTTCTAGCCGAGGAAAAGTTAAGGCAGTAGCAGAGAATTTGCTTTGTAGCTTTCCCCACAACTGCAGATTGGGGAGGAAAACTTCTTCAAGATCCATTGGTGAGTTGCAGTTGTATGACCAAGGCGAATTCTCGTAAATGTTTGAATCTTCGTTTTCTCAACATTTGGTATGGTAAATTTCCTTCTGCAATTTTCTCTTTAACATTTCTTCCAATGTATCTTTGAAGATCCAATTTTTCGATGACATGATCCATAATTAGAGGAGCAGAAGTAGCATACTTTGCCGCTCGATCAGCCTGCTCATTTCCCAATAAACCGATGTGAATTGGTACCCATAACATTTTAATTTTTCTGTCGGGTGTAGTAATTATATTCCTTAATTTGTTGATGGTGTTCCATCTCGAAGTTGAAAGATTCCGAATAGCTTGTAATACAGACACACTGTCAGTAACAATGACGGTTTTGAGTTTATTTTTATGGGCAAGGTTCGCAGCATGAAGGATAGCTCTGGTTTCGGTTGAGAAAGTTGAAATACTTTCTTGAAATATGTGATTGAGAAGAACCTGTCCTGTAGCATCTACCACGGCACAAACAGGAGGCAGGCCAAAAGATTTTGAGCCGTCTGTGTATAAAAGATTCCAACCAGTACTCTCCGGTACTTGGGTTTTTTCAGCTATTAGATTCCTGAAGACGTAATTTGGAGTATCTTCTTTCTTATGCATAGACAGCGAGATGTCAAAAGACCAGTCTTTCAAAATCCATGACGGTTTAACACCAAAAGAGCGGAAAATTTTTAAGGGAATATTCAATTTCTTTGCGACGTACAAACAATGGTCAATTGCGGATGGTGACTTTGGAATTTTCTTCGCAACAATAATCTTTTTCACTTCATCACCGGGAATAGATTTGTTTGAATTAAGAAGCTTGGCGACTATTTTAGCTTTTAACTCATAAAGTCTATTTTCTAAAGTTGGGAGACCAGTTTCAATTATAATGTTATTTATGGGCGTCGTCCGAAAAGCATAACAACTTGCTTTGAGGGCTTGGTGATAGATCGGTTTAAGGATGTTGATATTAGATTTGCAGCTAATGCCATAAATTATCAAAGCGTAGTCAATCTTGCTTAACGCAAGCATTTTGGTAAGATAAGCAATAGTGTTAATATGCGCATGGATTCTCCAAGCAACATACTGCATGAAATTCACCATTATTAAAATAAAATTTTTTAACCGAAGACAGTATGTTTTCCAACAATATTTATTGGGAAACGTGAGCCCTAGAATATGGAGCGTTCGCACTTTTAGTACTGGTAAAGCATTAATATGCATCAGTAGATTTCCTGCATCACATATCTGCTTTCGACAAATGTGCATGTTTTTGTGTTGTGAGATTTTTGTATAGAAATTTTAGCGCTTGACCAGTTTGCCCATGCGGAGATCTCTCGTCCCATAGATTCGATGATGTTGATTGCCTTCGTGCTATCTTTTTCTTTTGTAAAAATGTATATATCGTCCGCCTAGATATAATGTTCGATTCTCGATACACGGCAAAGCATTTTACTAATTTCATTGAAAGCGATCTAAAAAAGCCTGACAGAAAAAGAAGATGCTTGTGGAATGCCACTCCTTAGCGGAAAGGAATCAGAGAGATGATTTATGTACTTGAAGAATTTGGGTACTACATTCCATTATTTCAAGAGTCTTAAAATCAGAAATGACTCGGCCTGTTTGAAGTAATTATTCCAATCCGCATTATCTAGAAGCAATTTGTGTTGTTTTGGTAAAGTAACAGAGGACTCCCAAAGGTTAAGATCGATTATGATTGGAAAGTGATCACTGTTATGTGGACCACCAGGAATAGACCAGGAAACCAAAGGAAGAAGTGACAGATGTGAAAAGGTGTGATGAGCCGAAAAGTGCGTCGGTTTTCCATCATTTAAAATGCAAAGTGTACCGTTTTTTTGAGAACGCAGCCTAGCTCTTGGTCGGTAGAGCGGTTGTCTTCGGCCCGTGATTCCTCATCACAAAAAAACATTAAATAATAATAAAAACAAAATAAAACAAAGGTCTTTCATTTACACTATATACTTTTATACACTTTTATGCGTATTATATCGTCTGTCGTGTACGTTGTCCGTTGGTCTCTCCTTCGTGCGTCGGCATCTGTCTAGGGTCCCCCTACTTCCCCTCACGCGTACACAGCCTCGTACCCCCGCTACACTTTACTTAAAGTTTACGAATACCTGACTGTTGACAGCTGAACATGTACCGCCCTTTTGCTCCAGTCGCTGAGGTTTCACAAAAGCAGATGTGGGCACAATACTTGCAATATTGTCATCCATACTGCCGACGATCGATATTGTCCTAGTTGAAGCGCTACCGCCTGTTAGATGGAATGGCAAGGTTTAACACCTGTGGGAATGCCCAGTTGCACACAAAGAGCAATTACGGTTCCACGTTTATTTTCGTTTGGATCCAAACCTTCGAATGGCTTCAATAGTGATAGATTAGCATTAAAGAAGTGCGGAAATAGGACGGCCAAAGGTTTATTGTAGCCGCAGGCGTTATATTGCCCTGATCTCCTTTTTTTCTACCGTCACTGTCAAAGGACTTTCGTGCAATTTAAAGTTATAAGCTTCAATTCCATTAATGGTGCTAGGATGGGTAAACACGATAGGTAGTGTACGGCAGAATGCTTTGCGGCAGTTGGAAAATCTTCCCCCTTCTCTGCATCATGAGGAAATAAGAAACGATCGAAAGTGTCATATACCCAATTGCAGTTGGTTAAGTTTCGTTTTCTGTATAATAGTTTGGCTGTCGGCCCTTCGATATTTTACTGCCAGTTTAGTGCATGTTAACCACTTTACGGCCTCCATAAAACATGTGTTCTAATAACCCGAATTTCTCAAAACTAATAATTTTGAGGTAAGTCACTGTTATACCCAAGATTGGTTTCAACTGTAGTTTGCTTGCCAAAACCTTTAAAGCCATGGCAGTTATCATTGAGCAGGAAGAAGCCACCGACGTGGGACCCAAATAAGGTATCTTCTGAGCAATGATTTTATCTATCTTAGGGTCACCGGATCACTTACAAACTGGACCGTGCGCTTCGGTAGAAACGTTCAATTGTAGAATTTTAAAAATTTTATTTAACTGTAGTGACATGGAAACGGAGTGGTAGGTGGGTTAAGTTTACATGTCAGCGTCCCCGTCGAAAATGCCGCTATAGGAATTTTGCGTGAATAATTTGTTCTTACCAGCAGAATAATCTGTACTTAGGTGGCTGCGTATATTTGAACCGCCACGAGTGGGCACACGTGAATAATTTGAAATTGAAGGTTGATTAAGGAATGAAAGATTGGATTCATTACAGCTTGTAATTTGTTGACTAGAGTTGAGAGCTTCTGATTCGGGAGGATTTAGATTATTAGATTTCGGCATATGTGTTGTTGTTTTAATTTTATCAATATTTGCTGTTGTTTTAATTTTTTCAATATTTTCTTTGGCGGGCAATGGAACTGGTTTGGCAATGTAATTTTTGGTTGATGGTAGAACAGGTTTTTCGTTGGAAGGAGTTGGAGTTAAAAGTTTATTAGGCACTATTTGCGAGGCGACAACAGCGTAGGTATTGCTTCTGCTAATTCTTTGGGTTCCAGATGGATTAATTTCCCGGTATTTGCGTCGCGCTTCACCCATGCTACAGTAATTATCTGTTTTGATTTTTAGAATTTCACGCATTTGTATAAAACGTGGGCATTGTTTGTCTAACGCTGAGTGCTGATAATTGCAATTTATACAGCAACTCTGCGTACACCTTTCAACATATGGAAGAAGACACACAGCTAGCGCATAACGGAGCACTGTTGCACCTTTTTGCGGTATGACCCAGGCGTTGGCAGTGTCTGCATCTCATGGGATTTGCAATGTAGAGTTCTACTTCACATTTCTACCACGCTACATCAACCGTTGGCGGAAGCCGATAACGGTCAAAAGTCAAAATAATTCTTCCTGTAGGAGAGCGGGTTTTTCCATCGTCATTTAATTTGATGAATTTGTAGACTTCAGTTACTCCTTGACTGCCCATTTCACGAACAATTTCATCCTCCGGCATATGCTTTAAGCATTGGGCATAAACTACGCCTTGAACCGATTTCAATTTGTCATGCAGTTTAGCGGATATAGCACATAAATTAGCTAGTGATTCCGATTTTATGAGCTTTTCGGTTGCGCTTGGGTTCCCGGCGAGGACAAGTAAATTCCCATCGCGTAAAATCGATATAGAGTCTATATATGTTGTAACGCTATCTAGTGCTTTTTTAATAGCGGAAGGGCAAATTTGCGAAATTTTTGTGGAGGGATCAGTTGGAGAAATCACAGCATATTTTTTGTCAATAGGAATGATGTTACTGGTTGACAACACCGGAAAGTCGGAATTTTAAATTTTTTTTCTTTTGGGGGATACGTCTGCTAATAGATGAAATCTATATGAGTTTTTATCTGGCGCCATCGGGGCCATTATGCCTTATGGTTGTCTATTATTTAGTAAATTGGGAAATAATCACTCACTTGAAAAGGTTTGGGAGCTGCTGAGTATAATGACAATTGTTTTCAATATTTTATTTTTCTTTTATGTTTTTTGTTTTTATTTTGATTTTTTTTATTATATTTACAGAAAACGAAAGCAAATATCGTATCTGCGATAATCAGTTTTTGCAAAACCACAAAAAAAAACGCGGATTAAACACACAAAAACACCGCAAAAAAATAAAAAATCGCAGACGAAAAACAAAACACGCACTACTCAGAACACAAGTCGATGTCGAATGCGCTCACCGTCTAAAAAGCGGCAGTTTAGACGTTTTTCCGAAATCAGTGGTACAAATATAAGTCGCCCGTTTCCGATGTGGACATTGCGATGTTAAAAACGCTTCTGGATCTGGTCGGCCAGTGGTTTTTATGACATCAAAATCGTTGATAAAAATGGACTGAAAGCCATTTTAGATAAGACGACTGGCAGGCTATAAAAACAGAGTTTTATGGTAATAAAAAGATGGAGGAGCCGGCGAAGCAGCGCTAAGAGTAGCCAATTCAAATTGACCTCGCATAAAATAATGCTTTATATTTAATGACGTTGCAAAAGAATAGTGCATCGCAAACTTTTTTCATCCGCCCGGACGATTGATTTCAATCCGTAATGTTAATAACCATTGTGCAAAAATCTGCAAATGTCACTGGATTTAGTCATTGGATACAATTTTTAGAGTCATTGCTCAACGGTTTTATTAAAACATAGCGAAAATTGATGGGTCAAAACGGCGCATTTTTGGTTTAATAAAGTTCATTTAAACTATAAGAAAAATATGTCCGAAATTTAGTAAAAGAAAATTGTAAATATAAATAGATAACTTTTAAATGATGTATAAGGTATTTGTTTAAGGTATTTGTCTAGTCAGTACCATTTCACTCAAACGAAATTTGATATATTGGAAGTGTTAGCAACTGAATGCAATATTCTAAAAAGAATTATGTTTTTACTTGGAACTGTTAAAAGTATTTAATTATATAAGCATCAAATTTATAGACTAACTCGCTGCGTTAGATAAAACTTCTCGAAGAATGTTGCCCAAAGACACGGGGGCTGACGTAGCCATCGTCTCAAAAAATCTTCATCTTAGCAGCACAACTTTTTCATTTTGACCACACATTTTTGCTGGTAACGAAACTTCGATTTCAACATATGTCACAACTTCATCTTGGTTTTCACAGATGCTTTGCATGGGTTTTTTAATCGGTACAGTCACAAAGTGTTTACACCATCTTTATCTATTACCTGCCTTAAAAAATTTTCGTTTAGTTGATGGAAACAGACTATTTACAACTCCTTCTCCTTACTTTAAGGGCATCATCTGGCGTGATTACTACTATCAAAAGCTGAAACCACTATAAAAGATTTTTAATGACTTCCATCAGATTCATTCAGTGTAGTAATAAGATGCATGAAATATGTAATCGTACAGAAATAATCGGTCCCTTCGTTTGCACCAAGGTTAGAATTAACTCTCGCTTAAGAGAGCTAAAATGAAATTGTCTGACTTTCTAGAAGTACGCGGTTCAATCCTTTACACATGCTTCCCTATAGGTTATAGGTTTTTAAATCTGACCATGAACGATACACGCTCCTTTTCAAACCAAGTACGTGTTCTTGTTACACTATTGTATTCAAATTTCACATCGTAAACGTCCTTAGCGTTTCAGCTGCGCTTGGCTTTGTGCAGCACGAAAAGTATTTTTCCCAATTTTTACGATATGTGATTTCGTTGAGCAAAGAACAATCGGTCATGAATGGCATCTTTAAGGAAAATATCTTTAGGGGTTTAACGTCTGCACCTGTCATGAAACCTTAATCAGACACGTACCATAGAACCATCGGCAATTTGTCTAGTTCAATTGAGAAGCCCCCAAGAAGTAAGGCAATTGAAGGGGGCGTTACTATCCTGAGGCAGCGGAATAGAAACTTGACTACAACCATGAAAAAAATTAAAATGATTATAGTCCATTTTCTATTTCTGGTTTGCGTGGAGGTCTATCTAAACACCTCTTAGAAAGTTGCCCACGAAACTTCGGGGTAAGCTGCCACGAGTACTCCGTGAAGGGTCGCACTCAGCAGTCAGGTAAGACGGTTAGATGGGTAATGAATCCCCCGTGGACACCCATTAAGTTCATGGCTTATCGTTCATACAGAACTTACGACATACTTTGAGTGATCTCTTACTGTACGCAGCCGCAGCCTCTCTTGCCTTCGGACTCTTCGCACGTCCCGGTAGGCTATTCAAACACCATCGTTTCGGAAATAATGCTTCTATTCATTGGAAAAGGGAGCCCGCTTCCGCATATAATTTTGCTATAGGAACTATCTTTATACAAAGGTTCTCAACTACTTTGCATTGATTGGCTTTTTTTTTTAAAAATCGAAGTCCTGGCCGTGAGCACTAGCCGAAATGTTGTAAACTTTGCCAAGAGTCTGAAAATTACTATTTTGGTCTGTTTTCTCAAGCGGAAGGTTAAGCACAAATCCTTGCTGCTATGATCCATTTTTCGAACTGATCTGAGTTAATTCCAATAGCGGTGGCGAGAGGTCAACATATTTTTTTTAATTTTGAATTGAACTCAAATATGTCAGAATAAATTGCTAATTTTTTTAAAAGAATTCGGTTGCCACAAATAAATAACAAATAACAATTTTATACAGATTTAAAAATAACATTTGTCTTAAGGCGAATCTTCGATACCCACCATCAGCTGGACTCAATAATTCAAAGAACTTGCCAATTTGTTAGCTTGTTGATATGTACAACTTTACCTTAATGTATTTTATAGATCTTAATTGGATAAAGGTAATATACTAAAATTGCCATACTTTTCCATACATTGCCATAAACTTTCTTTGCATATGTGTGATTCAGGCATAGTTCACGCGTATCGTAGAACCAACAAAATTGAGCGTAAATGTGCCCGATTTTTCTTTTCAATTCAACCTTTTAACCCTTGAGGATCTCGCTTGCAAAACGGTGGATGCGGAGGTAGATATCAGAATCTAGTTCATTGGGAAAAATACACATCATTTATAAACCTGTTGGTATGTATTTTTAACTTGAATTTTTGCTTTTTTCTTTTTTTTATTGAAAATATGTGAGCACCAAGCAGATATGAATAAATTAGTTGCACAATTTCTGAATTCATTACTGCCATATGGCTTGTTAACTTTCTGATACACCTATGCATAGTTTAAAAATGGAATGATAAAAAGTTTTATATTTATATCTCTAAGGACAATAAGGTAGATTTTTAAGGCAGACCATGCCGTTTTCTGTTTGCAATTGTGCAGCTTTAATTATTAATGTCCGACTGCCGGATATATTTCAAAAATTACAATTGGGAATATATATATACATAAGCCTGTCCTGTAGTATAATTCTAAAGGTATAACACGATTTGGATATAGTCATCGAAAATGATTTAACAGCGTCCTTCAAGTTGGATTTTTAGATAGGTGACACCCTTAACGTCCCCAATGTTTTTATTGCACTCAATCGCAAGCACGTGAAGTATGAAGAAAACACATTAATCAAGTCATTAAATCGATTACAACTGCGCACGCTTCCAAACCCCATTTTTGCTGCGGGAATGCATTTTTTCACGTTTTTCTAGCTTTTGCTTCTTAAAAATTAATGGTATTAACCTCACACTACATTTGTACTCCATGTACACCATATCACGCACCCCTTTTGCCTGAGTATGTGTTCCTTAATTTGTATGTCTACCTATCAACGAGGGGGAGAACTCATTACCCGTTTGCCTCTGGGTGTCGGAGAGATCGGCGTTTTATGTTTTCTATAAAAATAATATTTAGGCACGAAGTTGATGCTGGCAATAGTCAATGTTGCCTTCTTTACGCGGTTAGCTGATGATTCGAAATCCAAATAGCGCCATTTTGTTAAAATAATGAGTTGTGTGGTATCTGATCAGCGATCGACTTTCTTATATCCTTGTTTTTGAGCCAATGTTTTCATCATTATCCGGTAAAGCATAGATAGTATTTTGTATGCTGTTTCTGCCACATTTTTGATCAGTGCTCTAAATATAAGTCAGTAGTCAGTCAGAACTTTTTGTGCTTTTGAATTCATTCGTCTCATTCGTCTCAACTATTTCCATGTTTAGAATAACTATTTCAAATTTTTTGTTCTAGCAGCGTGAAGAGTAATCGTCTGTTTCTTATGTCAAACTAAGGGTTTAAAGTTAAATTCGAATTTAACTAGTAAAGACACTAACTACTTCCAATAAGAAAAATGTGATCAAAGCTCTGTTAAATAATTATAATATAGATAAAGTTGGATTTGAAAGTCTACTCCTTCCATATTAAAAAAAGCAAAATATATTTGTGGACATTTCATTAATCGATATGAAAATACCTTCCAAGAAAACTAAACAAATTCAAATTCTGCTTATGGAAGCTACTTCTGACGATGTTTGAAATTTGGTATGTTAGAGAAAAACTGATATGGAAACTCTAGAGTCTCACTAGAGTCTCAAATTTGGGGGTTTTTCCATATTCTTTTTTCTCTAACATACCAAATTTCAATTATCGTCGTCCATAAGTTTCGATTATGAATCTAGTTCTGCTTCCGGGATGTTTTCGTATTCGATAGACCACGTTATTTATCCTTGTGATGAGTTTATACGGACCCTGCCCGTAACATCGCAGTTTTGGTAATAAACTTTTTTTACTTAAAGGATTCTGCAAGAACACTAAATCCCCTTCCTTAAATCCATCAGTATTAGCCCTCAGATCGTATCTTGCTTTCATCTGGTCACTTACGATTTGCGTTCTATTTCGAACCTGGCGGTGCATTTTACCTAATATCACCCTCAATCTAGCAACATATTCGGTCTCGGTCCATTGGTCATTAGGGGGTGTCCCGAATTTCCAGTCTGCTGGTAGCCTCAGATAACACCCGATCAAAATCTGCGACGAGGGTAGAGCAGTGGTGTTGTGCATTGCTGACCTGTATGCCATTAAAAAGGTTGGTATGTGTTCATCACAGTCCTGCTCATGGTCGTCGATCACTTTTCGCAGATGTTCTTGGAGCGTTCGATTAAACCTTTTGGCCATTCCGTCAGACTGAGGATGAACGGAGTCGTTCTAGTTTTAGCATTTAGCAAACATTTAGCAAACGTCTTGAAAGATCGAAGATTCAAAGTTCCTACCTTGGTCTGAATGCAGCTCGATGGGAGTTCCAAACCGCGTAACCCAATTATTGAGGAATGCTTTGGCTATTGCCTTTGCTTCTTGGTTAGCTATGGGCTATACTTGTGACCATTTACTGAAGTGATCAATGACCGCCAGTACATATATTTCCTCCATTTCGATCCTTTTGAACGGTATACCCACGTTATACTGCTGCAAGCGCGCCCGCGGCTTACTTTTTCGGCCTTTTGATTTGCTGTACTGATCGCAGTTGCGGATCCAAGCAGCTACGGAATCCTTGATGCCTACCCAATAGAAATTTTCGTTGATCTTCTCCACGGTTTTTTTGATGCCACGATGCTCTCCGTTGGTCTGTTGTGGTATTCCCTTATAATTTCCCGAGTTCTCGCTTGTGGGACCACCAGTAATTTCTTAGCCCACGAAGCATCCTACCTATGCCATATGCGCCACAAGCATCCATCTTCAACGATGAGGCTTTGCCACTCAGCCCAATACGCCTTCGTAATCTGACTTTTTCTTGAAATCTCTTCCCAGGTAGGACGCTCTTCCTTTTCTAAGGCCTTTAATATTACGTTTAAACCTTCGTCGGCCATGCGCATGTCTTCCTTCGAAAAGCCTCTGTCCGGCAGATGACACCTCCTTTATGCTCGTGCGCAGTATTTGCAGTGCGGGTCGCATGTTCGTCTGGACATAGCATCAGCAATGCCATGCGATTTGCCGCTCCGGTGGGAAATCGAAAATTGGTAGGTTTACAGTTTTTCAATCCACCTGGCTAGCTGTCCTTATGGTTCTTTGAGGCTGAGTAACCATCGTAGAGCAGCATGATCTGTTCTTAGTTGAAA
This sequence comes from Glossina fuscipes, assembly GCF_014805625.2. Classification (NCBI taxonomy): domain Eukaryota; kingdom Metazoa; phylum Arthropoda; class Insecta; order Diptera; family Glossinidae; genus Glossina; species Glossina fuscipes. Next base: position 5,945,011 of record NW_023998432.1, read on the forward strand.
TTGTTGCCCATACAGATATTTGTGGAAGTTCTTGACAGATTGCGTTATTGCCAGCAGTTCTCGTCGCGTGACACAATAACTCCCCTCGGATTTAGATAGGCGTTTGCTGTAATTTGCAATGACCTTTTCGTTACTGTCAAATTGCTGGAATGAGCACACTGCGCAAGCCTTATGCATTTGCATCGATGTCCAGTATAAATATTTCGCCTGCTACTGGATAAGCTAAGATGGGTGCTGCGCATAAAAGCTCTCTTAACTGCGTGAACGCGTGGTCTTGGGACTCCCCCCATATAAAGGGTTGATTTTTCTTCGTAAGGTCATGCAGTCCACTAGCAACCGTGGTGAACCTGGGGACGAATCTGCGGTAGTATGTACATAGTCCTAGGAAACTGCGAGCTTCATCCAAATTGTTTGGTCGTGACTAATCTTTTACTGCTCGGATTTTCTCTTCATCCGGATGAATTCCTGTCGTGGAGACCTGGTGCCCAAGATATGTCACTTCCTTTCCAAAGAACATACATTTTTCGGCACTCAATTTCAAACCTGTTGCTTGTAATCGGTGAAAAACATTTGCCAAATTTTTCAGGTATTCCTTGAAATCTTTACCCATGACAATAATTTCATCCAAATACTCCAGGCATATCTTCCAGTGCAGCCCTTTTAGCACGCAGTTCACTAGGCGTTCAAATGTGCAAGCGAATTGCATAATCCAAACAGCATTACGGTAAACTGATATAAGCCGTCGCCAGCGGAAAACGCGGTCTTTTCCTTGTCATGCTTAGCGACCTCCACCTGCCACTACCCATACTTCAAATCTAAAGTTGAGAACCATGACAATGTGTCTAAGGTGTCGTCGATCCTAGGCAAAGGGTAGCTATCCTTCTAGGTCACTTCGTCCAACTTTCTATAATCCATACAAAATCTGGTAGACCCATTTTTTTTTTTAACAAGAACTACTGGCAAACACCGCGGATTATTAGGTGGTTCGATAATTTGTCACTTTTTCATATCTTTGATCAAGTTCGCCACTTCTCCTCTTTTTGCCAGTGGAACTCTTCTAGGCCGTTGCCGAATCGGATCAGCTCCTGCAGTGTTGATTACATGTTTCGCAGCGTTAGTACGGGCACTCGAATTTGTAACGCCGACAAAGATGGGCCAATTTTCCAGAAAAAACTTTTTGGCATATTTCCTCTGCTGCTCATCCAGATTGCTAGTCCGTTTTTTTATCAGTCCCTGGGGATACCTTTGGGCATGTTTTCGGAATTTCGGTTTGATGATTTACCACATATTCGGCTTTTTGGCATTGTGCAATAATGTCTCCTTTGTGAATTTTTGTTTTAACGCCGGTTGGATTTATTAGCTGTACTGGTATTTAATTGTTGACCGGTGAGACAACCGGTTTTCAAATGATGGTGCTGTCCTTCGTACATTCTTTGTTCGGCTCGACAACCCATATCTTGTTTAGCCTTAGCTCTTGAGTAGGTGTGGCCCACACTATTGGTTCGGAGTTTGGAGGGATCTTCTGTTGTCGTTGTACTACAACTTGTAACACTTCGGCTTGTCTGTCGTATCCCACAATCAACGGAAAAGTCACATTAGCGTATTGTAACACTTGCCTTTTCATAGCCAGTACGAAGCCATGTTTTGCCATATAATCCATCCCCAATATTACCTCGTCCATTATATCTGCCACCAGAAACTCATGCTTCATCGAAACATCGCTAATCGAAACGTTTCTCATAATTTTACCTCTACTAACAGCTTCCTCACCTGTTGCCGTTCGGAACAGTGCTCCAACTAACGGGTTGAATTTTTCTTTGAGTGTTGATAATTGAATGAGAAGAACCAGTGCCCAGCGTGATGATGTGGTTACAGCTCTGGATCGTTAGGCTGCTATTATTTCTCTTTGCTTGAGTAATAACGACCATAGGGGTACTAAATTTCTGAGTCAGCCGTTGACCGCGAGTGCTGACTCTTTTTAATTTAACGCCTGTTTGTTGGATATTTCGCTGGCACCTTCACTAATATTTCGTGTAGATGATGTGGAGCGTGTTCTTTTGTGCTTTGATCGGCATTCCGCGCAGACCACATCCAAACTATCGTTCTCGTTGGTAACTTCCGTGCGTCTCACCTTTATGCTTGCCGTCCACAGCACACTAGCTGCTTCTTGTGTAAGCGCGAAGCCAAGCGTTTTCGTAAACGTCGTCTTAGGTGACGTCCATACAGCTTTTTTAAGCTCCGTGTCACGAAGTCCTTTAACAGAGGCGTCGATTTTTAATCTTTCCAGCACGTCGTTGGGCACACTGATATAAGCCAGATTGGCCAGGCGTTTGATTTCGGTAGCATGATCTTGGATCCTCTCGTTCAGCTTTTGGTAACACGAAGCCAACTCCAGCTGGCTTACCTCCTTCACATGTTTGCTACCATATTTCCTTTTCAATGCATACATAATATTCGTGAATTCCGTTCTTTTTCCTTCCGGGATTATCTGGATCATTTCCGTTGCTGCTCCTCTCAAGGAGGTTATTAAGACGACTGCTTTCTCGTCATCATCCCACATATTTTTTGTTGCAACAACACCAAATTGTAGCTTGAATGTGTTGAAGTTAGTGCTGCCGTCAAAAAGGGATGCTTTCACTTTTATAGAGCTGGTGGTTATGTCGTTAGTTTGTAGCTTAGCCATTTCTTTTTTTAAGGCTTTTATTTCACTTTTCAAGGCGTCTGCATTCTGTTCCTGTGCATTTATTCTGGCATCCAACTGCTCCTATGTTCCGTCTGTATGTGTTCGCAGGATGCGTTGATTTTCCTGTATTTTCTCGTCAATTTTTGATTCTATCTGTTCCGTTTGTTGTTGCAGTTGTTCCGTTTGTTGCTGCATTTGTTGCGTTTTTTTTTGCATTTGTTGTTGCATTTACTGTTGTGTTTGTTATAAAAACTGCATAACATGTGATATACTTGCATTACCTTCACCTTTTTCTTCGCTGTGTTTTTTTCCTGCTGTAGCTGCATTTTCTGTTCCTCCCAAGTTGTCGGCTTGCTCCCTTTCCTTGATATTATTCGAATTCAAGTATCGACGGGTCTTGGCCGTCTTTTTCTAGCTGTTCCAACAGTCTTTGTTTTAATGCAGCTTTGCCACCGGTTGTACGAAGTTTTCTTTTTCCCTTCTTGCTCCTGTTTGAGCTGATCCACTTTGAGTTTCTCTAATTTCACCATTTCCCTTAGTTTCCATGACTCCATTTCTGACAGCAGTTGTTATGGAATTCGCCTTTTTCTAAGATACAGTCCATATAACTGGATCGCGGATATTTTGTTCAAGAGTTCAAAGTGCTTTTATTTACGATTATATTTCTTTAAATGTACGATTAATTACAATTTATTTTTGACAATACTTTCGACTGCTTAACTCAAAAATTCTTTTACACTATCTTGCCTTTCACATATATTCCATTTGTATACATTTTTACCATCATATTACTAGTACCTAATTTTATGACTTGATTTTTAATTCGTTAATCTGCTTTTCTGGTAACCGTTTTCATTGTCCTGCAGCTGCATGACGCGCCTGCGAATATTCACTCGGTTTTTACCTGTCTGCTTTTCCGCTAATCGTTTTCATACGCCTGCAGCTGCATGAAGTCTCGCGAATGTGCATTTGGTTTCTTGTCTCTTTAAGGAATTTATTATTTGACTTAGCTAGAATGAACTAGATTTGGGATTTCCGTAACAGTATTTATCAATATCTCAGTCATTTTGGAAGTATAGTTCATGTTTATCATTCGTTTGAATTAGCCAATCTGTGTGTGAAATTTGAAAAAAGTGAGTATCGTCCTACTATTAAGAATTCGTTTTGGAAATGGTTTTTAGCTATTTAACTCCTCGGCCATCTAATTTAAGCTAACGCATGAAGAAAAAGGGTAAGGCAAGAGGGAGAATAAGCAAGGTTGAAAAGCAAGTTTCCAGCGTTCCAATAGCCCAATTTATGTTATGTGCAATAAATCGGAGTTTTGGGGCCAATTAATTGCTACAATCTCAGGGACATGAACACGCTAAAAACAAAACTGTAATCAAAACAATGGACTGCGAAGCGACCGTCCGTTCCAAAACAAATTTAAATGGTTTTATCTGGGAAAGTCAGACTGACGGCTATTACGAAAATTTACGAAAAATGTTTACAATTGCTTGGCTATTGTCATTATTTACCAAATATAGCATTAAAGAGACCTTTTTTTAGTTTCTAAAGTAAAAATTGGGCTCAGAACATAGAGATTTTTGTGTTGTTATTAACTGTTTTGCAGAGAAAGGCTCCAAATACTATTTAAAACGAATGCTTTACCTGGCGGCGTGCACCACCGGTGGCTCACATCAGCTATAGTTTTGTTAGATGAAAACAACTTTGTGGTTTAAAATAATTTTTTTATTGAAAAATTTAAGAGCTTATTTTTTTAGGTGGGCTATATTACAGTTAATATGTTTACTTATTCGTTCTTGTGAGTTTTTTTAAAACATTCAAGGCATAGTTGTGGTTCACCTTCGCAAAATTGGCAAAACCTTGTAATCCTTATAGTTCTATCTCGTCGAGCAGATAAGTTTTTATAACATTCATCACATCGTTTCCGTCACTTCTGAAGAAAATGTGCAGTTCCTATTTTAGGTTTTAGGTTTAGGCATTTCATCCAGGAGCCGGTCAAGCCTATTTTCTCTAAATTGTAAAACATCAAAATGCTTGGTACTCCACTTCTGAAGAATATACCATGCATTTGCAATTGATGCTGCGCAAATCAACTCTATGATAATTTTTCGGTACCACTTAATGGATTTGGGTAAGGAATTGTAATATGGTGCAATTTGATCGGATATATCAACGCCTTTTTTTGCATTGTAGTAGTCAAAAATAGCATCGGGTTTTAGTTTACCACTTGTTCCTTCAATAATAGTACAAATATGATTGTTGCAAGTAGTTAACATGCAAACACAGCCTTTATCTGTTCATTTTAGAAATTTAACTCCTTTAGGATTTTCAACATTCACAATGTCACCTCGTTTTTGTTTTAATTTTGCTACTACTAGTAGAAATTTTCTATTCACTTTTACAGTATCACATAAATTCGTTGATTTATCTAAAAGTTCTCCAGCTAACGACACACATGTATAGTAACTATTTGTATATAAAGTGCGACCCTCAAATAACGATCCATTCATGAATCGCATTACTACATTATGTGCATGTCCTTTCGTTGTGGAGTTTACGGTCTTTCCAGTATAAGTTTTACCATTACATGTGTGAATACATTGTATTTTTCGACCATATAACTTAACTTTTCGACTTATAACAATATAACTTAATTTCTGGCAACAGTACTTGACCCACAATAACTAGTATACCAATAAACTTTTTTATTTCTCCTACCGTAAGGGCCATCCAAGATTGTTGATGTTTTCTAGTGGCGAATAAAGATTTACTTTCAACACCAACGTTAGATTGTTCAGCATATCTATTTGTTTCTTTTACTATCAATTCTAGAAGATTGTCTGACAAAAATAACTGGTACAACGAAAAAGGATCATCTCAATTAACATTTCCGTCCAACAACTCCTCTTCTCCCATAACTGCTTCTTCCTGTGACCTGCTTCCATTCTGTCTCCTCCCAATTATAAATCTCGTTCTCCTCTGTAGAAGATGAAAGCACCATCAGCCTTGGTCTTTTCTTGTGAAATACAATCGTAGACTCATCTGATGAATCATCTATTCCCGTAAAATCCATTTCATCCATTTTCTAATGGGTGAAAATGTTTCATACATATATATATTTTACCGGCTATGTCTTGAAATTTTGCTTACCAGATAAAATCAACTTTTAATTCTTTTTAAATTTCCAAATTCTGTACAAAATTAAAAACAAAGTTACACCTCCAGAACAGTTCAATATCATCTACCATTTCATTATCTATTTATCTACAGAACCAACAAAGTGCAAGCGCCGTGGGTATGAACGCTGCGTATATGATATAATAAACGTAGAATAAAAGGAAGCTACACTTTCGAGTATGAAGTTTTGGTAAAGAACATTTTGTGCAAGGCGCCGCCAGATAAAGCAAAGTACGACTTTTGCTGCCGCCCAATAAAGCGAAATAGGAAAAACTGCACCGTCCTTAACGTGTCAAATATGTTAAAGGCCTGGGAGCACCGCTGGAGTATATATGTAGACGTACGACGAGACTATGCAGAAAAATCAAAATAAATATAAGAAGAAATGCCTCGTTTCAGTCTTAGGACGGGAATTTTTCAAACAACAATTTCATACTTGTGCATGAACATATATGCATAGATTTTTGATCTGAGCATCTCTCTGTCCTCTACCCTGTTTTCTTAAAGTTAGAATGTGTTCATTAAAAATATTTGGTAAAAGCAACTTGATGTTCTACCATGCTGTGAATACTTGTGCAACAAGATGTCCATTTACTTTTTACATAAGTTTTTAAAGCCTAGTCATGTATATGTGTTCCGCTGCCGTAAATTGCAGTTTTGTGCTTTTTCTTTTATTTATTTTATATACATATACAACTATATTATGTATATATGTGTATATTTTTGTGTTGAAGAAAGGAATTGACATTCTTTTGGTGAAATTCGCTTTTTTTGGGTAATAATTTGTTTAAATTAAAATAATAGTTTTCCGAAAGTTTTTGGTTTGCGAAATATTTTGTTGATTATCTCTACTTCACTTTTTAGATTATAATAAAATTGTGAAAAAGAAAGACAGTAAATCGTTTAAGAATTTCGAATAGTTGATAATATAACAATAAATCATTTAAAGATCTCATTAATCCTGATCATATCTAGCAGAAATTGTGGATTAAAATCTATTGCATTTATATATTTCAATTTTACGTTATCGTGATTAAAAACTCTCGTTTGTTGACCAATTTGAAATGTAATGTGATAATAATAATACTATTATTTCGAATCAGAGTTAAGAAAACATAAGCGTTTTCGGCTAGAAAACAAGGTAAACTAGTGAAAACTTTGTTACAATCTTTTCATATTTGACTAACAAACCCAAAAAAACTATTTTAAAAAGTGTTTCAATTTTTTGGGTTTGTATTTTCATATTCGATTTACGAGTTAAGAATCACTTTAATTTTTAGCTATTCCTATATTCTACATCCCGCCGTCTATTTCAAGGCTTTCATAAATGCTGCTGATCATAATATCTGTCATTGTGCCACAGCAGAAAAAATAAGTGTTCTTATTTTTAGAAGAGCAATCCCCATTGTTTTACTTTAGATCAATTGCCACCATTGAGAAAGACATTTTTTGACTGCAGAAAATGGTGTTGAATTATTTGGTTTCGCTATAAGTAATAAAGCTCTCTTTATACTTGTATTTTGTATAGACAACAGTTTAATTTTACCAAAGTCAAACTCCTCTAAGTTGGCTGCTAAATTTTCTTTTTGATGTCAGAAGGCACATATTAAATAATATGCTGAAGGTGGGTGTATTGCAGTTTATTTCAACCAAATGAAATTATCAGTAAGGATAGCTACCAATGAAAACTAATGCAAGTGTTGTCGTTTGATATAGAACCCAATATGATAAATATTATGAGAATATGACTTTTCAGTATAAGCAAATTCGGCCCCATATTGAAAGTCACTCATATATTATTTGCAATTGTAACGTCTGGAACGTTTTATTCTGGCTGCTGTTATCAGAAGACATTACTTCTTACGAGTTAGAAGACTTCCCGTTTGTTCGAATGGTGCTTCTATTAGCTCGACGACACACAAATATGGCTTCTTTATGCATAACTTCACGAATAACTTCACGTCGACCTCGCATTTAATTCGTATTGTTCTTTAAATATAACAGAGTAATGGCTACTGAACGATGCAACTGTTCACATTTTTTTATGATTCCATTTCAATTTTTCTTTAAAAGGTACGGATACTTATTGACACACCAACTAATGTTCCAAATATCATTAATAAGAACTTGGATTTAATTTATTCAAATGAGCATAATACTTCAATTAGTCGTATTTTGCTCGTTGTCTTACCTCAGTCATAACCTACCACGATTTGCTTTTAATATGATTGATTTTACCTATTTAAAAGTCTATTTTCGTGCATGAATTTGATATCATACTTTACGAACATACATTTTCTCTTCATATCTCAATTGTAGCATTTCACAATCTATGTTGGTTTGCAAAATTTTCCAAACTAAAATTTAGTTGAAGTAAAAAAAATTCCAAAAATTAATACTGTCTACAATAGACGTGATCTGGTCAACACATATTTCTCTCCATTCAGCAGTAAGCATTATTCTAAATGCTTGCTGAAGATGAATCTTCTTTTCTCTTTTATGAACTTTCCTTTCGTATTTTTAAAAACTAGGCCACGAAAATCTAATAATTGAGCGTGCAAGCCTGCCGTTAACCGTTGCCTGAGTTTTAATATTTCAAATTTTGGAACCAATTGTCAAAAAAATTCAAGAACTAGTAAATAACAATTCTTTGACTGCTGTATAGGCATGGTTGGGAGAAACTTTTCAATGAACTAAATAACCCTTACAACCGCCAAAGTCCAATAACCGACATAAAACAGTTTGCATGATGATTTTGTATAATTTTTACATATACATACATATAAACAAAATAAGTAAATTTTTAAATTTTTGATGTTGTATCTGAAGCAGTTAGGTTGCGTCTTTTTCGGTATCCTATGACCGATTTGGCTCAGTTTCAATACCAATCTGCGTGCAGGAACTTCCAATCTTTGAGCCAATTTCGAAACCGATTGCTGCATTTTTACGACTAGGACAATGTTTACCAAAGATAGAGAGCAGGCGGATGAAATTTGATGATGATCAAAAATGTATGTGTCCTTTGTGGGGTGTCTGAAGCTTTCTTTTGGTCACCGTACTGTATCCTCATAACATCAATCGCATTTTAATACGAGAAATGTAACGAATCTACGATTTCCAAGGTATAGATTTAGAAAGGCGAAGCAAGCATAAAATGTAATAACTTACCTTCTGCTTTAAAGTCGCTTAACAGAATATGAATTCTTAAATTTTCTTGCAAAGAATATTTCCATAATAAAATGGAAACGCTCCTATAGTAATCTAAATTATGTTACAAGTACCTTATGAATAAGTATTTTTCCTTTATGCTCTTTATATTGCTACGTTGTATATTTAGAATATATACACAATTTTGCCCACAGTAAATATTTATCTACAATAAATTAAATAAATAAATGTAAAAAAAACTAAATAAAACAATAATATATATTAAGTCAGAAACATTAAAAACTTATTATAACCGTGATACCGAATTATTAGAAAGTTTGAATTAAAAAAACGGACTAGTTATCCTCATGCATTAAAATAGTTCCTTACGACAAGCATCGCAGTAAGCATTAAAAAGATCATAAATATATGTATAATTTTAAAATTTAAATAAATTGAAGGATTTTGTAATATTGAAGTTAAGATTTAACCTAGATTCTTCTTTGGTACACAATTCACATGAAATAACCATTTTCAAGTAGATGTTAGCATAAGTATGGTCACTTATGCGCCTTTAAAACGCCTTAGTTACCTAGTATTTAAGGAAGACTCCGACAGATATTTACAAACAAAAGTCGCATGGATTAAAGAAGAGGCGATCACTTTCGGTAATTTTTTGACGTTTTTTAAAATACCAAAAACTGGAAAATGGATTTCCGAGGAGTGTGTATTGCCTTTTTGGAAGTATATATGTTGAGCTGAATCTCACTAACATTATTATAGCATCCGGACTAAATGACTATTCACGATATAAATTTATGTAACTTTCCATAGATTTCAAGAATATATTGATCGATTCTTAAAATATTGATTGGTGTCGATGGTGCAACACACATACTTCGCTTTAGTATTTTGTTTTCTAAGGCTTGTATTTTCTTTTCTTTGCACTTTGAAAATTTACAAGAGGCCGAGAGGCCGAAACTCTATTTTCGAGCGGACTAACAACTCATATCAGTGTTCTTTGATGGCAATTCTGTCCGCAATTTGTAACCATGCCTTTACCGAAAAGAAATTCATCAAACTTCAGGCCGCGACTATGCGACTGGTTCGTTGCCTTATTAACTACTATTAATACATAAAGCAGCTCACCAACCAAACGTGAAATGCGTAGAAAATCTTTGATTCCCAAACGGAGACAGGTGTTGCTATCAAACATAGTCAAACACACCGCTGACACGATTTTAAAACCAAGGCCAAGAGGCATTACTATATCGATCGTTTCATCTTGTACATTTGAGAGCATACACTTAAGAATTTCTCTCTTGTTAAATGCCAATAATGAGAAATTTCAAAATTTATTTTTCCACATTACAAAAAACTTTCTTAGACAATTTATGCTGAATACAAATCAAACATCGTTTTGTACATAACTGACTATTACTGACTATAGAAAAGAATAATTTTGATTAAGTGATATATAAGAAAATACTAAATAATAAATAAGATAATATTAACATAATAAGATAATAGTAAGTAAGAAAAACCCTTTGCAATTGTTCATCACACTTCATACTAATTTTGTTACAGGGTATATTAAGTTTGTGCGGATCTATGCAACACTCAAAAAAAGAACACTTTTATTGCACCGATCGATTCAGAATCATATTCTGGACTGATTTAAGTATTTCTATTATTTGCAACCACTCTCTATGGAGACTGGCGTTATATGTAACGCCTTCTTTTAAAAAAGTGTTTATAGGAAAAAAAATTGCGTTTTTCACATTACTACGCAAAAATCGCAAAGTAATAAGATGTCGGTTGGCTACATAGATGTGAAAAATTCGAACAGAGGGGCCGACATTTTGATACCCCCGTCATAATATTGGTGGACAATAATCAATAACAGTAGTCTGGCAGAAAAATCAATTGCACCAAATATGATTTATGTGGGTTTATTTTTTTGTATCATAGCTCGTGTAAGAGTTTTGATGGAAATTAAGGTTTTACATTATAAAAAATTCTATTTTCTAATATTTTGTGAAGAAAATAACTCCATAATAGTGCGGCGAGCTTGAAAATGTTGACGGACTTGAAATCAATTAATAAATATGTATAGTAAAAATTTCAGTTTCTTGCTAAAAATAAATTGCGTTTGGTTACGTCCTTGTTACGGAATATTTTCATTATTGTGAGTGTTCATTGCGTCAATATTTTCATTAATAGCAAAATTACATCACAATAGCGATATGATATACACATGAATCACTTACGAGGATAATGAAGATAGTAAGGTATATTTAGAAATCTGGAATTTTTTGGATAGTGTCCGTGAAATGGTAGCCACAATTTTAAACCAAGGCCGTCTTCCCGGATTTCTTTCTCTCATATTCCTTCTTGGTTCTCTTTGTTGACGAGTCCATTGAAATTTCCTCGTTCAGATTGCATACTAATTCGTGAAGCAGTTCACAATTTCATTTTATTTCATATATTTTTCATTTTACTTGTTATTACTATTTGCACTTCCTTTCTTTGCTTTTGTTATGAGATTTATAGGCAAAGGATTTTTGTCAACTTCTTGTAAGTGTTTCAAAAATGATAAGAAATGAGTGCGACCTTCTCATGAAACAAACGGCAAAGACGAATTGTCTGAAATTTTAAAGAATTATTTCGGCCCATTACTAAGACATTAAAATTAGTTTTTTTCTAGTTTTCTAACGAATATATCTTACATATAGGAACAATTTGCAAATTTCTCCTTTACTGCAGTTATATACAGAAATCTAAAATTAAAAAGAAAAAACTTATGTTTGGGAAATATTCTAAGTTCAAAAAGGGATAGTGTATTCTATTTTGCCATGCTGAGTGTTCCATATAGAAAGTATATGCGACAGGAAAAATCATGAAAAGAAGCGTTGAAATTGGTATCAGTTTGATTTGAATTTTTCAAAACAAACAGCTTCTTCAGTGTTTAGGTTTTACACCATCTACTCTAAATAACATTTTCCACTTACTGTCCTGTAAACTATCAACAAAATAGTCATTCTACTCCCTTGCAATAGAACTAGGTCTTGCACCATCTACTCCATAAATAATCCTGCCCACTTACTACCCTGTGAACCACCAACATCGTGCAGAGCTCTTCTAATCACTGCAATAGAAAACTTCAATACAGATATTAACATCTCCTTTAAAATATATGCTCCAGATGCTCTTGTATGTGGTCATATTTCAGCACAATTTAAACTTCCCGAGAAATTTCAGATTCCCTGGCAAAGTTTCCAGCTTCGCAGCACTTATAGAAATTAGTACAGCTGTCGAATGCTACCCAAACAGCTTAACAATGTATCGTAAGATAGTCCTCATGACTGACAATAAATCTGCTCTCCAAATAATCTCTAAAAACGGATGTTGCTAACATCCGTAAGTGTATTGAAAATTTTTTTATAACTGAATTGGATCTTGTTTGGGCACCGAGCCACTTTAGTCTTCCACTCTACAAAACAATAGATCGGCTGGCTAAGGAAGTAATCACTTATAGCGAACATTTTCAGTATAACTTTACTCCTAAGAAATCCATTGGGATCACCAAAAATTCTCTACGCGAGAAATGGAATAATCAATACAAATTATTGCCAGAGCTAAATACGATCACGTTGTTTATCAACTCTTTCTAAAGATAATCTCTGAATCATGCCTTTAATCGCCTTCCAGCAAGTCACATATATGGCGAAATCTCCCTTCATAATCCTTGCGACACATGCAGCTTAAGAGAATCATTTAATCTTCAAATGCCAAAAATATGTCAATGTCAGAAATTGTTCTAACTTTTTCTTATCTTTCCTGGATTGTAAGTCCATCTTCTTAGCTAGGGATGGAGGAGTACTCAAAGAGCTGACTTCCTTTATTAAAGAAACGAATATTCAAATTTGATGTACCGGTCGACTCCACGTTATCACTCCACATTCAAGTACACTTTATATCGTCATTTCAGTTACGAAGAAAAGTAGTTTTTCTTAACTTTCATCACATGGTGGTGCCATACAACGTTTGATTATACGCTAAGTCGCCCATTCATTTTTTTAATGTCAGCCTACATTTACAACATTTCTGCCCATCCTCCCGCAAGCTCTAATATCATTTATAGCCAGTGTCTCACTAACAATGAATGAATTGGCTAAAACTGCGCCAATCGCTAAAAGACAGTCATTAAGATTACTTTAATATACACCAAGTGTATTTAATAAAATTTTTGTTCAGTGTATTATAATATATTTTGCTAATTAAGCACCTTTTTTGAAAATATTTTCAACTGGTCAAGCAATTCATTTATATCAAAAGTCTTCTTTGCATATTTACATTTTTATTAGCTGCATTGATCTGATTGGTCAAAATCATTAATTTTATCAAACACCATGTTTTACTTATTTAGTATTAGTTAATTTTTACTCTAATTTTATTGAAATAGAACCCATTAGAAAATCATCAAATTTTATATGTTTTATCAAACCCACATGATATTGTGGTTCAAGCGCCAGAATATCCTGTACTAAATCCATTAATTGATGTGCCTGTGCTACACAAAGAAAAGTTAATCTTCTTAAAATTCTATTGAGAATTATTGAATGAACACACTTTCAAACTTGTTTACTGAATTTTACTATAAGGAAGAAAAAAAGTATAAGAAAAACACAAAAAGTTTTCATATGTTACTATGTTACTCAGAAATACTTATAAGTTGTTTAAAGGTTACAGTATATTTCAACACACCTCTTCAAGTTATTAAGTTATTAAACCGAATTCATTACAACAAAAAAGTGTTTATTTTTAGAGACAGGTTTTAGTTAGTGGTTCAGCAATCATTACTTTAGATGTAGATATTCTAAGATGATTGATTTCTGTTTTAATGCCTCACGTCGAAAATACAATAAGTATGTTTGAATCAAGCGTGATGGCTGCCAAATATCACAATGTGTTGCGCAATCTGTGAATCTGTATATAATATTATGTGTTTTTCATCCATAAAACCAAGTTATTCAAAAATGTGTCTCGAACAAACTCTGAAATTTCTATTTCATTGCACACCTCATTATCATCTTCTAATTTTTTATATACTGGATTTAACTCAAAATCATAATTATACATCATAGTTAATTGACGCCATAATATCTGAAATATGTGGAAACATCTTGACAAACTAGTTGCTGTCCATTGTCGTTACGTATCGCTTTCATTCTCTGCCGGTTTGTGTTTCAATGTAGCGCTTAAACTCAGTGAATTTTTCTAAATATTCATTCTTCCTTCCTCAAAAGTCTACGAAAACTTTCCTTGAATAATTGTTAATAAACTTTGCAAAGTTTATGCATCTGGCTAATGATTTTGTTTTCATCGGAACACAAAAATTTGTATGGATAAGTTCTAAAATTTCAATGGAAGATTTGTTATTTTTTCGCGGAAAATTTAAGTGAAACGGCTTCCAAGAAAACATGTACTGCAAGATATGTCATATGTTTTTAATTTACGCATCCCTTTGACCAGGTTCTTTCTTAAAATTTTCTTTAGTTGGTTTTGATTTAAATGGCCTTACATCTTGTGCGAACCACGGAATGTTTTCAACTATTTGAGTTTTATTAGTTGCTTTTTAAATATCCACTATCTACACCCCCCCTTTTCTATTTTCAATTAAAATATGCTTATTTCTTATAACACCGGCTACAAATTTTTTCGTTATGACCCAGCATCCGTTATTTGTAGGGTTTCCAGTCGATATCAAATTACAACGTAATTCTGGGACATACAGAATATTTAGCACATCTGCAGTTTTGATTTGTCCATTCACTTTTAATCTATGCTAAACAGTTCCAATACTTTTTATATCTAAACAAGCTTTTCAAAAAAATTTTCGAAAAGTGGTTCTTCTTTCGACTATTTCGCTTACTCTGTTGCAAGGCATAAATTTAAATCCCTCAACCGCTAATACTATTGCAGATACCTTCAGTTTGTTAAATCCTCCTTGTTTGCTAACCCTAAATACTTTTTTAAGTTCGTTAATTCCAAAAGCAAAATCTCCATAAATCCGTCGTTTGTGTCTTTTAATGGCTCCGAGTCCTCGGATGATTTTGAAACCTCAAATCTCTTTGTGGAATACTTCCGACAGAACTTTTCAACTGCCAGTTTTGATTTATCGGTAAACTATCCATATCCGATTTCTAATTCGATTTCAATTCCTAACTTTGTTATATTTGAAAATGACGTTTTTGGAGGATTGAGCTCTCTGAAATATAATTGTTCGCCTGGTCCTGATGGGATCCCCTCATGTGTACTTATATCTTGTGCTGGCGAGCTTTGTGATGTTATCTCAAAGATTTTTAATAAGTGTTTGAATTTAGGTGTTTTCCCTTTGTGTTGGAAGACTTCTTTCCTTATTCCTATTCACAAAAGTGGTAGTAGGCAACTTTTAGAGAACTACAGAGGCATTGCCAAGTTGAGTGTCTTACCTAAACTGTTCGAGCGAATTGTGGCTCAGCATGTAGCCTTTTCCATGAAATTGTATATTTCTCCTTTCCAGCATGGTTTTCGAAAGGGAAGATCTACGGTGACCAATCTGTTAGAGATTACTTCTCATGTTTTTAAGGCTTTTTCTAGTGGTTCTCGCACTGATGTCATTTACACTGACTTTAGCAAAGCGTTTGATATGGTTAATCATAGACTACTTAGATTTAAACTCCAGACCTCTGGCTTTCTTCTCTTCTTAGTGGAATGGTTAAGCTCTTATTTGCATGGTAGATCATTCAGGGTTTTGTTTAACCTCATTACCTCGGATGAATTCCCCGTGACGTCTGGCGTACCTCAAGGTAGCCACTTGGGACCTATTTTATTTAATTTATACATCAATAATTTGCCCTCCGTGATTAAGTTCAGTGACATTTTAATGTATGCTGATGATGTGAAACTGTTTTCTTCTTTTTCCGTAGAATCGCAATCACTTCATCTTCAAAGTGATTTGAACAATTTGGTTGCATGGTGCTCTCTCAATTTTCTGAAACTAAATCTAAATAAATGCAAGAAGCTTTCTTTCTTAAGAAGGAAGTCGTTCAGTACTCAATACTTCATTGATTCGCACAGGTTGGAAGACGTCGATTCGTTCATAGATTTAGGCGTTCTATTTGATTATAGGTTACGTTTCAATTTGCATATTGAGTCCTCGTTAAGCAAAGCTAGGTCCGCGCTTGGTTTTATAAAGAGGTGGTCCAAAGAGCTTGATGATCCTTACATTACGAAAAGGCTTTACACGTGTTTGGTTAGACCTATACTTGAGTATGCCTCTGTTATGTGGTCTCCTTCATATAGGTGCTACGTAGATTCAATTGAATCTATACAAAAGCAATTCTTGCTGTTTGTCCTTAGGAATTTGGGTTGGGACCCGATTTCCCCTCTTCCACCCTATGAAAATAGGTTGCTTCTGTTATCCTTACCGTCACTCGAGAAACGTAGATTTGTTCTTGGGGTTTCCTTCTTAATCAAATTAATAAATGGTGCAATTAACTCGCCCGCATTACTTCGTAAGATAGGCTTTAATGTCCCTAACCGCTTCTCTAGGCATTTTATGTTGATAAAGCTTAGTCAATGCAAATATAATTTTGAACTGTTTTTCCCGCTCAGAGTTGTTTGCAAGAACCTAAATGACGTCTATCATTTATTCTCATTAACGGAATCTTTAAAGTCCATTAAAGCAACATTGCTTAATACGCGCGATTTACCTATGTGTAAACTGACTTAACCTTAAATATGTCATTATGAGTCGAAAATTAATTTGTTGTTAACAATTATCGGTTGCCAACCTTATGCATGTTTGCGATGGCTTAGGGGTTCACTTGCAATTTGGTCCTGTATCGGTTGTGGGTGTGGCTCTATGCTAATTGTGTACATGCTTTTTCTTTTTCTTTTTTTTCCTCCTTATTTGTTTTATTGTACTTATACTAAGTTTTATTATTAATTAATTTTAAGATTTACTTAAGAGTCAATTGAACTCGACTGTCATTTTGTTTTAATTGAGTTTCTTGTATAAGTGGAATAAATAAATAAATAAATAAATAAATAAATAAATAATTACTTTCCGCTAGCTAATTGAACTCTTCCATTAAAATTGTTGTCTGTACGAACAAAGAAAGATTTATTATTACACATATGCGACGTAGCTTCGCTGTCTATGCACCGAAATTGGTCATAATATTTAATAAATAAGCACAAATTGTTCCTATTAAAAAGTGCAATAAAGTATTTTCATATATATACTTTGATTTGTTAAGCTCTCCTATGATTATGTTGCAATTTTCAGCTTTACGGCATGTTTTTCCGCATCAATAACAATTAAACGGAAAATACGGTCTTGACGGATAGCCTCCATTTCCGTCTTCCACGTACATAGTTTGTACCATCAAATGTGGTCATCCGTTTCGTTTTTATACTTATGTGTTTTATTGTATTTATTACCATTGTCTAATATTGATGGGCTTATGAGTGGCCAAAATATATATCGCAATTAAGCATATTATTTTTTATATATATAAAAACTCTGAAGCCAATGAATGAATAACACTTATAAAACTATTGTCTTGTTAGCAGCTCCAATCTACAACATTTAATACCTAGAAGGTTTAACAACCAGACATACGCATTAAGGTTCAAAGTCAACATCTCACCTGCTGTATATGTGAGTGCCGATATTTCAAAGATACAAATTGCCTCCAACAAGATAGGACTTTATGAGCGAACACGATGCACTTGAAAACATGAATTGCTGTTAAATTTTTGCAAAACCTCGCTGTGATCAATTCAAATAAAATCCTTGGATAAGTAGATGAGGCACTGCAACCCCGGCGTTACCCTGTTTGCCGATCATTCACTAAGTGGACCTGTGAAATGTGCCGCGAGATTTGAGATATTATAACATGTTCAAATACCTACGACAATATAGGTAAGAAGCTTATGGGTTTTAGGTTTTTGTTATTGAATGAAGCACCAGTTTTAGTTATTGGAACAACTTTTGCGACTTTCCAGTTTCCTGGAAAAACAGAGGTTGCTATAATACTATGAAATAGAATAAATATATAGTCACTTATTAAAGGAAAAGATATTTTTAAAAATTTTAATGGTATTCCATCAACACCGTAGGCGTTTCATTTAATGTCACCAAACTCGGTGTAAGGCTCATAATGGTGAATACATGCAAAAGGAAATGTGTTATGGGATCTCAAAAAGAGCGTACTTTTACATATGTTATCAGAGCGAAAATGCAAACCATCTAAAAAATAGTTATTTATTTGATCAACGTCTAATTCGACGTTGGTATTGACTGAACCACTATTGCTAGCTAATATTTTCTTAATTATGTTCCCTCAACTGTCCATAACCTATTGAGTGAATACGCTTTTAAACGTATTTATTGAATAAATGTATTATAAGTAAGAAAAAAAACACAAGAAAAACATACAAACAGAGTTTTCATATGTCACTGTATTACACATTATTACAAGCTGTTTAAATGTTACAGTATATTTCAATAAGAATTACCACCAGTAGTTAAAAGACATTCCCCGTTAAATAGACAGCAGTCATTAAAGCCAAGCCAAAAGCTACAGAGGCCAAGCAAGCCGTAGCAGTCGGTAAGAAAACATATGCAGTCTTGTTTACATTGCAGGTCCCATTTCGGGCCACTACTAAAATCAAAACAAACCAGGCTTTGACAAGGTGGCCGAAGCAAAACTTGTAACTCTCTTAAAAGACAAATAAAGCTCAAAGACGTGCGAAGTTCAAGAAGATCGAAAAATTTAACTTTTTGTTAAGTATAATTGAATGTATCTTTGGTATTCGACAGTACACTTTGCACCAGCGTGCATTTTCGTAGACTAGTCTGACAAAAACGAAATATCAAAGAAAGTCACTACCGAACAGAAATCGGTGATTGATTTCAAATTAGCGCTTAAGGAAATACTAAGTTTACTTTTTACGCCTGTGGATGCTTATAACATGATTAAATATCCATTGACTACTGAGACGGTGATGAAGAAAATCGAAGATAATAAGACTTTAATAATTTTCACCCCTTCGCAGGCAAATACAAATCATGCAGAAGCTGTACGCAAACTGTACGGTATTGTAGTAGCTGAGAGGTTAACATTCAAATTAGTCCTGATGGTCAAAAGAAGGCGTAACGCGTTTGACTCAAGCCTATAACACATTCGACATTGTCAACGAAACTAGCATCACACAGATGCTGTGTTTTTTTACAAATGTGTGGAAAATAAAGGAACGACTATACTTATATATAGTCAAGGAACAAGGATGCCAATAATGAAAATCAATCAGTTTTTCACTTTAAAAAAGGATTTATTGAAAAAACAATTAATTCATCAACTGCTAAGAAGTACGTTTACCAACTTTTTCGGTACCAGATCGTTCTTTGTCATTGACATTAATTCCACCACTTTTAAACGGTTAAAACCAAAATCAACAGTTAGATTCTAAAAATGCTTGATGGGTTTCGGCAGTAGATTTCTTCAAAACAAATAGCAAAAAAAAAAAAAGAAGCAATTTTGAGCTTTCCGTGATTAGCGCGTGTATGCATTGAGTAACTCAATAATATTATATGGGAAACCCTTATTTTATGTAGAAAAAGGTCAAAATCATCGAATTATCTACATTGATGCCTCGCACTATTTTATAATTTTCATCAATAGAAGTACTGATTAACATACGCACATGCACCTAATACACGTTGATGAAAACACAAATTCAATGTGCACAGATGGTGCACAATTTATCAGATTTTCCTTAAGTCTAAACACTATATGCCTATAAACGTGTAAGGAGCCAGGACGTTTGAAGGGAGTCGCAGTGGCAACCAAGCACACTTGAAATTTATTAAGGCATGAAGCACACGAAAAACCCATCGTGCACACATTGCAAGTACATTATCTGAAGCTTTTGTTTAAATAAAACAAAACAAAACAAACCTCAAAAACATGAACCCATTGTACCGCTTGGGATGGCTGATAGTAAAAATCTAACAACCCACAAAAGTAACAACATTTCATATAACCGTGTAAATTTGTGTGTACACACGCACTCTCTCTCACTGCAGTTGTGCATGAGCTAATAGTCATCAGCATTATCAAGCTGGTTAATAATGATGATCAGCACAACCAACGGAAACAACATGATCGTCACACACACTAACGTTAGTGTGCTGTTGAATTTATGCTTCTTATATAAATACATGTGCGTGGCTATACATGTGTTTGTGTTCAACACATACATTAATATCGTTTCCGATCAGCTGTCACCCCAGTGCTCCACTTTCGTAAAGAAAATATAGGTCAAATTGTGGGGCATTGATTTGTTTAGTTCAATGACCCTTGTTGCTTATGGGCGATGGTCGTAGTAATAGTAACGACTGTAGCAACTATATTCAATGCGCGAAAACAAAAAAGCCGGCTGCACTTTTTCTCTCTTAAAAATATATAGTTACTCATATTTACATCTCTCTCACGCTTCTCTCTATCTCTCCAGGTTTTCAATCTCTGTTTATAAACAATAGAACAAATAGTGTGTTTTTTTTTTACAATATGAGTATATTTTGTTGTTGTTTTTATAAACAAAATTTGAGTGTGGCAACTAATCAAAGAGAGCTGTCATAAGGAAGACGAGAAGCGAAAACAGTAACTAATTTCTGCTTGCGCTGAAGTTCGATAGTGTTTGAGTTGGAATTGAATTCTCAATTATTATTGGAACCCCAACGTGCGTGAAAGTTTCTGTTTGAGTAGTTTGCATGAGTTTGCATAAGTGTGTTCTTATGACACCCGTTTTGAATTTTGGAGAGAATAAAATTTATTTTGCTGCGCACTTGATTGCGTTGACTGCGAGCGGACAAAATATTACAATAAGAATCCATCCACTAATGCTGCCAAGTAATATACCAGAAGGCTCTTGTATGGCGATTTCGGTAGTACGGTTTTCACACACGGGGAAAATTTTACTCTTTGAGAGGAGTTTCTTTTTATTTAAGCTTTGTTTATCTGAAGCCAATAAGTGAAGAAGAAATTTTTCTATTATCGAGATAAGACGAAGAAAGCTTTTTCTTCTTTTCTTGTCACTATATACATGTGGGTAGGAAAACGACTTAATTACGTCTGGTTGTCTATTTGCCTACCACCTATACGCTCGTTGAAAATTGTGAAAGTCGATAATCACTAAAAAATTAGTCAAGTTTCCTCTCTTTCTTTTAATTCTCAAAATCGTACAGCTGATCGCGTCAGATTAACGTGTTAAACCTTACAAAAGTACGATTTATGATGTACGCGATGCACCATACACCCCGGTTGTAGGCAATTGGAACTCTTTATCTGATAGAACATACCCACGTAAAACATTTGCAGTTTAAAATTTTTCTCCCTAGTAAATTAATATTTCCTGTATTTTTGGAAAGCAAATGGTTTCAAATCGATCAATTTGATTTGATGAGTGATACACTGGAATCTACCCATGTATTTTTAGGTTTGAGATTTTGAAAACAGATTCACTTTCCATTCACAGATAGAATGCGATGAAAAAAGGGTTTTGTCTTAAATGATTTGAGCAAAGAAAATACGTTGTGGGCGAATGCTATTCATTTGGCATTAATTCCGACATTTTTGTTGTCCTTTTAGGTTGCAATATTTATTGACCTTACGATCGGTTATTGTTGCCAATATCTTAGCTATAAAAAACACAACTTCAGACATATAAGGCATCTACACGCATTGGTAACACCATCTGTGGGCTAATTGCGGTTTCATATTTACGTACGTAGTAAAATTCTGTGAAACTGATAGACAGCAGCTTAAACAGGTCTGATAACGATAACAAGAAAAAGAGAGAAAGAAAATATATAAAGCAAATAAGTATCGAGTAATTTCGACAAACAATAAATGTAGTCTTGCCGAGAGAGAATAATAAATCTTCGCTTTGTAGTCAAGCATTGCACACAAGTTGACGATACGTATTAAAAGACTGAATTTTCGCCATACAGACCTACTTTTTTCTTTTAGTTTGGGGGTCTGCGAGCAATTTCTTGGTGGATTGAACCAAGCACCAAACCCTTCTTGCGAACAGCCTAGGGAATGGAGAAGCATTGCATTGAAGTTATGTTGATCTGTACCATTAGAGCGCTCGAAAAGTGCGTTTATGAAAATCCGTTATTTATTTATTTATTTATTTTAATTTTAGACTAATGAAATGAATTCTTAGACTAAAAAAAAGACATTGAGCACTAGCAACACAGGCTATCGGCTCAAAATCCGTTATATATTTATATATTTGGCTGTTTTATTATGAGACAGACATGTACAACAAAAAATCTATGTTATTTTTAGAAAGCGACACACATCACAGAACAAAATTTGGATCAAACTATGACGTCATTGCGGAAACTAAAGCCTACTTTGATCGTCGTTATTGAGAAGATCCATTTCAGTGAGAGGCCTTGAGAAGTAGACGGAGAATCGGCGGATACTTTATTTATAATATAGTTGAATTAAAAACAAATATTTCCTACTTAGTCGTGCTGACCATTCTTTTATATATTTTTATGGTCAAAAAGTAATGAGAATAGCTTTTCTTTAATTATTATGGCTGCTCCATTGTGAATTCCTTCCATCTTTTGATTAACGATGTAAAACTGTATCAATTGTGCTTTTTGCACTTTTTTAGTGGAAACGAAACGCATCACCTTAACTATTAAAACTATTGACATGAAATTTGACATAGATGTTAGTTAGGGCGCTAGAAATCTATAAAAACAACTTGTCGTTATACATATATATATATGTAGATTTTTATGGAATTTCAAAAATGAAATGTTGGTTAAATGTATATAAGTGACGAAACAATGGAAAAAAGAAACTCCCACCAAGTTCTCAAATACATTACAATGGAGTGAAGAGGCTCCTTTTTTAATATGCATTAAGATTTATTTAAATTCGAAATTCGAAACACTTGACAATGCATAAAATTTGCGTTTAATAATAATTTAGTTGGCTATTTAACACAGACCCAAAAATTCCACATTTAACACACCCTCTTTTGTATTTTTTCTTTCCTTTATTTTTATTTTAGTCTTATACAAGCGTGCAAGTGCATGCAAGCACGCATATTTAAGATGCTTAAGTGTTTTTAATTTATAGCCATGAAAATATTTTCGTTGTAAATTCTGTCGTAGTAGTAAACTTTAGGCGTATGCGCGCCATAAGACCTGTAGACAGGAATCCGCCCCATTAGCATTCACGTTTCGCCATTCTTAGCACCTACATATTACTTCTCTATGTCTACTACTCCCCTTTATTGGCCCACTATTAGTTCGCGGTGTTGTTTGCAATTAGTGCGCTTCATCTCACAGGAATTTAGTGGATTCTCTTATGGATTTCCGTTGCCTTTCAGTATAAATTCCTGGAGAAAAATTGTTTGCTGTGCTCTAAGCTTTGTAGCTTAAAGAATACTTATTCTTAAAATAACGATAACATATTAATATCAATAAAATAATTAATTTCAACAGTAAGATGAATACGAGAAAGGTTTTGACTTGTTCTGATGGAGTCCGGCAGCAGTGATCAATAGTTAGGGATTAAAAAATGCTTACGTAGCGTAGCTCAAAATCTGAAAAAATTTGTTTAGTTTATTTTTACACAAAAACCATAGCGTTTCTCTATTTCTGTACAACTAAGTTAAGTTGAGCTTCGAATGCACCTTAGCTCAAGAACTTACTAGTAACTAGAACTAACTAGTAACTAGAGCCAACTAGTAGTTTGAGACATAAGTTTTCTATGTACGACCTTAATTAATTCATCTATATGTAATAATGACTCGAGCCATTAACGGCCTTCTCGGGTGCAAATCAAATAGGGATCGTTGAATGATTATTTTGCTAAAAATCATTCATATTTTTGTACTGAAAACAAACCCATTAAAACTACAGGACAATATTTAAATCCATTAAACCGCATGATCTTCTTTCACTGCATTATCAAATAATTTATGCATTTGCTGGAATTATTTGAATGATTCGAAACTCTAAGCTTTAGACTTGAAATACTTAATGTATTTGTGTAGAAATAACGTATTAAAAATGAAAGTTTGATCGCATTTACTTAGGGTAATATAGCATCTCTCCACGATTATTCCGTTTCGCAATTAATCTTTAGAAATAAATCTGCGTAGTGCATAGGTGCTTGCGCGTATTTTGGCCAATTGTTCACTTGAAAAAGTATTTATTGAGAAAAATTGGTACAATATATATCAAAACATCAACATGTATGAATCAAAACATTCGGTATTATTTTCTACAACTTTTTCCCATCTTGCTGGCAACATGGCGAAACCGTGTCGAAAGAACGATATTCTTTCGGTAGGGACCTCATCATCGACCCATCTTTGCACTTCTTCAGCATTGTGAAACCGCGTGCCAGCGAAACTATGCTGCATCGGTCTGAAGAAGTGTTAATCAGCAGGTTCTATATTTGATGAGTACGCAGGGAGAGGCAAAACTGCCCATTCGAGCGAGCAGTGTGTCCTTTTCAACTCGTGCATCATGTGGTCAAGCGTTGTCATAGAAGAGGATGTCTTTGCATCTGTTAACAGTAATTGCAGGTTTTTTTGCATTAACACATCGTTGATTTTATTCAATTGATGTGATAGACATCATAGACATAGACATTTGCAGTAACAGTTTCATCGTGTTGAAGCAGCTCGTAATACACTAAACGTAGGTGATCCCACCATATGCACAGAAAATCTTTATGCCCATGAATATTTCGCTTCGGTGTCGATATGGATGGCTCTCCTTGACTAGCTCATGACTTTTTGGGTTTGGTGTTGTCGTAGTAAGTCCAATTTTCATTGACAGTCACAATATGCAAAAGAAAGCTATCCTTTTTGGCAAGCAACACTAGCCAATGAAAGTAATGAACGTCGAAAATGCAATTTTGAGCATTGCGTGATTTTTATGTTTACGTTGAGTAACTCAATAATATTAACCGGAATACGGTTATTTTATGTAGAGGAAGGTCAAAATCATCGAATTTAACCATTAGGTACATTGATACTTCGCATTACTTTGCCATTTTCAACCAATAGATGTCGCCGAACAAAATATATGCAAGCAACTATTATTTTCCGCCTTCTAATGTAATTTTAAATACAAAATAATATACTCAGTGTACATCCAACTTCGGACTTATTTATTTGACTTGATTCGTGGCTCGATGCAACGTGCCTTTTATGATATTTTAATGTACCTCAATACTCTAAGAAATTTTTTTAGTATAGTTCTGAAGCCTCAAGCAAAATCTACGCAATGTGGTCCAAAGTTTGAAGGAATGAATTTAGTTTTAGATTTTAGACCTTTTTTGGTAATCTCATATTAATGTATTTAGTGTAAATCGAAAATCGGGCTATACGCATTAGCCATTTTACTAACTAAAGTAACGTTAATATAATCTGCGAATTTCTAAAAGAAAAAAAAAAGGTTTTCTTTAACATTATTTCCAATTTTACTACAAAATTTGGATATCATCGCGCACAAGCGCGGCCAATACAACTACTATCAAATACTCAAACAATTACATGCAAACTTTGATGTATAGCCATTGCGGCAGCTACAAATGTTCAAGTAGGTGAAATGTCATTGAACCTTTAGCCGCTTTTAATGTCGCAGTGATTAGAGTAGACGTCTTGGCGCAGAGTGCTACTTTTTCTTATACATTATATGTAATACTTATATACATTCATATGAAACATATATACATGTGTATATATATTGTACATGTATGTGTTAATGTACGTCCGTGTTGTGTGTGTAAAATGTGGCTGTAAAAATAAAAAAAGCATTTAAAGTTTTTATATGCAATTATTGAGTACTTGGGGAAACGGCAAAAGATTATTGAGTGTGTTTTAGTTTTCAAATATTATTTGTTCATTTCAAAGTGTAAACTTTTGTACATTATGGGCATAGCTAAGCGGTTTATTAGTTCTCTAGGTTATGTAACACCCCTTAAATACGATATCAAATTTAATTACTAAAATTAAATTATTCGGTGAACACATCCGATGCTGATTACTTTTTATTTATTTTTGATCTATTTGTTTTTTTTACATGTAGTCCCAATATTATTATTATGTGTACGATTATATATAAACTGCACATGCTATACGCGCTGCATACAAGCGCGCAAGTGCAGCTTTAATATTTGTTTACCTTTGTATGTTGGTTGGGTTCATTGCACTCACTTTGGCATACATTTGGTATATATGAGAGTATTATTTATTACACGTCAATGAGAATTTGTGACCCTGCGTGTTTGTGTGTGTTTTACTTTTCTTACAGCCGTCGCCAAATTTTAGATATGTTAGGCTTTTCGCCGCAAGCTTTGCAAGAGAATTAGTTTGACGTCTATGGCAATATATAGGCATAACTTTCTATTAAAAAACATTTATTTGTACAGGCTTAACTATTGCCATAGCCTTTTTATACGTATTGTTTTTCCAATGCTAAACTTAAAATAAACCATTTTAATTGTGTAACAAGTAATATAAGAACTCATCCCTAACGGCTTCTTAGATTTCTCTTTTACACATCTGTTAAGTTTTTCTTCTCATAATGTGTTTTTATATCCACAACTGAAAGTTGGATTTATATGCGTTTTCACAAAGAGAATCCTCAGAGATCTGATAAAATGTAGATATTTGGGATTAGTCTTGAATTCTGGCTATTCATCTGTCTGCCCATCTGTGTGCCTTTATATAATGAACATTATCACGATCTTGGATATGAACATGTGAGCTTCAAACTGGCTAAGGCCGTATAAGATGAAATTGCTTTTTGGGTTTTTGGGCTTTTCTATTGTTTCATTTTACCTGGACAAAGGTGAAAAAATCTGCTACGCTTACTCAATGTTATTGAATATTGCAATTTATATATTCTTGTTTTTTATATCTCATATCACTTCTGCTAGTAAATATATTAAGTTTGTATGAGTGTATATAACAAACAGAAGGGCTTATGAACTATAAACATGACCGTGGGACTGACGTCGTCTATATAATTTTGTATTCAGCACGATAGGTGACAAATCCTGAAATTTGAAAATGCATGCGATTAAATCGCGCCTGCGACCGCTCCTTATAAAACGTCTTACGTTGAAACCGATGTCATGTGAAAAAATTTTCAGTTTTCAAAGTTTCTTAACAAAACTTGTTGAGTAATAGCATTTCGACATATTAAACTGATGTGCGATGGTCCGCTGTTTTGAACCTGTTCTTGTATAACTAAACCCATAAATGGTAACTAGAATATCGATCATATTATAAAGATTTTTTATACACTTAAAAAGTAGTTATACCCTGTAGGACTTGTGGTACAGGGCATATTAAGGTTGTTTAAATGTTTGGAACACCCAGAAGTACTTGAGAAAGCCTCACACTTTATTAAGCTGATTGGCTTAGAATAATTTTCTGGATTTCCTAGGTTTGTCTGTCTGTTTTCCGTATTTCCGCCTGTTCGTTAATCCGTATATTTTTTTTTGTTCAGCCTGTAGGCTACAATTTTTGATGGAGTTTGATCTATCTACGTGTTTTGGTACAAACGCTATGAAAAAATATAGGACCTATCGAGTAACTGTATTAAGCGAAGTTTTTTTGGGTCGGATTAGGTTTAATTGTTGGTCGTGGCCGATGTTAGAGTTTTTACTTGTTTTTCTTAAGAAATATATCATAAGGTAACATAATATAATGTCTAAGGCATCGGTGCTCCTCAACAAATTCAACGGCAAATTCGCTAAAACATGATATATTTAAGACATTCATACGCTTAATACTACACACATACATAATACGCGGAAGTATATATCATTAATATCAATCCACATGTAACAGAATTAGACTTTGAATTTTGAGATTTTTGCAAATCGGGAATTTCTTGTTTTATTAAGTGTGTTATTTTTTGCTACAAAAAATATCTTCAAATTTTATGCTCAAAGAAGTTTTAAATAATTTAATAATAATTTTAAATTATTTATATATGTAAATAAGTGCCTTCAAGTTCAAACTAAGAATCTATAGGCAATCAATTGAACAAAATGAAAGATCTATTATTCCAGAAAAGAACAGCAATAGCGGCTAACAGACATAAAGTCACCCTCTTCCAAGGCAAAGCTCGGCCACATGTTGCAAGAGTTTTCATGGACAGACTTCTTATAGGGATTTAAGGTCCGCACCTGGTGTGAACCTGGTGTGCACCTGGTAATCAGACTGGTTGCCTACAATCATCGGCAATTATTTCAGCCAATTGTGGACTCCCCAGGGAGAAAAACAATCTTCATTGAAGGGGGCCTTGCTACACTGACGTAACGTAACAGAAAATGACTGAAGGTCATTTTCTCGTTTAATGGTTTATGTCGAGCCATATCTAAGCACCTGTTAGATAGCTCTTGACGAAATTTTGGAGTAATCACAGCCACCACGTATACTCCCTGAGGGGCCGTACTCAAGCAATCAGGTAAGAAGGCATTCTCCCGACAGTCAGATGGGCAGTGTGCACCCTCCTGCCAGAAGCAATCCTACTTTTGGGTTTATCGTTCAATCATAGAACTGACACCAAGCGCTCATACTGTACGCGGCCACAGCCACTCTTGCCTTTGGACTATCCACACGCCAAAACAATATTGTTCTATCAACACGGTATTGTGATATGTTCAGAAAGATAGCAAAAACTTGTACAAAATCATGGAAAATCTTTTGATTAACATATATTGTACTAATTTTCCTCAATAAATGCCTTTTCAAGTGAGAGAATATATATGTAAGAAATATATGTAAGCTAAATTGGAAATCGTTATTTTGTATGGAGGAGAAAGGTCAAAGTTATCGATTTAGCCGTTGTGTACACTGATACTTCGTATTATTTTATCACTTTACCCAATACATTTCGCTAATCGAAATAAATGCAAGCACCTATCAATAATCAAAAATTTAGCTAAATTGGTTTGTTTTAAAATTACTTCACTGTGTTATTCATATTAAAATCCATATATTAATAGGGTTGCAATTACAGTTTTTGGTGTCGGGAGCTTTACATCATCTCGTTTCTTATGAAAGATGCGTTGGGTAATTTACGTATTGTTTGCGAATGCACGCTTTGTACACGCTATTACAGCTATTAAAAACAACATTAATTTTTTCAAGTTAACAACGCATAGAAATTTGCTTTATAAAATTATTGTGTCAATATAGTGAAACTCAATCATAAAGCATGCGCAGTTCTTTATCCGTTCGTATTTGAGTCAAAAATATCTAATTTCGTACACGATGTGAAAGCCGCAAATTATGCGAACAATTTAAGAAATAACTCATTGAAATACATGACTTGTACAAAGTTTATTTATGTTCGTTACATAAGAGGCAAAATTTGAACTTTCGACGCATTTTGAAGTCAAAAAATAAAATGCTACCTAAGAAATTACGTAGACAAAGTTTTATGAAGAATGTATCTTATTTATTTATCTCGATGATATTGTTCGTGCTGTTCGACCGAGCCGATGGTTCTAATGGCAAGGTTGCATGAATTAAAGTTCGAACTGCTGTTCTATCCATCGTATTCCCCAGATCTAGGCACAGGTATCCATTACCTATTTGAAAATTTTGAAATTAGAATCAAATGATGAGATTATTGCGAAGTGTACGAGAAGCGGAGGACTGATGGTATCATTCTGAAATGAATAAAATAGGATTTTTCGGGAAGAAAAGCAAAAAAGCAAGCAAAAGGTGAAAGATAAGCCTTAAGCCACAGCAAAAGAGTGGGACATCAAAGATTTTAATGGGAGATGGGTAGCCGAATATAACTTTCTTACTTGTTGTTTTTAGTCCCGGGCATAAATTATTGAGCCATGTATTGTCCCACACTTTTATACAAAGTATATTATCTGTTTACGTTAATAAGATGATCCCTTTGAATCGTTGTGTTTTTTTTCTCGAAAGTATATATGTATATATCTTCAAAAAAACACCGTTATGGTCGCTTTTGTACATTGTTTGAAGTCTAAGATTTTAGTTCATTAAAACAATGCAGAAGGGCAACAGCCAATAGCATAGTATATAAGATTAGCGTATTAAATAGTAGTAATAGTAGTAACAGTAGTAACTTTACTTGATACATGTTACAAGTTTGATATCATTATCAACCTCGCCCAAGTTTTCTTTTCTTTTCTTAATACTCATGCTGACTTCTCTCTCTGACTCGCTTAGGGCGGCAGCTAATATTCTAGAAAATTCCTTAAATTGTTAGAAAAGTAACGTAAAGACGATTCAAAATAGGCAAATATTCCCGATAAATTTAGCCAATAAAAGGACTAGCAGAACTACGGAAATAATTTTAAGAAGTTTATAAGCAGGGGATGTACTTAAGGTAAGAGAGAGGGTTAAATTTTGATAGTCGATGAAAGAAGTTGAAAATGGGAGCTAAAGCGTGGTGAAAATAATTTCTGTGCAAATAGATTTTCTACAAAATTGTAATAATAATAAGAAAGATCAGCGCCAGAAGACACGTAAAAAAGAAAAGCCATTTAATCCTAAATATAATATATTATTTTTATGGTAATTAACGCTTCCGGTTTCATTTTTTTTTTGGTATTTTGTTCTATAAATATTTCTATTAAAATATTAAGTAAATGTAGTACTTGAAAGCGCTAAAATTTCAAATCCATACTGTATATTGTAAGTATTATCGTATAAAAACGTTTCTGATATCAGAAGAATATGAAAATGTTTTCATTGCTATGTCTTTAATCATTATAATATACATTCACGTTTAGTTTTGCTCTTTGTTGTTTTCGTAGGCCTAAGACGTAAGAAAAAAATTCGAAAATTTCACTAGAAATTTTTATTAAAGCTACAAAATTCAGAAAAGAAAAACTGGATATATAAGCATATTCAAACGAAAGTCTCATAATAAATCATTACTACTTTCTAGACAACGAACAAAGAGAAGGAACAAAACTCACAGCGAATTTTAGACACCCATCGTCTCCGTCCAAGAGCTAAAACATATATGAAAAAGCGCTTGCATCGTAAAGACGTATATAACAGATTTAGGGACCATTTTCATTTATCCATTACTACAGTCTTAGTGAGCTTTCATTAAATATTCGTAATGCCTTAACATTCTTATCGGAAGCAACCTACTTTGCATACATCCGATATATGACGAGTAGAAGTATAGATACACCTATGTCCTCTACATATAGACATTCTCCATATTAAATGCATGAGTTTGCGTTTAAAAATTTGATGACAAGGTCTATTTGTTTGCCAAGATAAATATTAGTAAAAGCTAGGAAACTTGTGAGTCGTCAGTACGGTTTCTTCCTGTAGCTTTTGGGTTATTCTCTGCTGAAGAGAATATTGTGCTTTCGTATAGGTGAATGAATAACGACCTAGTCATTGAATGACTTAGATAAAGAGTTGAAGGCTTACACTCATATATAAACATATATTTTGTAATTTCGTAAAATTTTAATACATGCGCAGCAATTCCGTAAAATATTTATTCAGCAATTAGAAAGAATGATTGTGCTTGATATTGTGGGATTCGTAACAAGCCGAACACAACGCCTCTGATTCTTGGTAGTGACAACGTTTGAAATTTTGTATGGGGAAGTCGAATACCGGCTACTGTTTCTCGTGAAGGTATCTTTTTACTAGTTTTTATGCCAACAATAACCAAATGAATTGGCAGATAAGAGAAACAAATGTAAATTAGAAATGTAGACTAGACCAAACCTGTATATAGGCTCACCGCGATACCTTACACACACACACTCTTAATTAGCATTAAATAATTTTTTTTCCGGTTTTCTAAAAATATATTATTTAGCTAGAGGTGATGATGAAAATCAGTTAGTAGACAATTTGTCTTTAGGAAGATTTAAGTTACCCCTGATTTCTTAAACAAATATATGTCAAGTTCCGTGTTTCGGTCTTTGCTTTTAAATGGCTTGGAAAAAATTGAGCCGATATCGGTTGTATAACATCAGATTCCACTGTTTTTAAGTTTTTGGCAAATTTGAATGCGTTTGTGAACTGATTACCTAAATCTTGAAGCTTAATCTTTGAATTAAGGAAAATTAATGAAGACTCGTCATATGAGGCGCATTTTTTGCCTTTTGCGACAACGGAAAAACAGCTGAAAAAGACACGTTGTGCTTTCGTTGAGGGTTACAAACGAAGTAACAAACGTAGTATTCTATAGTCTTTTGGTGGTAGGCGCAAAGTTGTAATGATCGATAACAAAACCATTAATGAAAAGACGGAAAGATGAACCGCTGGCTGTAAACTTTTGATATAATATAATATAACGGTAAAAAAATGAGGATTTTTTCATTACGAAAACTATTAAAAGGTTGAATTTAGTTCGAAAATCTGAATCTTTTCCAATTTCCACACAATTTTTCAATAGCGTTTATATGAAGAAGATTCCTATTCGATTAAGTAGTAATTAAGAAAAAAAATTTCATTTACTACCATTGCACTAGTCTTTGCTTCTTAGTTATAAGAAGACGTAAGAAAAAATAAATATCTTATGTAAGTTCAACCAGTATTATTTGCTTACTTAGTTGGTAGACGAGTCATTAACGTCACCACTGTCATCATTATTAACTACAAACTACTACAAAAAATAAAAAGAGTAATAAAAAAAAGAAAGGTTCTCATAAATAGTAAAAACGTTTAACGTTCACGCGTATATGTCGACTCGTGACACAAATGAGCATATTCTTGATGTCATTTATAATTTACAAAATAATACACACATGGTAGGGTTATAGTTACACAATGTAAAAAAATTTGTTCCGTTTTGTTTATACACTTAGCAACGAAGAACATAATAACCTAATCATCTTCCTTGTAACACTCGCTCCTAAGTAGGCTGCCTTAGCTAAATCCAGATTATCTTCGACACAAAACTTTTATGCAATTGCGCATTTATTGGTAAGCATAACCGGGGCAGTTCCTTATGTAGTGGTTCTTAAGATTATAAATATGTTATAAGATTAGCAAATTTCGATATTACAACAGTTACTAAGTAAATTACCAATTATAAGAAAGTGACAGGAAATATTAAAGTAATGCAGCTATTTTCGTACTGGTGGAAAATTTGATCCCTTATCATAGCAAGCAAATATGGAGAAATTTTCCCTTTATAAAAAACGTAGGCACTTGTTCATAGGGATTGGGTAAAAGAAACTTGTATGTCCCAAGCAAACATGTAACAAACGTCTAAATACATGATTACAAGCAAAACTTCTATGGCAGTTAATATATCGAAACTTTGGACTGTGATCATTTCATTAGATTTTAAGACATTTCATTAGATTTATAGAAAAGCCGATGGTAATTATTTATCGTAACTGACAAATAAATGACTTCGGAGTAATATTTCGATATGCCTTTCAAGGAAAAAGAATGTAACTTCGGTAAGTTTAAGCACGAAAAATGATAAATGGGTTATTCAATGTTGGTGAACTGGTAAACCATTGAAAACCATTTTCACATTCTATTGCTTGGTAACTTTGATAAGTACAATGTAATTAAAGGGTTATTTAACTTTATTTATTTATTTATTTATTTCCATTAATACTTTTCGCACAGAAACATTGGTTTTAATAATTCGTATCCCCACAGCCATATATTACATTGGACTATTTTGTTAAAAGCACATTTTGGGGAGGCTTAACTCTTATAATTTGTCTTAAAAACAAAGAAGCGGTGTGGTATGGATGGGAGTTTAGACAGTAAAATTACATTAAAGCCAAACCTCGCTTAATATCTTCCAATATTATTACCCATTGTTTCGTACATCATGGTACAATAGTGGTACATTAGCATAGAATTATGTAATCCAATATTTTCGATTTTTGGTTATGAAACTCTTAATTGTTTGTTTAGGATTGCGATCGTAGTGATCGTGAATTGGAGGTAGCACACCTAAAATTGTCCTTACTATAAATACGCATTTTAATGAAAAATTCTTAATAACTTGCTAACGTCCTTGAAGTGTGTACTATTCTCTTAGTAAATGGTAACTTATTAAGGAGAAATATATATGACGTCGGGACATAATTTCTACAATTTGGAATGAAAATGAAGAACCCTTTTGACAATAGATCGTAGACATTTAAAATTTTTATTTGCTTTTCAAGGATACTGCAGTGCCCTTATGGTTATTATCACGCGTCTTTCATAAATAAATACGCGCATTTTCTCACCTGATCCAAACGACTTATTCGGAAACATATAACATATATTGTAGTTTGTATTTTTGGGTGTTATAGTGGAAAACAAACATAAGTAATGTATTTCTGTTCACTGAAATTGTTATTAACAATCCATACGAAGAGTACCTATAATTCGTTCATTGACGAACGTAGCATTCTCGTTTACTTCTTCTGCTTCTTTGACATTTTTTGTCAAATCAAGCCACCGCAGAGTTTAATGAACTTTTTGATTTTTTCAAGTTGCCTACAGTAGCGTTGTCATTGTAGATTGCTGTTGTTGCTTTTTTTGGCTTCTGGTATGCTTTTGTACTAGCACTTAAGTCGCAAATTACAAACCAAAAGCTGAAGCTTCTTTCTCTGCTTATACACATGTAATGCATTGCTTGGCAGACTTTCTCCAGAGTCATCATCATTAATGTTACAATTGCCACAACCAACCAAAACTACAGAAAAAGAAACAGGGTTAAAAACGCCAACACTACAGCATCACCAGAAACATTACTAAAACGCTACAGCATCACCAGAAGCATTAAAAATTATATATACATATGTATGTATGTATATATGAATGTATGCGTACATGTAGACCATATACAATAATTTCCGTTTCTCTTTCTTGATTTCAACACAATATACAGTAAAAATTACCATTCAGACATGTTAAGCAACTGTGAAACCCAACAAACGTTGAAGCATCGAGAATTACGTTAATCTTGAAAATATATACACACAAAGTATATTTTAATAATTTTTACAAAAATTTAATGATGATTTTTAGTTTAAAAACATATGAAGAAACTTGAAGAAAACTTTTTGTTTATTGCAATAATAAAATTACTTTTAATTCATTTTTTCTGAACTAATTACGCACTTTTTAAAACTGTTATCAAAATATCTTCTCAATAGAGTTAAATGAAAGAAAGTAAAACGAAACTAAAATTCATCTTAATCGAGTCACGCTTCATAATAAACGAAAATTAAATAAAGCGTTAACTAATTTTCAAGCGAACTGCCTAGAAGTTAAAGTATAAGATTTTTGTCATTCTATTGTAGCAATCAGAAAATCACACCAGGGATGACACAAACTGAAATGGCTTCTTTGCTAAGAAATATCTGGATTGTTGTACATTCTGCATAATATTACGTTGCCCCATTTTATTAAAGTCTTATGTAAGAAATGCCAAATTCTTTTGATTTACTTCAAAAATAACTAACTAACCAGCACAGCGCGATGGAAATCCCCATTAAGAGCAAATAGTATGACCTACTAACAATTTCAGCACAAACTGCGTACCAAACAACTTACTTTTGGGACAGTTGTCTCATTTAATGCAGGTCTTTTCGCTCACCAAGGGGGGACATTTTAGTCTACCACTAAAATCATTGAACTAAGCTTTGGATTCCGAGGGTCATCACCTTTCTCAACGTAGTCTAAAGATCATGCATTTAATTCGTAACTTGCGAAGCTCGAATTAGCCAAATCGTAATCGATTCATTCTTTGCACATCTATGGGTTACTGTACGTCACCGAAGTATTAAAGAGTGTATACTTCAATTCACATTTTTTCGCAAGATCTTACTGAGATACGAACATTGCCAATGAATTGAATTCCTTCACACATCGAGACATCAAATGAAATAAGAATCAAGATTGCGATATAATCTCAAAAGCAGCAAATGAAACTGTGTCGCGCCATCGAAATGACGCACGGTTAATTTTTTCTTGATTAGCGTAAAATAATGGGTTGGCGTCCCTAGCTATAAGCGTTTGAAAATTGTTTAAAATAAACTCTTTATGTATTGTGTATTATGAAATGCACAACATATTGTTACGGAAGTCCCAAACTTAGTTTCATTCCAGCTAATCGATTTCCCAGGAAATAAATTTCCTAGTGAAGGAAAACCAAGTGCAAATTCATGACGCGTCATGCAGCTGTCGGCCGATAAAAAAGATTAGACGAAAACACATCAGTTATGGTAACCTACTTATATAAGCAGAATATTTGAACAAAACGAGTAGATCGGAAAAAAATATTTGAGTCGAAAAGAAAGATTAAGTTTAGACTGCTGTCACACTAAGTAAACTGTAAATAACTCTACCCTCCAATAAATGCAACCACAATCCAGTGATACGAACCGTATCAAGAAAAGCATTTTTCGTAGCAATATGTATGTGGTGTTTTACTGAGTAATGAAAATCTTCTTTAATAGTTGATGTTATGCGCCGATTGATTTGTAAGCTAAACCGTTGTACGTCGTAGTAATATAAGGCTTGAAAATTTCATATGAGTTTTGGTCAAACGTTGTATGGAAGTTTACGATTTCTGATCTCTTGATCTTCACTGTTGTCGTTGTCAGACCAGTTGCAAACGATTCTTATGCCACTTTCCCTAAGTCGGACGATTATTCTAAAGAAAGCGATTTTATCCAAACCTGCAAGAACAATTTAGCCTTAATTTTATATTAAATTCGGTTACTACATGTGGAATAAGAATTAGTAAGTGATATAGCACTCTATATTATTTCTGTTAATGTTTATTGTGTTTTATGATAGACAAAGTTACATTTTTAGGAAAATTATCTTAAGGACTTAAGCAATAAATTTAAATTAAATATGTATTAAAAATAGTAAGCACATTTTTATAGATGTATTTCAAGGGAATGGATAATAAGTTATCAGGTGTACAAATTTGAAATGAGGATATGAGAAACAGAGGGCACGGTTGCCTTACCGTGTACTTACAAGTGTAGTAAAATATCTGTCAAGAATTACATAGTATTCTTTGGCTCTACTCAATATGTCGAAATATGGACGAAATAAACAGCAGTTGACTTTTTTCTTTCGCGAAAAAAAATTGTTTGTTCCATCGTATTGTTACTCGGGAAGGGGGAGATAAACTAAGCTTTAATGGGGAGCATAGATGGCCGAAACCCTCACCTCCCAGTGGTGATCCCCGGGCAACGGCGTCGGCCGGCTAAGAAGGGTTTAAGGTTTTGGGCTACTAACTCGGCGACGAGTTTCTGAGAGTTAGTGGAGGGGTTGGCTGGAAGATGAACTCTTCACTCAATAGCTAGTTACTACCTAGGAACTTTCTGAATGAGTTTAAGTACGTAGGTGGTAGTAATCTACCAAGTTCATGGTAGATCGCCCTTGCCATGTCAGTGCAATATCCGAGACCTATATATCTCGAAGAAAAGTAGTTCTTGGTGTTGGCTACCAGGATGTATAGAGAATCCGAATGCAAGTGCGGTTGTTTTTACAACCGCCCAAAGTATGCCAAAGGCTTTGCAAAATAAACTAGGAGTCACGGGGGTCAGGAGGCTCGCCTCACAAAGCCACGTATGCCTGCGGGTGTATGATGGACTTTGTTCATAAAGTCGTAACGGAAAAAAATTTTTTTCAAGAGTAGAGTTAATGATACAAAAAAAGGAATTGACGGATGGTCTTTCCTTTGGCCTATTAATAAAAAATCCTCCTGAGAATTAATACATGCAAATATTATTACAAAAGGGATTTGACGGAAGGCTTTTTCCCCTTTTGCCTAACATACTTTTGAACATATGTCACGGATGCCTGCGGGTAATGGCGGTAATTGATCAACGGCGCCGTGGAAGCCTTATGGTGGAAGCGAGCGCAATTTTTCCCTTTTGAACGAATATCGTTGATCAATTTGTGAGCCCTGACTGCTTGGGTGCGGCCCTTCGGGAAGTACTCGTGATGGTTGTGGTTGGCCGTTCCTAGCCAAAGTAGAACAATCGAATGCAGCTATGCCTCACCACTGACCAGAGTGGGGTTTTTTGTTCCATACGCAATAAACCGTTCTGGACTCTGGTGCTGTTTAGGCCCCTACTCTGTGGGGATTGTCTAACTCGCCAGGGGGCGTAGTACGCTTAAAAGTGACTTGGGCCACCGTGGGGTTAAGCCTTTCAGGCAGGAACCCACGTTAAACCCCTGCCACAAATTCTGTTACTCGGGAAGAAAAGTGAGATTATTACCCCAGTCGAAAAAGTTCAACAAGGCAGACGTAAATTTTCTTTGAACGGACCACAAGTATGTGGTTTCTGTGAATCCATTATCCAGTGAAGCGGCTACTAACAAACGTTCCCAACAAAAACTAATCGATTTGAGTTTTTTGCTGTCTATAAACGATTAAATTACCCAAAAAGCCGACAGAGTCCTTTAGTACTGGCATCAAACTTTATCTGTGCCTAATAAAATTTTCGAATTTTCTTAGCAAATATTGCCATAATTTGCATTAAAAGTGAATCGTAACATACACGTCATCAGAGCTACCTTTCACAGAACTTGACTAGCAAAATATGCAAAAACTTTCACGGAGAAGGAATGAGAAGACGAGAATATGCTTATTATTATATTAATAGGATTATGAATGAAACCCTACAAAATATATTATTTTCAAAGTTTTGCGTATAAATTTTCAGTAGTCCGTACCTAACCGGGAACTGATTTATAGAAATCTAATTTATTGGAGATTTGTATTTAGATAGCTTAGATCGTATGTATGCAATTGATAGACATCGCCAAGTTGAGGATGTTACCTAAATTGTTTGAGTGAATTGTTACTCAACATTTACCTTTTGTAATTAAATCCTATATTTCTCCATTCCTGCATGCGTTTCGGAAGGGAAATCCTAATGTCACGAATCTCTTGCATTGTTTTCAAGCCTTTTCTAGTCATATGTATTGATTTTAGCAAAACGTTTGACTTCGTTAACCGTGACTTATCGATCTTCTAATTCTAGGCCTCCGGTTTCTCTTCTAGCTTAGTGAAATAGTTAAGCTCGTATCTGCATAATAGATAATTCAGGGTTCTATTTAACTTCATCACCTCGAATGAATTTCCCGTGACATCTAGTGTCCCTCAAGGTAGCCATGTAGGACCTATTTTAATTAATTTATACAATAATGATCTCCCCTCGGTTACATGGTGCTCCTTAAATTTTATGAAATTAAATCTAAAAAGATGCAAGAAGCTCTCTTTCTTAAAGAATTCCTTCAGTACTGAGCATTTCATTGATTCACACAAGTTGGAAAACGTTGATTCGTTCATCGATTTAGTGGTTCTATTCGACCAAAGATTCCGTTTCAATTTGACATCGAGCTCTCTTTAAGTAAAGCCAGACCTGCGCTTGGTTTCATTAAGAGCTGAAGAATCCTCACATTACAAAAAAGCTATATTAGATCAATACTTCAGTATGTCTCGGTTGTGCGATCTTCTTCTTATCAGTGTTATATAGATTGCATTGAATCACTGCAAAAGCTGTTTGACTTAGAATTTTTGGTTAGGAACGGCTAGTCTCTTTGCCTCCCTAGGTTGCTTGTGTTATCCTTAACGTCACTTGAGAAACGCAGACTTATTCTTGGTATCTTCTTCTTAATTAACTTAATTAAGTTAATTATCGATTTATCCACTTTACTTCGTGAGATATACTTTAATGTCCTTAGCGGCTTCTCTA
Source organism: Glossina fuscipes (assembly GCF_014805625.2). NCBI lineage: Eukaryota > Metazoa > Arthropoda > Insecta > Diptera > Glossinidae > Glossina > Glossina fuscipes. The sequence continues at coordinate 5,984,854 of NW_023998432.1, forward strand.
GGCACTTTATATTCATTCATTATATTCACTTTATATTCATTAATCAATGTGAATTTGAATATGAGCTGTTTAACCCGTTTAGAATTGATTGCAAAAACTTCAATGATGTCTATCACTTAATCTCAACATCTGATTCTTTAAAGTCTATCAAAACAACTCTGCTTAATGCGCGCGATAGGCCTATGTCATAATTAAACTAACTTTTAATCCTAATATCTCGTTACGATTCGAAAACTAATTAGTATTGTTTATTGTATCGGATGCCAAGCTTTTGCATGTGTGCGATAGCTTAGAGGTTCATTTGCAATTTGTATTGGTTGTCGGTGTGCCGCTGTGCTAGTTGTGCACATGTTTTTTTCCTTTTTTTTCTCCTTGTTATTTATTTATTATGCATTATTATTTAATTTTTATTATTTTTTTCTTTACTTCTACTTATACACTTTATACTAGTTTTGAATACTAATTACTATAAGATTTAATTCTAAGGTCCGACAGCAAAGTTAATAACTGGGAACCAATTTGCTCAGCCGCCTTACCGAACACCACACGTTAGTAGTAGACTTCTTTAGGCTGGTACCTTCACCGTTTCACTAACTATATTTTGATGCTTTCGTTCTCGCCCTACTTAGAGTGCAACCTCAATATATTGCCCGAAAAGAACCAGTCTTCCTTTTTGTTTTATTTCAGAAACTCCTTTTTTTCACATATATTTTGCGATTGTAACAACATTGACATTTGCCTTGAATTGTATGATAATATACTCGTGTATAAATCATAACTTTCTTACAGTAAATTACACTTCTTATCAGTAGTTAAATACTCAATTTAATTTAATAAAAATTTCTTTTCGTAAACCAGTTATTTGTAATTTTTCTCCGGTTTTTCCTTTTTGCAAATCAACGCAAATACTAATACGACGGTTTTCTGCATTGGAAAAGGTTTTACCTTGGGTTGCCGTAGCTTAATTTTCTTTTCAAGTTTGGTTTGGTAATTGATATGCCATTTTTTCCTTTTTTCTTACCATGTTGTCGCTTATTTACTTATTTCTCCTTTTTTTTATACAGAATTTCACTTTGGTGCGCAAGATATTATCAACTTGTCAGGAAAAAACTTGCAAATAAAACGTTTTTTCTTTCTTAATATGTACAATAATCGAACTCAAAATACATAACTGTACCAATAAACTACGATTTATATATTTTCCTTTTTTTTCAATATTTTCCTTTTGGGAACAAATCTACTCCAAATTTCTTTTTTTTTACAAAATATTTTTTAATTTACTATCCAATCATTTGTTTTTTTTGCAGTTTTCGCTCACATTATAAATTATAATAATGTCCACAATGTTTGTATCCATTTTTTTATCCATAGAATTTAGCTTCTTTTTTTGCTTTCTTTTCCTTTTTTTTTTGTGAATAATTTTCTTTTAAATCAACTTAAGCACATGTCAAAGTCTAGTTCCTGTTTTTTTTCATACACGAGTCCTCTCCTTACTTTTTTTTTTCCTTTTTTTTTTGAACATGATTTTTTTGTCTAAACTTTTTATACAAAATCTTAAGTTTTCAATTTTCTTAACAAAAAAAAAATTTCACTACGCGTTTCGTACAAAAAAAGCCTAATTTGCAACCGAGTTATTCAAATCTTTAAATAAAATATGCGTTTCTTTAATTATTTGTTATATCTTCTTTGTACAATAGGCAAATAAAAGCTACCGATTGCTTGGGCAGCTACCACTCTCACGAAATATCGAGGTTAAATAGGGGGTGCGTCAATGTAGCGATCTAGGCATTTTCCTTTCTAATTTTCGCTGATGATGTCAAGTCTTTGTAATTACCCATGTAGTCAGTGACAGCATGTTACCCCAGTGCTTGACGTTACCAATAATTGCTTAAGAACCTTAAAAAACTCTGATTTTGTTCTCTTGCTAACAGCACTTTATACTGTTCCGTCGAAAAAATAAGGTACATTTATTTATAATCCCAAAAGCCAAATCAATTTCATCATCAAATATTCCTTGTAAAACACGTCACTTGGCGGCTTCAATTTATATGGCAGCTCTATTTACTTGTTTTTGGTTTGTTCCATATTTTACAAATATGACGTGGAGTTTCATTCAATATTCATGCATTCATAATATTCTATGTTTGTAATCCGAAAAAGAAAACTTTTTTCAAGCAGACATCATTACATTTTGCAGAAGAAAAACACAATCCTTTTCAAAAATATTAATTTCCTCGATAAAACTTATAGTATCGAATGCTTGATCTTCATGAAAGTTATTTCGCACTCAATGAATCGGTTCAATACATTCTACTATAAAACAAAATTTTAGGTTCTCTTCTAAATTAGCGGAGCAATAATGCGTAATTGACTTGGCTCTGCTTGCCTGTCGCGTAATGACTGATGGAGGTTACAGATAAAGACAATCTGTAACAATTACTTTTTGGCTTCAATTGCCAGCAGCCTCTAGAATCATTTCTTTATCTTTGCTTTCATGCGTGTTAACAAAGGTTTTTTTTTATGCAGAGAAATAAAAACGAGAAAAAGTCATGTCGCAAATGGGGAATGATAGACTTTTGGACATTAAATGTTTGGCAGCAAGCAAAAGTATAAGAATGATCGCTTTTTTTTATTAGCAAAAATTAAATGCAATCATTCCATTATTTCTCTCTGTTTTTTTTTAATCAGTCCGAAACGCAGTTTAGCAGGTCATCTAGCATGTTATATATTTACATTTTTAAATAATTAAATAAAGGATAATACAAAATTTCTTGAATCACAAAGTTCTGCTCCGTTGTAATTTTTTTTTTTTTTGCTTTTTCTTGTGCTGCAGAAATTTCTGAAGCCCGCTGATGATATTCTTCTTGGTATTCAACTCATTTCCGGTAGAAAGGAGAACAATGGGCGTAAGCTCTCTAAAAGAACTAGGTTTTTTCCTACAACTTGATGAAGCTTTAACTTTAATGTACGGTTCACTCTTGAGAAATAGGATAGAGGATTTCAATCAAAAATTGACAGCAATCAATGTTTCATGCTAATTAACAACATATTTATAAAAAAGCTGCAACTACAAACAGTTTATATCACTTGCTAAATAAAGCCCCGTCAATCAGTTAATCTTCATTTTAATGAGATGTATAAATCAAAATAATTCGAGACAACGAAGCTCATTTAAAATTTATAGTTTTTGTGAAACGTAAAGTATATTTTAGGGTGCATTCCGTTTTAGTTATCAACTGATTAAAATCTCTAATTTTCTGGTGTCCTTTATGGCCCAGAGGATTGCTTAATGTTTGAAAGAAGATTGTAATAAATTTTATTGCATCAACTAATTGAATAGCATTACGAAACAATGGATTCCCTACCATTTGAAAGACAAAATGAATACGATCGATCAGTGGATGCGATATTAGTTAATAAAATATCTATTATCTATCTCTTAACAGTAAAAGCTAGTTAATATCTCTGTATTATTACAATCGCCAGCATCTCTCGTTCATGACAATTCTGCACTTTTCTACAAATTCTTTGGTTGTACTTGTAAAGATTATACTTTGATTTTATTTTATCAAGTTATCAGAGAGAAAAAAAATTTTTTTTTAGAGAGGAGTTTTCTTTTTGCTTGAGGATATTGAGAAGGGGGAGAATGAAAAAAAGAGAAAAAAATTCAAAAAATCTTTCGAAATTAATTAACAATACATTATGAGTCGAAATAGAACGGCATGGTTTTCGCCTTTTAATGAGTAGATCTAAAAATAATATTTAAAAGGATAACATTTTCAAAAAAAAAAAAAACGTGTTAAAATTTAAAATTAATTGATTGCTTTTTTCTTTTATACTTTGAATTTTGACTTAGAAAAGAGAACAACGTGTTAAAGTTCAAGTTTATTAAACGTACATTATTGTCTACAAGAGCCGTGTCCGAGTAATTCTATAGCTGTCCAATATCTCCTTCTTTGCCAATATTGTCCGCGATACTTATACTTCAGACAATCTGTTTGTGTTAAGGTTTTCTGCTCTCCTGTAAGCACGCATGACTATAAAATAGTTGAAAGAACAAATGCATACGAGTAGCGGTACGTCGGACCGGCTCAATTGCCGACGAGAATAAGCCGGAAAGTTTGCGCTACTCAATGCGTTTGTACAAGAAGACTATTATTATTATTATTATTATTAATTTCGCCAGAGAAATAAATTCTAAGACTAAACTCTTAAAAGCACTAGCATCTAAGGCTATCGGCTTTTATTAAAAACTCTACCGCACTTTAGATTCGAACCCACGACCATTGACTTGCTAGTCGAGATTCCTCGCCTTCAGCTACGCACAAGAAGAATAATAAAACTATATTGTTTATTGAATACTACGCTTTAAGCTACCAAGAAATTTCTCTTACGAACTTCAAGAAAGATGCTTTTATGTTCAATCGGCAAAAGTATTCATGAATTATTTCATATCGAATATGCAATTAATGTTATCGTAGGTTATTGCATAAAAAGTTAGTTATGAAAGCATTTATAGGTAGGACAACAATGGTAATTCATTTCCCATCAATATGTTCAATCACGAGTTGATTTTGGTTTAACAGCCAAATGCAATCTTAGATCTTTCGTTTGGAAACGTAAATTATGTAAATTATATAACGTATTGAGCGCCATATTGGCCAAGCCTCGACCTATAATGGAATTTTTGGATAAGTACTCTGCGTTTCAATTGACAGCTAATTAATTTTTCCTTTGGCCATTATCTATACCCCAAGTGTACAACTTCAATATTTGCTAAGACAATTTCTAAAATACAGTTGTTCGTCTGGACCTGATGGAATTCCATCACGTGTACTTAAATCTTGCGCTGTCGAGTTATGTGGTGTGATCTCAAAGATTTTTAACATGTCCTTGAATATAGGTGTTTTCCCTTCATGTTGGAAGAGTAGTTTCCTTATTCCTATCCACAAAAGTGGAAGTAGACAATTTGTTGAGAACTACAGAGGCATAGCCAAGTTGAGTGTCTTGCCCAAATTGTTCGAGCGTATTGTGACTCAGCATTTGGCCTTTGCCATTAATTCGCATATTTCTCCGCACCAGCACCACTTTCGAAAAGGGCGATCTACAGTCACCAACTTGTTAGAGTTCACCTGTCATGTTTTCAAGGCTTTTTCTAGTGGCTCTCGCACAGATGTTATTTACACTGATTTATGCAAAGCATTTGATATGGTTAACCGTAACTTACTTACCTTTAAACTCCAAGTCTCTGGCTTCACTTTCTACTTAGTGAAATGGATAAGCTCTTATCTGCACAATAGATCCTTCAGAGTTTTGTTTAACTTCATCCCCTCGGATGAATTCCCCGTTACGTCTGGCGTACCTCAAGGAAGTCACTTAGGTCCCATTTTATTTAGTTTATACATTAACGATCTCCCATCGGTGGTTAATTCCAGCCAGATCTTAATGTATGCTGATGATGTGAAACTGTTTTCTCCTTTCTCTGTTGAATCGCAATCACATCAGCTTCAAGGTGATTTGGATAATTTTGTTGCATGGTGCTCTTTGAATCTGCTGAAACTAAATCTGAGTAAATGTAAGATTCGCATAAGTTGGAGGACGTTGATTCGATCACAGATTTAGGTGTTCTATTTGACAATAGGTTACGTTTTAACTTGCATATTGAGCTCTCGACAAGCAAAGCTAGGTCCGCGCTTGGTTTTCAAAAAGGTGGTCCAAAAAGCTTGATGATCCCTACATTACGAAAAGGCTGTACATGTGTTTGTACCCCTCATAGCATTGATTTTACTACCACGATTGGCCGCTAAAAGATAAGCAGCATTCATTCAATCGGTTTAGAATGGTGTTACGTGGTATTCGCGATAAGATTAGTACACCAACTCGCTTCTATTTTGTGAAGTAACGTGAAAAATATCACCATGTGGATCTACTCTACCATTGCGTTACTGATTTTGACCATCGGTTCGTTTCCCATGATCTACGCAATACTTTATTGTGTTGCAGAAGGCCCACCGTAGCTTAACCCACTATTTGATTGGCCACAACCTTACGATAGAACGCAATCACAGTTTATAGTAAAATAATCATGTGGAAACAAAAAATCGAAGAATTTTTGCAAATTGTTGTCGTACTTTCCTGCCTTGCGAGCTATCGCATGCACCTTCCGATTTTGTGGAAAGGTTGAAAATGACAGCCAACTTTGTCCATCAAACAATCTGTTCGCACATAATCAACTTTCTAAGCTCAAAACCAAGCTCCTTAAGTTAACGCAACAAAACGGCTAAATATCTTCCTATATAACTAGACTATATTTGTTTGTTTATCTGCTTTTCTATTAACACTATCTATTCAGCACTAAGTTCTAAATTGTGGTGCTCAATTTTTGACCGACCAGGTCTCACGCAAAAGAATCGTTCTGACAAAGGAGATACTTTGTATGGGATGTTAGGACACTTTCAAACGAAATTTAATTGACGAAAGTTTGTTGAACTAGTGCCGCAAAATCGACCGTTTGGATACTATTAGCAAATCCCTTCTCTTTTTTCTCTACTCACGTATTCTGAAAAATAATTCTTAACTGAAGTGTCGTTTATCGTATCAATATTATAAAATGCTTACTTTTTACTATTCTTGTTGGAGTGAATAAGATATCTACTGTAAGTATAGGCTTATCTATTCCGCAGTCGCATTTTGGCAGTCTTAAATGTTTGGTAATGTTTGCCGTTGCGCAATATGAACCGTTTATTAACTACTGAATGTGTTAAAATAGTAATACCTAGCAGGTACGTTCCATGCATTACAAGCGGATTAGGGTTGACATAATCGTCTATCTGATCGCACTATAGGCAAACTTGTGAAGAAATTTGAAGAAACTGGATCTGTAATATATTTGTGTGTGTGTGTTAAAATACATACACTGAAACGCACACCCGAGCGAAAATTTTTGTGCTGTTAGTCAAAATGTCGGAGAAGATCCAAATTTACCCGTTATACGGTGCGCTTATTTTAGCTTGTCTTACGCCACATTATTGCGTATTCTGCATTTACATTTGCATTTCCAATTTCATTCCAACGAAATTCAGCTAACACAAGAATTATACTTTACAAATAATAGCGAGGCGCAAGCAATATATTGAAAAGAAATTTGATCCAACTTCAACCAAATGTGTGTTTTATTGACATTTAATTTCGGACCCTGTACATGAAGAAACTAATGATTGTGTGAATTTTATTATATTTTGTGAACTAATTTTAAAAGATGAGCAATTAAGAGCTATATATTATTAATTTCACACACAAACCAGACGGTATAAGCTATCAATATGATTTTCTTTCTATTCTAGATAATGGTCCATGACGTTGTTACTTAAAGACAAATTTTTGTAAACGTACTCTTGTGGATGTTTATAAAAATTCGTTTCTGAAACACAAAATTTTTACGAACTTTTTCACATTAACCAGCATTTATTTCACCGATAAACCAATTACTTAAAATGGAGGAGAAAAAGGCCAATTGAAAAAAATGCAATCGAGCCATATCGCTTGACGATCAATTAACATTTGTGGAGATTGCTCTACCATTGAAACTTACTCCCAGTAAATTGATTTGGTCCAAGTTGAAGTATTACAATTTATGCTAAACAAAATCAGCAATCATATTTCCGTAGTGTTCTCTAAAGACTACAGTGTTTTTTAATTTATTTATGCATTCCCCGTATATATAAAGAAGTTTTTATTAAGAGTGATGAGTTTTGTGTAATGAAATAAAAAATAACCTACGTACCAAAGTGAATTGTAATTTGTTGTGAAATTAGGCCATTGCAGCTGTGTATTGAACAAAATATTGTTCAAAAGACAATGTTAATCACGTTGTCCTATGTTGCTTACTGCAACTAGTGCTCGGGAGCCTAAAAAATATTTGCTTCTAAATGTTCCAAAGTTAGTAGCTTGGAACATTGCCAGATCACACGATCGTGGCGGCGGTCCACCTGATTCCCTAACGAAAAATGAGTATTCACAACTGACCTTGACGAAATTTTGAAACGATTTTTTGATATTCAGGAGTCGTAAGTCGAGTCATAATGTAACTGTTAATTGTACTGGATATTTTCGAATCTGGAAACACACAAAAATATGTATTTTGAAAACAATCGCTCTTATAGAGAGACGCCTTGTTGTACATACGTAGCGAGGCTGATCTATGTACATGAAAGGTTTAAAAAAATACATCTTCTTGCAAACAATTTTACAAATCTAATTCACCGAATTGGGTACAAAGACTTGTTAGTTTCTTTTGGCTCGACGAAGCAGCTTCAAAACACTGCCCAATAAATGGTTGCTTCTCTTTCGAAAATTTGGAATCTTCCATCAAATTGGCATTAAGTACAGAGAATATATAAAAACATATTGAGCGGGCAACGTAAGACGCTAACTCCACGCATACATATTTGTTAGTTCCATATCGAGCTGTTAATTACAAGCAGAGTAACCTTAGATGTTGCTTAATATTAATGGTTATCATTGAAATGTGCTGACTTTCTCCAAGTCCTTCGTCTGAATTTTGAGCCGCATATAAATAACCCTAATTAGATAGTCATTCAATTTTGACTCTAATACACACCGAGTCATTATAACATAAAAACTACAACCAATTAATAAAAAAATTACATTTGCCGTTTTGCGAATTTTGTGTGCCTACCACCCTAATAATCGCAGCCTCTCTGCGAACCGGGTGCGGCTAAAATTATAGGAGTCAAAATTCAATATTTTTTGTGACTCTTTGCATTCTTAAGACGTCCAAAAGCATGCAGAAATATTTTTCCAGTTGCATGCACAGGAGTATTTTAAACGTTGCTGTCGTCAAAAAAAAGAGACTGCAATTCTTACTTTGAAATATTTTAACAAGATTCGCGTGCATTCATAGTGCAAATAACCAAAATAATAAAACCCAAGTCATGACTCGACAAGTTTTAAAATTGAAGATCCTTTCACCTGTTTTAAGTTTAAAGATATTAGTAAGGCATGCGTCTTCAACCTAAAGAGATGGTGTTTGCGGTCGTTTTATGCATATTTTATTCACTTATTAGCTTAGATCGATTACAGCTTCCTATCTCAAGTTATTTTCAACTTCGAAATCAGATACGCAAATGGAATTCGTTAAATTGATTAGTTATGCGCTTTCCAATCCTAATTTTGAGTTGCTGTTAAGGGTGTGATAAAATTAAGATGTCAATATTTTTCAGCGTTAAATATATAAGTGGCCGTATCATAAATAATTCCAAATTGGATTCCGATGAGATTCTTGATGTTTATGAAGTTTAGTTATATGTGAAAAACAAAAATAATGTACTTTTTTGGCATTTTCCTAGGAAACACTTCGCAAATTCTCGAGAAGATAGATTTCGGCTATGGCGGGAATGCGCTAAGCGTAAGTGTGGCAGGTTTTCGAAATATTGTTGCAGAGGTATTGATCTGCTTTTTGCTCCGCTCCGCCAAATAAGCTTGACCGTCAAGACGACTAAACATTTTGATGGCTCTGAAGACCGAAATCGACTTCGACCAACTATTTCGATAAATTCTGTATTTAACATACAGATATAACGATTAGTGATATAATATATATTTATGACTCACACAACATATAATCGAAAATGATGTAATAAAAAAGTAAGCTTCTTTATTTTTCCGCTCGAATCTCTCGCCATAGCTTTGGATAATATATTCAAATTGTGCATATGCTTCGGAGACAATTATGTCTGCCTCTGCTCAGTCGCCAGCTTATAAACAACTTTATATGCCTTCATTTATTATTGTTATTATATTATAAAATGGCAACAAATCATACAACCAAACGGTGCATATTTGACCCAAATCAGACAATCCGAAGCATGTTAAATAAAGTCCTGAGGTTCATATAAAAATAATGGATTTCTTTTTCCCCAAACTATTATAAAACCACATAACCATTTAGCACATATTTCAGTACCTTAAATTAACGTTTAGACAAATTTTTTTTGTATAAGTGTATAAGTAAATTTTATTTTTATTTATTTATTTTTTCCATAATAATTATTTTTGGTTTATATTCGGCTAGTGATTCCTTCTCTTGTAAAATTTGTTTAAGAAATGAAATGAATTGATCAGTGTATATAAGATTTAAATTTTTATTTTCTACAATTATTGACAATGTGCTCCAAACCGAAAAGAAATATGATTTTATCTACATTTGATGTGCTCGATATGACACACGATCGACGAATTAATTAATTAACGAATTTGCGGACTGCTTTTTGTACAACTAGCGAATAATTCGTTATTTTATGCAAACATATACAAAGTGCTGACAAAACGTAGGCAAATTTAATTTCATTTTTATGTTCTAGAGGTTCGTACCTCTGGCTCGTGAATTTACAAGAGAGATGACCTTATTTATAAAGCCACAAGAACTGTTAATTCTTCTCAAGAACTTAATTTGTGTTTTCGACATCTCTTTTCGTCTATCACAATTCAAATGCCCCGTTTCCTTTGCTTATAAGCAACCAAAATGTATTTTTTTTTTATTTGTGTTTGTTCTCTTAGTCTTTACTGTATATGTGTTTTCGTAAGAATATATCACATGGTAAAAAAACATGTCAATGGACCAAGTCCAAGTTATTGGAAATTGTGGGCGTGTCGCAAACGATCACATCAATTGCTTTGATTGCATATTCAAAACCGATCATCAGTTGTATCAAGCTGTTAAACGCTTATTAAAACTATTGTTTCTCCTTTTTTCTTGAGAATGATTTAGTTTTTCAACTTATTGTGAGAAATTTGATCTAATTTTCAATGATCTATATTTTTTCAAATTACAAATTTTCAAGATTAATTTATATATTTTACAACAATGCGTGAATATTTTAATGAAAACAAGCAAAAATGCTGTAGGGGGATATTGCGCATCATTAAATGCCATACACCGCTTCGTTTAATACAATTATTCATGTAACAACTTTTCAAAATAAGATGTTATATGGTGAGTGGTCGAAAAACTGGTCCCATTCATCTTCAATAGCATTCATACAAGACGACAACCCAACAAGTTGGCGGACGGACAAACTTCTGGACTGTTCGAGATAATAGCAGTTCTACCTCGAAAGTTTCTGGGTGTTCCATATATCCGCACTAACTTAGCATACCACAAGCCGTAGGATATAAAAATAGTACGGAATAAAATATCAGTGCGTTAATTTAATAAACTAGTATTTACAAAGGAAGATGTTTGATTCCCATCGGTCGGCACAACCGACAATGGTGACAATTTATTGTTCTAAAGTCAATAAAAAAAGAGACAGTGTTAGTTTTAAATGCGGCAAAATCACTTGATAAAAGCTGGATTAGGCAGATTAGGTAGTCATGCTGAATTGCCGAAAAAAGTTTTTAAAAAACGCCAAAGTGGTGGTACTTTTTTATTGAACTGAGTGGTATAGCTATTTCAAAAAATTAAGGACACATTAAATGACAAGCTTGCACTGGCATTTTACCGAAGGAAATAAATGGGAGTAAAAAAATTGTATTCGGGCATTGTATCACTATCTTTTTAAAAAAAATTAAAAAAAGAAGGAAAGAGTGAAATTTCGATAAGCTATAAGATTGGGTCGCTGTGACCCCTTTTTCACTTTCCATTTTGCGCCGGTATTGTAAGCATTGAGCGAAAAACCCAATGTTTTTACTTTTGAAAATAAAGGTGTGCTAGTGTGTATTGCACTGCAAGCGTGTTCTCTGGCCGATTTGACCAACTTTCAAAATCAAGCTGTGTACAAAAACTTCCAATATTTTTGCGAAATTCAAATAAAATATTTTAATTATTGTGACTGGGAGAGTGCTTACCACAGAGATTACATAGTCAGGTGGACGAACATTCCCGGTTCAGATTGATTCAGATATATCAATACTGACACCGAATTTATCTTCTTTACAACGTCTTCGAAACATTTTTCTGGATGCTGCAAATGTTTTGCCCAACGTCTTTGAAGTCACTATAAACAAATAAGAGAAGTTGTAATTCCATAATTTATATCGCATTAACAAACAAAAAAAAAGATCGAAACTGAATTATTTTTTGACATGAAGAGAATACCTTTCATGCTTTTGGAATCTTTGTGTGGTGCACTCTGTTATTATATAATCAAAGTTTATGGAATCTAAATAAAAAAATGACTGAAACTTTCTGTTCGGTATATTTGTTATTTATGATACAAACTCATAAAATTTTGAAAAACGGACATCTGGTAGCTACATATTAATGGGCACGTGAAAACAGTATTCAGTTTCCCACATTTGTCACACTGTGCAGAGGTATAAAATTGTTGGCCGTTCGTTTCAATTCCCTTGAATGTTAGGAAACTAACTGAGGTAAAGTAAAACCATCTAAATCACTTAAATATTAATTGTTGGGATTTTTTAATTCAATACATATTTAAATTTAATTATAATTATTTTAAACGAACATAATTCTGAGAAAGTTTATGAAAGTTTTACGGCCATCTTTATTCTCGTTGGCTACATAAGCCTTTCCGCTTTCATACGAATTTGACACAACTGCTTTACCGTAAATGTGCGTATATCTGCTTCTATTAAACGCAAACGTTTACATGCATGCAGATATATATGAAATTTGATTATAAAATACAATGTCTTACAACATAATTAAGCTTAATATGATAACATGCGTGCTACTTAGTTCTTTTTATGTGTTAAATAGTTGTTTAAAAACGTAAACCTATACTTCATTGACCCTACACGTAAACCATTTTTTCGAATAAAATCTGCTGTACTCTCACACACTCTACACGCAGATAAGGAAAATTTTGAATGCCTATTGATTAGGTTTACTATCTTTTGGTGGTTGAACTCAATTTGTTGCATAATTTAATTTACTAGGAGTCACATAAGCTTTAAAACAATGGTATGGTATTAGAAAGTATTGCAATCCAACGAATTATTCTCTTTTAAATGGTGCTTTAACAATGGAAGAGATATTCTTTTCTATTTTGATATTAAACATTAAAAATGTTTCCACCCATTTGTATACACTTTTTGTTTTGTACATTTTGGAATGTTTCGCTGCGGGCTATGTTATAGCTGTAATGCTCGTTGATTACCTAAGTGCGAAGTGAAAACTACGATAAGCTCTCAATTTTTAAGAAAAAAAATCGAGAGGTAAAATGCTATGGCTAGAAAAATAGAGTAGCTTCTGCCGCCTTCTTGGTGAACAAGAAGAGAGGGACCTTCAATGGTAAAAAATTTTTAAAAATAGATAGGTTTGACAATAGAAACCAATGCCTCAGAATAATAGCTAAGCATAAACAGCCAAAGCTAAGTTAAGTTCTTGTATTACAAAATTTATTATACCCATCACCGAAACATGAGGGGTATATTCATTTATGAAACCATTGGCAACGCCCAGAAGGAAGCTTCAGCGACCCCAAAAAATATATATATTCTTGATCAACATGAAATTCTGAATCGAATTAAGTATATCCGTCTGGGCGGCTATCCGTCTCTCCCTCTGTGTAATGTCTGTTCTAAATATTCTCCTGACCGCAAAAACGGAGATATCGTCTACATATTTAAAAAAAGAAAAAACAAGCTATGCCACTCCATATTATAGAGCATGAAAATTTAGCTCTTTTACTTGCTTTTTTTTTAGGATAGCGGTAATGAGTATAAAAGATTCAGTCACGACCGAATATAATTTTTTTTCATCTTCTATATTTGATATGAAATGGGTTTCATTAGAAAGTTTGACCTTTGTAGAATAAACGGCGTTTTATGATAAAAACACACAATGAACATTTTGCAAAAAAATTATGTAACACGTGAACGCCTTTAAGCGGTTATTTTTTACGATTTTTGGGCATGTATTGACCTTATCCAATAATACATTCATCTAAACAAACCAAAAAGAAAAAACACAAGACAGCAGTGCGCTGAAGAAATAAGTTTTATTTTTGAAATTATGCCCTACATACACACAACCACAGGACGTGATCGGTTTAATTATTTTTTAATAATCTAATTCGTTAAACGAGCTTTTAAACCAAGATTGTCGCACGGCTTAACGAAGACTGAGACGTACTAAGGCATATCTATTATTGCAGAATATTCAGTCTTGCGTAAACATTCAATGGTGAAGCGATTCAACCCTTAAGTCAAACTTCTTGCATAACTTGATGGCTGCGTTCATCTTGCCCCAGGAAGTGTTTTGGAGATACAATCGCAATGCTTACAAAGCCATTCACAACATCGTCTCGGGCGATTTGTACCAATGGGACCAAACTTGGCAGCAGTTAAAAGTGTACCTTTGATAATAAGCCAGATATGATAAAAATCCGGCATCAAAACGTTATAGAATAAGTGTCGGATCTCTTGCGAAATATCCGGGCTTTTCGAGAGAGATAGGGATTGTTATGTAAACATTTTGGGAAGGCAATGTAAGATACTAATTCTACACAAGTGCTATTGTCAGTTTCATACCGAGCTGTTACTTACCGGCGGAGTAACCTTAAGTATTGTCTAGTATTAATGCTCATCATTCAAATGTACTGACTTTCCCGCTAGTCTTTCGTCTGATTTTCGACCAGCGCTTGTATTAGTCATTTAATTAAATAATCGTCCAATTTTGATCCTCGTTCAAACCAGGCTAAGACTTCATACAATGTAAACAAGTAAAAAAGTTATATTCAGTTGGGGCCCAATCTCGCATACCCATTATTATTAAAAGATTTGGGGCCTCATGCTTTTGCTTATTATTATAAAAAGTGACTGGGATAGAATTTAACTTTCATCTTTTACTTCAATAAAACGAACTGTTGAAAAAATTAAGCTTACCACGTCTTGACGCTCACCATAATCTCAAAAAAGTAAAAAATAAAAACGAGTTATGACTTATAACCATAGGTGGACATGACCGATTTTTTCCAGTTTTGCACATAAATAGCAGTGTTTTCCGTAAAGTAAATGTGAAAAATTGCAGTTTTTTATTTCTTGTAATTTGTAAGTAATGAGTAAAAACCCACAAATTTTTGTCTAGGAAGACGGTTTACACTTTACTACAGGCGTGTGGTCTGACTAATTGGGCCAATTTTCAGTATCAAACTGCGTACAAAACCTTGCAACGCTCCTACCAAATTCGAAGAAAGACGATAGCGCCCGCACGGTAATCGGTGTGCGTAATTAGTACCATGCCCTTATCGGCCGAGCGTTCACTATAACCACGGCCAAAGTGAACTGCACCACATTGCGGTTTGAGATCACAGCCTACCTGTGAGCCGTGCACGGCTAAAACTATAGAAGCCAGAATTCATTATTCTTTGCGAGCCTTTACATTCTTCAGACTTCCAAAAGCATGCAGAAACATTTTTCCAATTGGACGCACTGGAGTATTTCAAATGTTGCTGTAATCAAAAATAAGCTAGATGCAAAGACTACAACTCGTACTTTGAAATATTTTAACCAGATTCCCATACATTCATAGTGGAAATAAGCATAATAATAAAACCAAAGTCATGATTCGACAAGTTTTGAAAGTGAAAATCCTTTCACCTGTTTTAAGTTTAAAGATATCAGTAGAGCATGCGTCTTCAACCTAAAGTGAACGTGTTTGCGACTATTTCTGAATTAACTCAATATATACATAAGAAAACGTAAGGTATTAGCAAGTCTTCCCCAACATACAATATGAAAAGAAGTATACGAAACTTTTTAAAATACAGCAAATACGGGCAGTCTCACAAAGCTTATTGAGTAAACCATGTCTAATCCTGGGTGCGTTAATTGCCTGTGGTTAAATCTTTACGTCAGCGAAAGCTGCCCAATGAAACGGAAATTGGCGTGATAACTTTTGTTAATGGTCTAAATTCAAGCGAAAATAGGTCCACAATGTCTTAAGTAATGAAAAACATGATATAGTTTTTAATGCTTCAGGATGAAAAATATATTATAATAGTAATTTAACATAAGAAAATTAACTGTACCAAATTTGGACCTTCTCGGCCTATTTTTTGGATCCTACCCTGACAAGGATTTTCATGAAAATTAAGCCTTTGGAGAGCAAAAAAGTCTAAGTCTTTTATTACATTAGGCCCGCTTTCCCATAAATACGCGCTCAGAAACAAGATATCATTTTTGTGTTCTAGAATAAAAATAAGAAATGTGTTAAACAATGTGGTGTAGGGTATTGAACGGTCGGCCTTGCGCGACTATAATGTTCTTGCTTGTTTTTATATAAACTTATTACTATGGAATTGTATGCTCAAAGTTGGACTTCTTTGCACATAACGACTTATTATCCGTAAGAATAGTTGTGTCCAAGGGGTTCAAAATTCCAGGAACGTGTTCAAAATTCAGCAAATTCTGATATCAAATTATTATTATGGGTTAATTTTCATCATAACATATTAAAATTTAGACTTTTCTGCCTTATAAAGGATCAACTTTCGGGTAAATCCCTATACAGCCTAGGATATAGAAAACAGTCCGAGATGGTATTAATTTGGTGCAATTTATTTTTTTAACTTAAATTACTATTATAATCTGATTTTCATTATGAAGCATTGAAAATTAGACGTTCTTGATATATGAACTTTAGTTTTCGTTTTATGAGGTCCAAAAATTGTTTCAGCTAGGTCAATGTTTTCGCGCCAATTTTTAATGCCAAAATCCTATTACTTAACCACTTTTGTCGAGGAATTTTGATAACTGCTTTTTTCTCATATGACGACTTTTCACGAAAGGGCGTTATATGAGGACTGATCGAAAAAGTTGACCGATTCAAACCAGTTTCAATAGCCTTCGTATTTGAGTGAATGCACCTCAGTGTACCAAATTTCATCAAAATATCACAAAAATTGCAACCTTTGACTTGAACGCAAATATATATGGGCAGATATTAGACGGACAGACATCAGTCGGATCAACGGACAGATTGTCTTAAATCCATTCAGAAAATGATTCAAAATCGAAGTAGAAGATCCGTCAAAACTAATCTACAAAGCTCCAAACTTCTTATAGATCATTTATTGTATTTTAATTTGTACAGTAACATAATAGGTCTACTGTATTCGCCCGTGGCCCTCGCCCTCTAGCTTTAGGATTCTTAGGAATAATAACGAATACTTTGGGTCGGAGCATTATACTGAATCTGGCCTAGTGAAGTGTTTTCAAGCACATTGTGTGTGTAAGAATGTTAACAATGGTGTGGCCCCACGTTGGCTTGGCGTGCCACTTGTGTGTCTACTAACATTATGTGTCTTTATTCGTAATTGTTGGTCCAAAAGCTATGAACTGCATCAATTTTAAAGCTACTCAAAAGTACCACTTTATGAGGATGGGAGGGTGAGCTAGCTAGTTCGTAAGACGGGGAAGGATTTTATATTTTGGGTCTCGGCCACTGTTCAGATATTTATAACTAAAAGAATAGCATGTACTTATCCTTTAACGAATATTCGGACGGACTAAACCAAATCTACCGAACGGGCATACCTCAAGTGCCCTGGCCTTTCATTACCCGCTCTGTCTGTGGTCTTCTTTGGCCCACGGCTTCTCTGGGAGAGCACGAAGTTGGGTCCGAAGTGCTCTTTAAATCTAAATTCCTCTTATAACAAGCAATTTATTTGCTTGACATTTTTTTTTTTAATATTTTTGTTTCATCTTTTCGCTTATTTATCAATTAATAATTATACACAAAAAAAAAAAAACAAATGTTATGCTTCTAATCAAATATATGAAAACAGAGAGTTATCCAAATTTAAGGCTTATTGTTAAATAAGCATAAAAAAAGATCTATTTGTCTGCTGAATTCGCTACACCATAATATTTAAAGACAAACGTATGAAGCCATCTAATTCAAGTAATCTAGATACAGGCAGTGACTATCGCGTTCCGTTTATTTGCTGTTATTAAATATTGTAGCCGCTGTTATTGTATTTAGTAGTTGTTTTTATTATATGTTGTTGCGTGTTTAATAAAATAGGGCTTTATACAGGGTGTGGACAAAATCCGATCCAAACCATTTTCAATAGCGTTTATCCTTGTGTCAAATCACTTCAGTGTACCAAATTTCATCAAAATATCTCAAAACACAGAAATATGGATACATGGATAGACGTCGGACGAACTGACGGACAGGCTCTGAACCGATCGATTCAGAATCATTTTAAAAAAAGGTAGGTCTATCTTAATACATCCTGTACCACCAGTGGTGTAGGGTACAATTATACGTCCGAAGATTATAGTTACACATTGATACATTGATGAGAAAAAGCTTTTAGAATAAGCTTGCGAATTTATTTTGCAAATATATCAGATACCGTTATCAGCGTATAGGGTTTTACATTGCTCCAAAAATTAATATCCATTCGTTACAAGTAGAGGGAGTAGCATGTTCTACTGATTACTAGGAATATATTTTTCTGCCCGATAGCGGATAAAAAATCAATTAGAGAACAACTTCTCTTAAACTTCTTAAAACGTCTATTTTCGCGATCATCTTTAGTTTGTTATCAAACCAGATTAAGCAGTAATTACTATTTTCGCTTTTTCAACGCAAAGCACGAATAGCGACCTTGTGTCATTGAGCATTGCGTAAAATTTTGAAATACTTTTACCCAATGACCAAACTTTTTATTATTTTAGTAAGACACCAACGTAATATACAGATAGCTGAATTTTAACCCCCTTTGGGAATAAAAAGAGAATTTGAATTGGAAATACAAGGTCTAACCATTTACTTTGGCGATCGCAGTTATAGTTAGACCGTTGAACAAGTTCACTCCTTTTTCAAGAAACATGGGATAAATAGAAATCGCCTTATACAACTATGATATCTACAATTTTTTGAAGAATAATAAGAAGCTGCAAATGAAAAGATATTTTTGAAGTCAGTTGACATACATAGCAAAGTATTTACTGATGAACTGCAAATGATATACAACCTTATATTAGTTGATAGTAGATGTAAAATATATATATATATCTGAAAAACTTGTTATTGTCACTCAGGAAATTCGCAGGCGCTCTTTACGTGGAAAGAAATGAAAAACAGTGAAACAAGTTCCTTGACAAAAGAAGAGGGCAAGAAAGCCCTTTAAGAACATGAAAAATAAAACGATAAGAACATTTATTTTTCTGAAGGCGATTAATTTACAGTACGCTAATGATGTAAAAATTGTAAAGCAGTCATTGACTTTGTTTCCCCATCTATTTCATTTACAACAACACATGTGTTTTTCTCGCTATATTGCGGGATTAAAGGGTTTTTGTATAAAGCAACGAAATATTTCAATATAAGACCCTTAACCATCTGCTTGCGTAAGTAAACTTGTTTCAGTTTAGTCACTGGTTTCCATACATACATTGGAGTATATATTAATTTAATCATTTCTTTTGTCACATATGAAAGCATATGAATTGCTATTGTCTGGCACATACATATAACTGACTAAGCACAGTCTATTCGCTGAAATTTAGTTATATGGCAGATCTTGACTGTCGAATTCTGCTTATAAGTTCATTTCTCAGATACATTTTCAGGTCATGCGATTTCAAACATTTCAATCAATGCCTGGAAGAATACAGCGAAATGATTTAATTTGATCTAACATCTCTTTGATAGTTGTATGGTGTATACTGTACGTACTTTTAGGTGCTTCTTTCGGTACAAAAGGTATTACATCCTCTAGTTATAGGTATTAAATGAAAAAATTTACCAAAAATTCCATTCTCGCTTAAGTTGAAAGTTCTATGTGTACTTAAATAATTTCTCATACGCATACCCTTCTTCCACGAACCACGCTTAACAAACCCCAAGAGATACATCTGCCCTTTTTTAAGCTTTTAGTGAAGAAAGTTACTTTCACGATTACTAATCAATATCTTTCATGTACTTGCTGCCGTACAAACAAGATTTGACCTCTATAGATATGTTTCTTAAACATCTGAAGACAATAATAGAAATTGTATCCCCGGGTATATGGTTTCTCAGCAACATGAAGGAATGCGAATCATATTATGCAAAAAGGAAGACTTTTTTATTATAATATTAGCTCTTCAAGTGAAATTCATACTACTTTTTAATATCAATCAATTAGTTCCCAATACAATTGCTCATCATTTCTTCTTAGTTTTACTAACATTTTAGTTGTTTTTCTGATATGCTATCGTTGAACTTTTACTTTTGCTCTGTTTGGAAAACAACTTATTATTTACTCAAGTTTTGTAAACAGCTACTGAATAGTAAACATCATTGACATCAGAATATGACTGTATACCGCTCAGTGATACAATCATTCAGAATATTTATATTCCGTTACGGAGACACGCATATATATGTTGAGACATATCTTTACACAATGTTCTTGTATGTGTCCCAAGCGAATGAGCCTACGAATTCTTCACTGCCGTCCCAATGGCCATCAAAAACGTTGTGGCTTTCCAACAACAACAAATTAATTTATTAACTGAAGTTTTTTTAACTCTACATATACATAGATCGAAATGAGAAAAACACATGGAGGAAGTATCGGCACCAGGAAAAGACCTTAATTTTGCTGATTATTTTAATAATAATATAAAATTGGAAACAAATTATTTATGGATGTTTAGTGTGAAATAAAGCTTATTTTCTATAAGCGGTTATGCTTTAATCAGTTATGTATACATATAATGTAAAATATCTGAAAAGAGAACTTGATGTTCATTCGATTACTTTGTGACTTTGCGCTTAGAATGGGAGCCTTTTCTACCAGCAAGAGCAGTTTAAAGTGAAAATTTTTGAGCGATGTTCAAAGTCATTAGGAAACTACGGAGGAGTAAGCAATGTGGACGACGACGCAAGACGACGTCGTAACTTAACGGACAATTATCAAAGAAAAAAAAATTTGATATGTTTTATTGGCGTCCGATTCCATCGCATTGCGATTTTCTAGTTTTTCTATAATTGTTGCAACCAACTTTAAATAAAGGATTCTTCATTTTGCTTATTGAGCCCTCCAATTTGTGATTGCATTTAACCTATTAAATAATCTTTCATCAAATCTTCGAGATGAAAAAAAGGCCATAAAAGATTTGTTCTTGGCAATTCAAGCGCTACTTATATGATACTACTTAAAGATACTTTTCTATCGACATTTAACGTCACTCAATATAAAATTCCTTGATTATCTGAGGTGGAACCCAATAAAGCTGACTACTTGTATAAATATGAGTTTTGAGAGGTTGACTTCGCGATCGATTAATCGATTGTTTTAATGGTAAAATCATTTAAACATAAGAATTTATTTCCAATCGATCTTGTCATAATTTTGCGCTTATTATAAAATCTTTCGGTATTGCAGTTTTTATCGTATTTTCTATTCCAATGAAGGCTCTGTTATTATTTCGGTTACAGCTGCGAAGGGAGACTTGTTATTTTTGTATTTTATTTCTTCAAAGGTTACTTACTATAAAGAGAATGGGAAGAAGTAAGTTTAACCTTTTTATTTGGAGCACTGTTCGTTTTTTTAACGAATCTTCAATTCAAGTAAGCACTTTTGTATTGGACTTAATAGATAAAAGCATATTAGCCTCTTTCTATAAAATAAGCTAGACGAAATAAGTCTGAAGGTATAGAGTTAAGTCTTTACATCCCAAAAATCAGCCAATAGCTCGATAGTAGTAAACAATACAGAAAATCCCTTTACAATTTTTTATGTACCTGAAAATTAGGAAGCAAATTTCTCCCAAATATACTGCGAAAAACATGTTAGATAAGAATAAGGCATAAATTATACGAAATATGTTGCAAGCGGTTAAGTTCCTATTTTTCTATGCTATGAACCTATGTTGTAAAAGCAAACATAGTAATGTGTATACATAAGTCTATGGATTTGGCAATGACATAATAGCTACACGAAACTCTTACTATTCTATCCCTTAACGGCGCCATTTTAATAGAAGTCCTCTTGGTTTGAGGGAGTTCTAATCGTAATAGGAAATTTCAACTTATTCATCTTCTGCTCAGAAAGGGCTGGAGAAGAAATAAATATTGTGGTGGTACTGTAACACCACGAAAGGTTATTGATGAAATTGCCAAATGTTTCGTTTAATGTATTTGATCCTAAATATAAGAATAAAAAGTTTATAATGAGATGACAACACACCGCCAAGGTTTTCCTTTATATAGTATATGCTCGTTTTGTCATGGACGCACTCAAGCCATGAATTGACGCCCCACGGCTTGTTACGCAAAATGAATCTAAATATTTCTGGTTATTAAAATATAAAAAAGCTACGTACTTTAACATTATTTCGTTGGACTTGAATGCCTCTCAATGAGGAATTATTTTAAACCTGATCTATTCAATTGACCAAAAGTAATTGTCGCAACAGTCATGTTTGCATACAAATTGTTAAAATTCTGAAAATAGTGAAGATAAGCGGATCTTGCGAAAAGAATGTAACGGGAGCCACAGAAAATGTGTAATTGCTTTCGTCTTTCATGCCTTTTATTAGGAAGGCCAAGAACTGAATAATGCGTCAAGAGGCTAAATTATTACAACATTTATTATTCAATATTTATTTAATTTTGTAGGATGTATAGAGATGTTGCCAAAAAACTGTGCGCCTTGCCGTGGTTGCAGTTTGGTCAAAATGAACCACGAAAACATTTGATTAATTACTTGGCTTAATTGTAAAATAATCTGATCTAAGCAAGAGTTAATTTTCGCTAAACTTCTTTTTCTGTTTCAAAATGATAAATAATAACGTATTCCGTAATGAAAGGTTTCAACAAGAAGAGTCTAAATCAGTTAGACCTAATTTGAAACTACAATTTGCAAGTTCAATTTAACATACATTTGACCATTAATCTCAAGTTAAGAAAGTACTCAATAGTTTAAGACTTAAATTTTCATTCTTTTAAAATCTCGTTGATAGATAATCTTCTTCACTTGCTAAAATAATATATATGTTTTATGCTTTTCTAGAAAATGTCACCAGCAAAGCGCAACGTTGCTTAATTTTCATTACTGAATAGATTTCCCTTAGCCAGTAACAAGAACAGCTAACAGCCAATTATCGATTCGTCGAAGATCAATGAACGTCGCATATTTATATCGATGTTATCGTATTGTTTGTTGTTTATTGATATAATATTGTTGTGAGGTACATATACTTCTTCGTCTATATATAGCATAAAATTCTGATATTTTTAGCAATAACAAGTCAATGTAAATATTTCATATACAACTCTTCCGGAATCCATCAGCATTCACAACACCATCTCGATCATCATCATGATAGTCATCATCGTCAAGATCGTTACTGCCAGACGGCATAATAATAAAACAAAGATATACGTGCACATACCGGACATGTACGGTGGTAGTAATCGAAGAGTAGCAATGACCGTTTTATTAAAAAAAAAAAAAAAAAAAAAAAAAAAAAAACAATTCTCAAGAATTCTGCTAGCTTTGATTATAAATGCCTGTCTGTTCCACACAAACTCGCACATACACACATTTAGCGATACAAGTATGTTTCCTTTTTTTCGGAGGTTGACAAACTTGGTTGGTTGGCTGCTTGTTTTTGTGGTGATGGGATGTTGACATGGCATCCAGTTTCTTTTATTGTTATCTAATAAACTTATGGTATTTGCAGTTTTTACTTTTATTTTGTTTCTTTTGCATATTTAAATCTCCCTCTTATAAACAATCCTATGATACGGTTGCTAATTGCTTTGGTTTCGGACTTGATTGACATTTGATCAAATATTTTTTTTGGCGAAATTTTTTATTATTATTCATTTTTTTTTTCAAATATCCTGCTGATGTTGTGTTACTTTATAGAAATTCGGTGTCGTCGGTAGTATATAACTTGAAAGTTTTTTTCTTCTTTTTTATATAAGCATTTAAAAAGACGACTTATCTTTTCGTGAAGCGGACTGGCTTGGCCGGGTGGCTGACTGGCTGATAATTGTTTGAGATCATTGACTCCCGAACGTCGAAAATATTTGTTGGGGTGGGTAATGGTTTCGTTTTTTGTAAAGTGCAAAGTTAAGCTGACGGGGACGCTGTAATCACCATCAAGCATCATATTTTCTAAAAGCAATCCAGATATCTTGCCTGAAATTTTCATCAACTCTGTAATAGAAGAAAGCATGGCCACAACATGTTCTTCTATCTTTCTGAGTAAACCGTTGTTATTACATTTATTATCATACATATAAACACAGGCACACACACATATATGTATATAACTACCCTTTTTCACACAAATATTTGTAATAGATAGTTAACTAGAAATATTTGCTAAATAAGCTATAAAGCTTATAATTGGGAGGGGGAACTTAAATATTTATGTTTCTATATAAATGCATAAGAATACATATGCATACGCGTACTTAAATGTATTAAATGTTTTTGCATATGTCGAAATGTACTCGAAAGTTTGCCTTTAAAAGTTTTGCTGAGTTTTTATTAATTTTTTCACACAATGCTAAAAGATATTAGTCGGTCAATGACCACGTAGCACCACCAACACCATCCAATATGATCAAACACATATACAATATATATCGATTCATACCAATATGCCAAACATGCAATAAGGAACCAATTCATTTTCATCAAAAATATGAAAAAAAAAAAAAAATCAAGATAAACAAGCACCTCACGTTTCAACATTTCAACATCGCAACAATTTCCGTGTTTCTTCGTAGACAAACATTGTTTAACGGCAGAAAAAAGAATTTTGTTACTGATAAACAGAATTTAGTTCCTACCCTAGAATGTATATATAAAGCAAAATAATTTTTAAAGAATTTTTTGCTACGTCAACACATTTGTTCTTGTAATTGAACACCTATAATGTAGTATACATGTTTGATGATTTTCATATATTTATTTTTTGTAATTTTTTTACTATTTATTTTACAGCTTTCGTTAAGCAATTACGTTCATAAGCTTTGGTATTTAAAAAAAAAACCAATCATGCCTCAAACGTAATTCAAACGTTTTTAAGAATAATTAAACGTATTAAAATAAAATAAGAAAAATCAAACGAAATCAAGCTTATTCTAATTTTTCACAATAATTTTAACATCTTAACTATTTCTATTGGTTATAGAAACTTAGAAATCATGTTAGGATAATCGGAATGTATGCAAAGCTTTCAGGGTTCAGGTATATATCTGTTAAGTATTTGCAATCTCTAGAAAGACAAGTCGAATATCTATACAATATATATTTTTAACCAACATCAGTATGTTAAACTATTCACCGATATACACGTATGTATTAGGTGTGGGAAGAAATATTGATATATAGATATTGTCTCGTATCCGAATTAAATTTGTGAAACACAATAACGGACTTTATTATTTATGAACTGTTACCATTTTCGTGGTAACGCTGTTATGCCATCCCTACAGAGTTTGTCGAATTTCTATATGAAAACTGAGCCGAGTGATTTTTACACTCGGCCGCAATTGACGTCAGTTTTAATTTATAAAGAGTTTTCTGCAACGAGAAAAACAAACAAATAATCAAACGAGGTTACCTCCAGACATCAAACCAAGTCAAGTGGTATCAATTTTTACAGTCCAACTTTTTCATAAAAGCAGACAACTCTCTCCCCCTCTCTCTCTCCCTCTCTCTTAATCAATACTTAGCGGGCTTTTAATCGCTCGCTGTGTAGTGTATTGCTTACTATAGAGATGAGAATCATTGTTTGACCATCTCAGAATGTAGCATATTTCTCCAATCTAATTGTACCCATTTCTCATTGGCAGTAATGATTTGCCTCAAGGTGGGGTTGATTTCGTTGCATTTCGTTGCTGCGATCCGCGGATTGAAATTTGGTCAAGCAAATTTCGCAACAACAATGCCAACGGCATATAAATATCGAGCTTCATTGTATTGTCAGACTTGCTCAATTGATTTGGAATCGTTTTGTGATCAATATTTGCTTATCAGCTGGCGTTTTCATGTACTGATATTTTCGTTTATTGGTCGAGTGGAAAGAGTTGCATTGTTGATATTGAAATTTTCAGAACGTAAGCAAGAAAAGTATCTGCATGCTATTGACTTGGATAAATCACCTTGACAGTAAACACTACAAATCTTTCCACGGTACGGCTCAGCGTTTTTGCGTTTTCAAAATATAACACATTTCTTTTGAAAATTTTGGTCATTTTCACGCTAATCCAGTTTTCAACACGATTGACGGAATATGAAACCGCCTTAAAGTTGTAGATTAAATCTTATCTTCCAAAATCTCGTAGGCGTGACGCAGCCCAATATACTATTGTCCAATATATGACAGTAAAATTTCTAAATATATTTTTACGTACGAAACATTTGATAATTGAATCTGATCAAGTGTTTAGAATTGATAAATTAATTTCCTTTTAACCCGTTGTTGTCGTTTTACCGTACGTTAATAATTAAAATATAAAAATATTCTCTTTCGTCCCATTCAGACTTCTTAAGAGATAATCAAGTGTACTTTCCTGATAAGATATGTCAAATAAGTTATCTTTTAAGTAGGTTTTTTGACCCCGAAACCTGCAGCCCAGGTGATACAAAACTTATTAATAATTTCACTGAAGAAAGAAGGGAATCGAAACGATTTATTATGCACAGTAACTCTTTCTTTTCATTTTTCAAAATCCTAATGAGGCATTAATAGAAGAGGGTGGTTAGGCAATGTATGATTGTATAGATTAAGTTAGTAAACTAGTCGACCATAAAAGTAACATATATATCTTGTAGAGTTTTTAGAGTTGATAAAACTATTTTTATTTCAATAATTGTGATGCTCTCGTAAAGGCAAACAAATTTAGAAATTTTTTACAGGAACTCATATTCACAACGATTCTTGCTGTCTTTTTCGTTTGAGTATTACTCTTCAACTCTCTTGATTCGGCTGAGTTTCCCTCCCGAAAATATTCTGCTTATATACCCTTTTAGACACTAGTGTCTGGCTTCATTGCGAGATTTTTGTGTAAATCACCTTTTCCACTAAATGTTCTACTAATTGCTATTAATCCTTTCAACAATCGCCAGCTGCATGAAGCAGTTAAACATTATAAATGTCTATTTGGTTTTACAACGAATTTGGTTTCGTACAAAATCGACTAGTTTTCATGCAAACTCAAGTCATCAAATGTTAGATTTTCGTAACATTATATAATATATATGTATATATATGTATATATGAAAGTAAAATTGATTGAAACGCTTGCACGCGTATGTCTCAAAACATATGATTTAGTGATAGGTACGTTTTCTATATTTGTGGTAGACACTTATTTAAAGCTAATAACGAAAGAATTGATGGCTAAGAAATTTTCTCAATCCCTTAAAAAAACAATTAAACGCAGACCTTTTCAAAATATATTCGTTAGCATTGCTACTGTAGCTGTCTTTTTTGCTTCGACTACAATGCCTTACATATATCGCAGCATCAGAAAGTGCTCCTCTTGCCTGTGATAGCTGCTAACGTCATTAATTTCCAAACAATAACATTTTGCTCATGAGATTGCCTAATATTTGCGCAGTTAAACTTCACAAAGGAATATCCCACGATTAAGTTGAAGATCTTTCACACTATTTGCTTACTTATTAGCTTGAAGTATCAGCTTTTGTTTCTAACTACTAGATGTTTAAAGTTAAGTTAAAAATATTTTCAATTTATGCTAGATCCAGCTCGAAAGCTTTCCCTTTCAACGTCATGAAATTCAATATTCAGGAAACAATGTGTTCAAAATTAACTAAAAATATTATTGTGATCTTTTCTTACCTGGCAGAAAATTCAAAATATTTTTGCAAATTCGAGTGTAAAGTATGTTATGATAAGCTCGTCATATATATAATATGTATTTACGAAATATCAAGTATAGTGCTTTAAAATCCTATATGAAAAACGATTAAGTATACGTATGTTACAGGATCTTATTCTGTTAGTCATTTTCTTTCGCACATAAAACTGCAGTTAAAATATATAGAAATATATAAAAAATAGACATGCGCGGAAATGCGTTGCGATTAGAACAGAATTTAAATTGAACTAAATAAATATTTACTTGTACGTCTAAATTAGTCTATCTTAAAAAAATTTCCATTATTAGCTGATTAGCAATAGCAAAAGTTGATTCTCTTTTTTTTTAAATTCGTTTTGTATTAGCAAGGCTAATAACTTGTCCGTTAATTAAAGCATTAAAATCTACTACAGTATAAGTGTGGTTGTTTGACGATATACATAAACCTCTCTTAACTGTAACGGTAAGATCGCGTATTAACGTGTATTATTCTTCCTCTGCTTACTGTGGTGGTTACTGTTGTTGTTACTAAAATATTCTTTATTTATGCCTAAAAGCATTTATCGTGTTTTAAGTGTACATGTAAGCGTTAAAGAAACTTGGATTGAATTCTTTTTCGCCTGGGAGCGCGGCTTTATATGTGTTTGCGTGCTGATGAAGTACCTGTGTTTGTATATGTAGGTCTACGTCCGAAATTACTTTCACTTTCGTAGGTTTACGAACTTTAATGTTTACATTTACCTTTCAAGTGATGATTCCACCTTGTAGTCGTTGCCGGCGATATCTTTTGCTTGTATTTGCTGTTTTCATTTTTGCTGCTTTTATTGTTTTTTGTTTCAGTTTTTCTTATATTTATTCTGTAGTTGGTTTAAGTGTTGCTTCTTTGCTAACAGCGTTCCGTTGCACGTTTTTCTGGAAGAAACTTACTGTCGTATTATATTGATTGGGCTTGAGAATTGTTTACACATATTGTGGTATTTAGCGTATGGAAGTTTATTTATGCCCCTTAACGTAGCATAGAAATTTTCAGTTTTATCATTCTATTTGTAAAATTGGGTTATAAGTAACGAATTCGACAAAAGTTTGTCTCTCTTCATTATAGCAAATTTACGCTCTTATAGCACTTTTTTCCCATTTCCTTGTTGAAAATATGTAGATAAATAAGTAGATAACGTTATATTCAACTAAAGGTGAACTTTAAACAGAATCCAATACACAAAAATTGCACAGTATTTTGTTTTACGCTACATTTTTTAAAATATTTACACCAAGTTTTGGCCTTATTTTTGCTATTTATTTATTTTGCATATATTTTGTAAATAAATTGACAAAGTATGCATTTAAAGACTGCTGGATAACTTAGACCATATACGCTCGTCCGTATTGAAAACTCTACCACGCTTGGGATTAGAACCTGCGTTCAGCGGTTAGTCGCGATCATTAGCCTGCACGGCATTCATGCAGATGTTTTAATTTTATATATTCAATAGTGTACGTACATTGTCGACCACAATGATGGGAAACTTTGAATTTCTATATTTTATTTTGTTCTTGTGGGTGCATATATTGACAGATTTTGCGATTTTTAAATTTTGTTTGCATGATTACCTGCAGCTACAGCTTAGAACTTTCAAACTTCGCAACAAGATGTGGGCGAATAAATAGGTGGACATTCCCAAATTAAACTAGACTGTTACGTTTGTTAACAAAATGCTAAGTTTATGGGTTTTCTGGTATTTATTTTTTATATCATTATTCTTTGGTTTTGTCATATATATATTACCAACTAAAGAATTCAGTTTAAGAAAGCAAAGAAGAACAAAGGAAACTTGTCTTCATTATTGGAAGCGAAAACAATGAGGTAAAAATTTTGAAGAAAAGAAAGATATAAAAGGCTAGGATTGTGCGGAATTACTTGGGAACTAACGCATTAGTTACTTGTCGACTTGGAAGTATTGAATCGAAGAAAAAGGTTCGCGTATTTTAAGCTCGTTCCAAATTAATTATAATTTTTTCTACAGTATGTCATACTATTATGTTATTTTCTTTTTATCTACTCTATATGCTCTGCACCAATCTTATGTAAGGATTGCTGACTACGTCAACAACATGTTTTCATTTGATTAGGTTATAATATTCCATTCCCTTCCTTATTAAGTTTTTCCATACGAAACTTTTCTCAAGCGCGATTTGACAAAAGGCAAGAGCTTGTACTGAGGGCAAGCTGAAGAATTAAGTGGTTCCTTGACGCAGTTGTTATGGAAAAGAACAGATCTGCTTCTAAGGTCTTGTCAAACTATTACATATTATGTGAAAAGTTGAAAAATTTGTATATAAGTTCATGGATGAAATTAAGCTTCCAAGATTTTTGTTTTGTTTCGAGATACCCGCTAAAAGCGGAGGTTGCTACTTGGGCTGTATTTACGGTTTATTTCCGCTATTTCCTGCCTTGGGGAGTGTCACTGAAAATTGTCGTTGTCTCCAAATGCCCGGCGTAGCCCAGGCATGTTTTTACTATGAACTAATATTAGACACAGTCATTAGCCGAAGCTGCCCTGAGTGAAATCGTTTTACAGTTGTGTGTGACTCTTCTACAGGGAGACTGGTGTGCTGGATAGACTTTAATTTTCTTTAGGTCACATAACACATATTGCTGTCAACCATTGTGAGGCAGACAGGCGCTTTTATCCTTCATGATTAATATTCATTTGTAATCCACCGCACAAATGCATATTAAGTGTTCTTAATGTATAATGTTGGCAAAGTAGATATTTATTGCTGCTTGTTTAGCTACTGATTTTCGCTTTATGGCTTCTGTTGCTATTTTAAATCACCTTTCATTGCTGAGACACAACTTTTTAGAAGTGGGCTAAACTAAATTTAAATTTTTTGGTATCAATGATAATATTTGGTCTTTTGAAAAGAACAGAGACGAAATGTGTTTCACGACATCTTTTAGAAGTTGATTTCTCAGAATATTTCAAGCAGGTCATATGTTGATTATGGTGATCTATTAGAAACTTATGCGGACTTTCAGTGCACAAAACCTTTAAAAAAAAATTGTTGTGATAAATTTTTGTGATAAATTCACATAAACACATGTTTTATTTAATGTTTAGAAGGACTAATACAAAGCTTATCTAACGCAATCTCTCTTCTTCGAAATTGTTTTACACGTCTTAGAAAAATGTCAACGATCTCATCGTTTTGTGTAAGTTCCTAACAGCAGTAAACCCTGGTCAATATATGGTGAATTACTTAGCCGCTCATCCTTTAGCGTGCAGTAAGCTGGGAGATACTTTATTCAATACGGCTATCGGAAATTAACAGTGCTTTATAGTTGTTTGTGACAATGACCATGCTGCAACAAAGACAATGAAATCACATGATGAAACTTATAAAGAAAAATGTAACATTTAAAACGACAGTAATAGCAATAACACAAACAGACACTAAACCACATTTACTGTATGCCTTTCCCAAAGCTCATGAGCCAATAAATCATTGTTTGTTGTTTGCTGCTCTTTGCGTATCTGCACAGCTGCTGTTAGCAATATCTATATGTCCTCGTCATTGAAATTTAATGTCGTTGCCATTGTTGTTGAATTGTTAACTGAGAAGAACAACAAGAAGTTAAAGTACAAAAGGTATTTTATATAAACTACTAGCAAAGCAGGTAAAGTAGAACGACCGCACATAGAATGGCCGTGAATCTGTTTCATAAGGGGGTTGGTTATCAAACGTTGTTGAGTACTTGCAACGGCGGTGGTGGCGCTGATGATGAGAATTGTATGATCCCACGATTGAAAGAACTTTGATCCTATGATCGCCTTCCTTAAACAAAATATATATATATATGTATATATCTTTATATATATATGTATATATCTTTATATATATATGTATATATCTTTATATATATATGTATATATATATATATATATATGTATATATATATATATATATATATGTATATATATATATATGTATATATGTATATATATATATATAAAACAGCCACATAAAAGCTAACAACGCACAATTATATTTAGTGAAGTCAACAAACGCTCTGCCACATACGTTGCAATTTATTTTATTCATTCATATTTACTATGTTGAGATGGTGGTATGGTGTGGTGTAGCTTTAGTCGGTCGGTCATTGACCACATCAGCGCAGACGTCACGTCTCCAAATGTAAAAGCTACTGCGACTGCTGCTAGTAGCTACTACTATACAATACGTTGTAAGCATAGTGAAAGACACGGCCGCAAAGCTCCAACGCGATACTTTGTTGGCGTCGCTTAAAAGAAAACCAAGTAGCTTTTCTGTTATCTGTTTGTATTATAAAGGGGGACGAAGACAAAGCAAGCGCGCGCGCGCCCGCCCATGTGTGTGTGTGAGACAGAGAGATAGACAGAGAAAGAGAGAGCGAGAGAAAGAGAGAGATAGCGAGTGAGCGAGAAGGAAAGAGGGTAAGTGAGCACCGGTATTTGTTGTTAGCTAAGTCACTTCGTTTGCACGAACGCGTTGCAATTTTCATTGCATTCATCGTTGTCGTTAGTTAGTTAACAAAAAAAAAAAAAAAAAAAAAAGTAAAAATAATAAAAAAATCAGCTAAGCAGCAACTTAAACAAAGCTTTTTGATGGCCGATCTTTTGAATGGTTAAGTGTTTTGCTTGCCGTTGCTACTGCTGCCGCTGTGTTTTGCTTTATTTCATATATTTTTCATTATGTTGCATTTAAGATTATAAGACAGATTTGTGGTGGCATTAACACAATTGTTGTTTGATCTTTAAAAAGGGAAGTGTGCGATTAATCGTTACACAAAAGAGAGAGAGACTGCAAGGTTTTAGAGAAAGAGTTGCCGAAAAATCTAAATGTTAGTTGTGTTGCTCGAATTTCTTTCCACTCATAGCATCAGAAGACATGGAAGGAGCAGAAGTTTTAAATACCGACAGTCGGTCCATACATGTAAAGATGAATGTTCAAATTATGCTCGTTTTATTTTAAAATAGAAATTTAATACGATCTCCGAAATGCACTGTCTAAATTTTTCATTAAAAAAATGTCCGGCCAGCCTATTATTAGGGTTTCAGAAATCACTCGGACTTAAGTTTGGTAACGAGAATTCTTGTTGGCTTCTTTGAACTAAAGCAGATGTGCGACTAACCTTAGAGAGAGAGAGAGTGTGTGTGTGTGTGAGAGAGAGAGAGAGAGAGAGAGAGAGCTCCACAGTAAGTAAAAGAATATTTCGCATGGGAACGTGTTATCGCAGCTTATACCCAGAATCCTATCAGAAGCCTTAGCAACGCTAGGGATTTCTCACGAATTCACACTCATGCTTCTTTTAGCCGAGATTCTTCTACTGCATGAACAGCGATCTTTTCGTAATTATCGTATGCCCAAAAGCATGGCAAAGCTAATCTATTCTATTATATATCTATTTAGGAACGAGAGATTTCCTATCAAGAAAATAAAAGCGAAAAGCGCTCTACCTCACTCTTTTCTAATGCAATGATTGCGACCTTAGTCAAAGGTCAATGACTCTCCTTCAACTGAACGCTGTCGATAATGTATACTTCCCACAAAGCTTGCTTACAGCTTATATGTGACTTATGCAACTTTTTTTAAATTTTTATTTATTTATTTATTTGTGTGTTTAAACAGTTGGTCCACTTGTTTGTAGAAGGTTGTTGAACTCTTTGCACGTTAGCAGCATATTATGCTTTATTTTTTTGTGAAGCACATGTGCGAATATCTTGTTGTTTTTCTTGTCTTTGTAGTTTTTCTCCGATATGCTCTCTGGGTGAGTACTTGTGCGGTGTAACGTTGTGTATCAAATATTAGCCGGATTCTATTATTATAGTTATAATATTGAAAGTTATATACAAACACATACAAGAAAACATACACACGCACACAAATCGACACAACTTACATTCTCGATGGAAAAATGTGACATTTTTTACTGTTAATTATTATGACAACACATTATTAACCAGGAACGTTTAGTGGAAAATTTTAATATTAGTAATGAATGACTGTAAGGGATTTAAGCCAAATTGCATGCAACTTCATATATCATATAAGCATAATTAGCTTAGTCTTAATAACTTCGGGAGTTTAGATTTGTGGCTTTTAGCATGTAAACGAACCAATAAAGTTGTTAAGCCAGTTAAGCGTACACTTTATCTAAGCAACTATCCATTCATCTATTTGATCATAAATTGGCGTGTTTGTTTCCATTTTTGTAAGTCACTTGCAAGTCAATGAACTGTGTGAAAAATGTACGTTACATACGCCTGTGTGAAAATACTACGCCAGAACGTAAAAAACTGTGCGCCTGCGTAATCTATATAACGCATGACAGCAATAGTGATTGCTAGGCGTTGCTTTGCTTTGCTTGAGTTTAGAATGCGTGTAAATAACCCACTCGTTTATACACTTACACGCCATTGCCTTCAAGTTTCAGTCTCTAAATCTAACATTTATAATAATAATAATAATAATAATAATAATAATAATAATAATAATTAACAACGATACAATAATAACATTAACGATAGCTAACTGCAATTACCATTGACAACCGCTCAAAACTTTACACGAATGCGTTTTTATTTTTCATCAAATCTAACTTCTAAGTTTTCTAACACAGTCATGTAAGTCAATAACATGACAATAATCACAACAACATTAAAGACAAATTGTTTGGCTATATATACAATACCTACGTATGCAGCAAGCACATATAATCTGCAAAAGAGTTTATTGACTTCACTAGCAGCACTAGCATCATCGTGATCATTATTATCACCATCATCATTATCATCCGTGTAATGATTACGTAGCAAAATGTTGTTGGCACAGTGGCCGGAAAACTTAGTGACTTAATGACTGAGTTTTTGGTATGGATGACAAAGTTGTTTCAAGTGAATTCGCATTTCGAAAGAAAGAAAAAAGTAACGAAACCAGATAAAACAAAAGCAAATCATAAACATGTCTGTGAGCGTATGTGCGTGTCTGTATGACTATAACTTGGCTGCTTGCGTATTTGTAATGCATCTGTTTATGCCTCTAACATCATCCACGGCATACGACGTCATTAACTGCATAGTATTTAAACGAATGATTTATGTGATTCGCGTGCCTCTAAGTAAGTGATGTTGTTAGCGGAACTCTATGCGGATTCGTTTTTGTAATATAGAAATCTTATATATAAATATATGCAGTGAGCCTCTACTGATATTAATATATTGGCTTTTTCGCTTGGCAAAAAGTAAACACTTGTTAAACCTTGCCCATTGTTCAAACATAGAAATTTATTTTACTATTTTGAACTAATAGAGAATACATATTAAAATATAAAGAAAAATAAACAATACATAATTCCAGTAGACAAGAAAATTAAATAACTTTAACAACTCAAAGAACGTAGCGTCATTAATATTGGGTCATTTAAAGGTTTTGACGTATTTTGTGTAATTTTTCTTGTGTGACAAGCAAAGATCTTACCCCATTCTTTTTGTAGTCTATTTTTCAGATCTTGGACGCAAGAGATTGAGTGTCTTCGCTGGCTAATTCATCCCACTTATTTTTGATAGGGTTCATGTTCGGCGATTGAGGAAGAGTATCAAGCGCAAGAACAGTCAGACTTTACATATGTCATGGCCGTCACTATTTTTAAAAGTTTGATTACTAAAAGTAACTTAGCCATGGCCATCTATAAGTTGTCAGAATAGTTGTTACACTGATAAAGAGATGAAAATTGATCCACATTTTGTAGACGCGGGTTGAAAATCAAGCTGGTCCGATCGCAAATGGCTGCTTACGAAAGCGAAACATCGAACAAATATGCGATAAATGCGTAAAAACGAGATGTTGTCGAGCAATTGTGGGCCTGCTTTTAAAAACCTTTTTATTTATTTATTTGCTTAAGCACGAAATTCAGCTATCATTAACTTACAGCCAAATAAGGTTGATTCTTAAAGTTAAATCTTATACTATCTATTACGATTAAACTCTTAAAGAACACAATGAAAAAAATGAAATCCATGTATAAACAAACAAGACAAAAAAAAGGAAGAAAGAAAACAAAGCACGTACACATCTAACACAGAACCACATTCTCAACTGGTGTACAGATCCGAGTTGGGACTGAATTCCTAAACCATTGCAAACATATGGAAATTTGGCAACTAATTACAATGAAAATATATGTAGTTCGATCTGCAAATTACGAAGCTTTAACGATTAATTGTTAGTTTAAATGCAGTGTAAGTAAAGCTCGCATATTAGAAGAAGTGCCTTCGATAGAGTTTAAAGTGACGGATATTGAGACTCAATTATAGATGTATTTAGATTTTTGCAGACGCACTTAAATGGACTGAAAAGCTCATAGTTATATCTACATTGACTAAGCTTTATGAAAATAAAGTTTCCAGAAGAATGCTTAAGAGCATTGAAGTTAGTCTCACTTACTACCATTTATTAAGTTCCTTTCCAAAAAAAAAAAAAAAAAAAAACTTAGAATATGGCACATAGCCTCTAACAAGGTCGTAACTGATGATCGTCTTTATACGAACCCATACTGATATGGAGAAATAGAAAGTTCGATAGCGAAAGCTCATTGTTGGGTAGCAAATAATTCAAACTACTTAGGTAAAATACTCAACCTGGCAATGGTTCCGCAGTTCTCCAGTAGATGCCTTTTTCCACTTTTCTGAATAGAAATAAAAAAAGCTCTTTTAACATAAAGGAAACACCCTTTAAAGCTGACAAATCTATAAAATTTTTTGGGGTTAGCAAGAAATTAAGTTTTTATCATTTAAAGGTAGCTGCGATAACTTTGGTGGTTGGGGAAATTAAATCTGTGTCTTGCAGCAGAGTAGATGATAGTCGTGCAAAGAGCAACTTTTGATGTATTGTTTGAAAGGTATATTTTTGCACATTTGAGCAAGCGAGATTTAACATGTTGGAATGATTCAACAGGTCATTTTGCTTGCAACGAAGCGCTATGCATATGGATATCGATTATGGGGAATAACCTATAGAGGAAAGTGTTTTTAAATATTTTGAGTTTAACTCATTTCTTAAAAAGTTTTTATTGCCTAACACATATATGGCATTACTATTGACAGACCCATAATATTGATAGATAGTACCAATCTGAAAGCGATATGTATCGGAATTTCATGAGTTTTTGACAAATAATTTACAAGCGGCAGTTGTTTTAGTGACGCTACTTTGAAGTTCTCAAACGAGTGCAAAAATTTTGATCTGCCTTTTGATTAAACGTTACTTTTTGATAGAAAAATACATTCACAACCATCGTTGGCTGGAAAAATGTTGTAAAGACTGTTTCTAATTTTAAACATAGTCGCCGACGATGCTAAACGCTTTGGTCGTCTAAATTCTTAGGTTCCGTCAACATAAAAGATGGAAAGTGAAGTTGCGTGAAATAGCTCACACCTTAGAGATAGTAGAAGACAGTGTATTTATCATTTTCCTGGAGCATTTTCCACGAGAAAGTTCTGTGCCGCATTTGATGGCTTTTGACAACAACATCTTGATAACTCACAGCGCTGTTTGGCGCTACTTAGGCAGAGTAAAAAGCATTTTTCTAAGCGATGTATAACATTGGATAAAACATGTGTTGATCTTTACACTCCAGAGTCAAATCGCCAGTCAGCTAAGTGGACAGTAACCAACGAAAGCTCTCCAAAGCAAGAAAAATAATGGCACTTAAACAAATGTGATTTGTAAAACCATAACAATATTCTAAATATTATGGAATTTGAAAACATATCATTTGTAGGCTGAAACTAACTAGAAATCATATGTGTCTGTCAACAATGTTGCCATTTACATGTCAAACAACAGACTTATTGAGTGATGTGATATCCATTGTGAACGTGATTATGTGCCGATCATGTTCACGTCGAACCTTAGAGGATTGTTTTAAAAATTTAATTGTTGACAGATGAACTATATGAAAGGAAAGCGGGCACAATTAATTACGATATGAAAGCATTATTTTATACAAAAAGACATACTTGGATGGTATTGTGTATCACGTACGTTCTACAACATTTCTGTTGATGACTTTGTTCAGATTTTCGAGCTGTGTCATAAAGCTCTGGCTATAAAACTTTTATAAAATATGCTTACTTATAAAACACAGGCTTGTGCTGAACGTAATTTAATATCAACCAGATTTTGCCTATATTGGGAGTGTTCAACCAATTTTTCCAGCATCTCTTGATTCTTCCAACGCCCTACAATCAGCAAGTTTACTCCGGTCTTTGTGAATTAATATCGTAAGCATAGTTGCGTTATCGAGCGCTTGTTTTTCCTTCTATTTTTTTGAACATCGGTAAAACCTTCGGCACAAACTTCGCAGCTTCTTATAGCTGCGACTTCCATTGCAGTCTTTTTGTTTCAAAAACATTTGTCTCCTTCTCAAAAAAAAGGTACTCGTTTTAATAGGTCCAAGTGGCATTTGTGTTGTTATCGAGATATAATCTTTATGTTAATCTTTTTATTAGCATGTCATTCAGTACTTTTAATTTTGCGCAGTTGATTTTAAGATGTTAGTTGCCGACTTATATATAATAGGACGTTTAGTGATGGTTTTTCCTCAACATGACAAGTTTATTGCTTCGTAAATTTGAACTTGAGTTGTGTGTAGGTTAGAAACTCAGTAAATCTTCTTTTCAGTATACTATCTTAACACTTTACGACTTTGGATATGGATGAATAGGCGTGCCAATATCGATTCATAATTTACTTTCTGATGATTGTGCTGTATTGTGTTGTTATAGTGGTGGACTTATTTCGTATTGTAAGAAGATCAAATAGGAATTCCAATAAATTATTTATTTGAAAACGTTTTTTAAGCAACTACGATTACATAAATGAAGGCTACAATGGATGTGGGTTATGGCGCACCTTGCTTTAATTCATTACTTTACAATTATGTCAACTTTATAAACAGTTTATAAGTGTACACGTAAATTTGATATACTGTGACAACAACATTGCAAACATATATATTTTGTAAGAAATTTAATAAAAATTATTTTAATTGTAATATTAATTATGAAATAATGATGATAATACACATTGTATAACGAAAATGATACCAATTACAGAGAATTAAAATATGTCAAGGTTACGTATATAGAATAGTGTGGTAAAGTAATATACTTTAATGTGTTAAATAAAATAAATGAAATTTTATACAAGGAGGCTATATGAAGAAGATTTTTTCTTATTTTTTGTTTGAACAAAAAGGTTAAAACTGCAAAAGGGAATAAGTAATTTCGCAAATGTTCGGCTTTGATTGGGTCATTTAATGGCAGTAATTTTTTCAGAGTAAAATTTGCCCTTAGAAATTTGGGTTGGGATCCGATTGCCTCTCTTCCCCCCTATGAAAATAGGTTGCTTCTGCTGTCCTTACCGTCTCTTGAGAAACATAGGTTTGTTCTTGGCGTTTCCTTTGTAATCAAAGTAATAAATGGTGCTATTGACTCGCCTTCATTACTTGGTGAAATAAGCTTTAATGTCTCTAACCGCTTCTCTAGGCACTTTATCTTGGTTAAGCTTGTTCAGTGTAAATTTAATTATGAGCTGTTT
Source organism: Glossina fuscipes (assembly GCF_014805625.2). NCBI lineage: Eukaryota > Metazoa > Arthropoda > Insecta > Diptera > Glossinidae > Glossina > Glossina fuscipes. The sequence continues at coordinate 6,024,329 of NW_023998432.1, forward strand.
AATCCGCATAGAGTCGTTTGCAAGAACCTAAATGACGTCTATCACTTATTCTCGATATCGGACTCTTTAAAGTCCATTAAAGCAACATTGCTTAATACGCGTGATTTACCTATGTCGTACTTAAACTAGCTTTTAACCTTCAAAATTCGTTACGATTCGAAAATGAATTATTGTTAATTATTATCGGTTGCCAGACTTGTGCATATTTGCGATGGCTTAGGGGTTCATTTGCAATTTGGTCCTGTACCGGTTGTAAGTGTGGCTCTATACTGATTGTGTACATGATTTTTTTCGTTTTTCTTTTTTTCTCCTTCTTATTTGTTTTATTGTACTTATACTAAGTTTTATTATTAATTAATATAAGTTTTGCATTAAGAGCCAATTGAACTCGACTGTTATTTGTTTAGTTGAGTTTCATGTATAAGTAGAATTAAAATAAATATATAAATAAATAAATAAATAAATAAATTGAATTTCAAAGTTCAGAAAAATGACCACGACAAGCCTACGCAGTTACGCCTTAATATTATACGTTTTAAATTACAAATTACCTTTAAAACTTTACCTTCTTTGTAGTTTATCCAAAAACCATAAAAAGAACAATGACAAAAAGTTTGCTTACTTCATTTACTGCGAGAAAATACTTATGCGTTTCGCATGTCTTCCGCGACAGAAATAAATATAATGGGATTGTAATGTACAATTCAAAGACAAATAGAAGTCTGCGAAGTCAGTTTTCTACATATATCATTTCACCTTGGCTATACAAGGGGGCCCTCTATGCAAATTGTATTGCTTTTTAAAATATTGTCTACATAACCTGTACAAAAAATTAATACCGCTCGGGAACTAGATACGCTACGAAAACCGAAGGCTTCATTAATTTTGTCAAGACGGGCACTGCGGTAGGCAACAAGGAAATAAAAATTAAAATTGAGCTAGATTGACTTCTAAGCATGGTTACGACATAACGGAAGCTCAAGCCTTCCATCACAAAGTAATGTTAAACCGTGTGCGGAAAGTTGGTTAAGAAAAGAATTTAGATGTTTATTTTCCACGTGATATATTTTAAACGTACTTACTAAATCGACTTTCATTTTAGAATTATTGAATTATTGAAAAAGAATGAACACAGTCATCGAATTGCGGAGCCCTACGTACTAGGACATTCGGGTTTGGTGTCTCTATGCGGTCATTTGTATAAGAATGTTTAGGTCCGCTACATACAACCGTAATGCATTGCGCAGCTTAATTCAATATGTTGCAATAACTGAACTGCAACCTCACAATCGAATACTATGTTGCCCTTGTCGCGAATTCACAGACAAACACAGCCATAACGGAAACACCCTTCTTTTTCTTTTGATAATGACTAACAAAATGTACAATTTGAGACATAGGCTAGATAGTTGTATCTTCTACATACTAAACATTTACGATAAAATTGCATCCATATGTGGTTTCAATAAACGCGTATGGCTATATTATATCTTAAAATGCTGCGCTCTTGTCCAAACCGTCTAACTAGAGAAACTTGAAATGTTTGCTCTTCAAACAAGCGATATTTAGAAAAAAAAAACGTGCGATAATTGCGATATGAAACTTCAGTGTAATGCTTTTGGTGAACTATTCCAAAGAAGGCCATTTTGGCGATTGCCAATCGTAGGTAACTACAGGAATTGGTGTGAAGTTAGCCATATTTCTGCCCTTTTTGAAATAATTGCAAAAAAATAATCAAAATAAAAAATATAAAAATTAATGAAAGACGAAATTATGAGTTAGGTTACAAAAAAAAAAAAACAATAAGAATTCATTGCTACTAATTACCATTGTGAGTGTGCGTATTACTAATATATAGTTGAAGAAGAATCACAATACATGTCATAAAAAATGTCGGAGAAGAAGATCACTTTGGCAAAGACACAGACCTCAAAAATGTCCACTAACTTCGGTGTACAACAATCTGCATCCATGTGTACTAAAAAAAGTTAAATAAGACAACAAGGTACAAAGTATAGAATAAAAAGTAATTCTCTAAATTTATTTTTCTATCCACAATAAATAGGAGAATAGTTAGTGTTTTAATACTCTCTTGTAAAGCAAAAGAGTAAGAGTAAGGGATTTTAATAAGCTTACATTTAGTATGTGGTCGGTAAGACCGCTTGTTTATTCAAATTAATAGGTTCACGGCAGGCCAATTCAACAGAATGTGAACTTTCAGTACGAGTTAAGTTTGCTTTTGCTATATTTGTTTTTATTATAACATGTGTGTTAAAACAAAACCAATCATTATTATATTAGTAGATAACGGAAAAATGAGTATAGACAAATGTAAACATCGTAAATACGTTTTTAATGAGGCAGACACTCATCGATGACACTATTCGCATCAACCGAGAATGTAATTTTAGACAAGCAATTTTTAAGGACCAAGCACGTTTGAAAAATTTCATATATCTTCTAAGGTATATATTAGAATTTGTACGGACGTATAAAGAAGAAGTAGAAATCTGGTAATAGCAATTATTTAGCTTGAACTTTATTTTCTGCTGGGAGTTATTGTTAAGTTAAAGTTTAGTTCTAATAAATAATGAAGTTTCCTTTCGTGGATATTAAAAACCGAACTATAAAAATTGCAGCAAAGATACACTTTAATTTGTACACGAGTACATAATTACTGAACTAAATACATAGCATATAATAGGCTATATTTGTATTTGTGATCCCTTCGTTGTCCGCCGTTACAAAAAAAACGTTAAAGATTGCGGTAAATATAACTAAATTTCCGTTACACGGCAATTACAATATGTAATAAGCTTACATGTGCATATACGCATAATTATTCAAAATTTATTTATATGTTCCATTTATGGGCTTAGTTCACGGCATTTGTTTAAATGACCGAATATTTCATTTCGCCAATTTATCATTTTAAGCTCAAGTTATGCATAAGCTTATGCGTGTACGTATTTGTCTCTTTAGGATCGTCTGCCCTACAACGGCATATGCTGCTACATACATAAAAAAAGAAAAATAAATATATAAATAACACAAAACCTACCAAAACCGACTTTCTACCTTTTACAATATTACTGTATCTGCATTTCCTTAAGGCACTCGTTTTCCTTTCGGAATCAGTTGTAAAAGTTATTTTTAGTTGAGTGCATCTTATTATGAAAGAAAAGGCACGCATATATGCATGGGTATCTGCTCATGTATGCGTATGTGTGTACGCCGATGTACAGTTCATATCCCCCCAAAATGATAAAAATTATAAAATTAAAAAAATCTGAAATGCTTAACATGCAAGATTCATCATTTTTATGTCTTTTTTTTAACGTAATTTTTTACAATTTTAATAAGTAAAATAAGTAAATAATGCGAACGTCGGATACCCATCACTGTTTCTATTCCAATGTAACAGAATGAAATTTATTATTATGAAAAAAAAAATTACTTTAATTTTGTAATCCACTTGTTGCTCCATTTCTGATCAAAGATTTTTTATTCCACATAAAAAGGGTAACTGAAGGACGCTAGGCGATCTAGTTAAGGATCGATAGTAAAAAGTTTTTAGTCAATCGTGGAGTGGCCGCTTAATGTGACGATTATAGAGCTTTTTGGGATTTTGCAGTTAATGAAACACAATAGTCTAAATTTTATAGTTCATGTTGATGCGGTACTCGATCGAATCGGCGCATAATCGATTTCAGCGTATGGTTAAAGATTGATTGTTAAGTGGCGTTTGGTCAAAATCAAAAAGAGAGAGAGAGAGTAGTAGTATATGACCGAAACGTTAATGGTAATCTGTTTATTGCCGTTGTGAATTTGAAAGGCTACTCTTTCCAGGATAAAGTGGCGTATCATCCATTTACAAATATGGTGCGTTCGATCGCGAAGTGCAGAGCCACTTTTAATACATTTAACATATAATAAATTAAAAATGATCATAATGCACAAGATGTGCACGTAGCCAATTTGCTGGCGCTTCACGGTTGATCGATGATTGACTTATGGCTTTTATGATATCATCGAAAAGCATGTCCATTTTGAAGTATGGTTAATCACGGGGCGATAATCGGCCGTAGAACGATTTTTGACCGATTATTGAGGAGTTGGGAAGGTATTTTCCTTCAACCTCGAAAATCTTTATAAACGGCAATACAGCAGAGTATTCTGGAATGTGAACCGATTTGTGATTAAACTCCAAATAAATCTGAAGTGGTCTGAAAGCACCATATTTAATAAAGCGGTGGTTTATTATCGCCTGTGACTCATGGAAAAATATATTTTATTTTCAGTCGGGAAGTGTAAGCATAATTAATGCTGTGCCGCTTATGAGTCAATCTTGTAATGTTTTATGACTAATTAAGAAAGTTCACTTATCGATCATTTACGAACTTAGTTCAAGGCCAGTTCTATGCTGAGGTAAACAATCTTAAACATCATACAGATTAGGGTGAAATATATATAAAATTTGAGCATAAATGTTGTTTGGCACTCGTCTCTTACCAAGCCTTGCGTATAATTTTAGGTGAATTGTACAAAATAGAAAGTTGACAACCGTCCTTGTGTACTATAAATTATTAATAAAAGTAACACAAAATTTGAGATAGCATTATTTTTTGGACTATTACAAGCGTGTTTGCAATCAGGTTTTTAAACCAAATTTTGCTCTAACTAAGCAACATATTTATGTTATCCACCTATTGTTGGGAAATGCAAACAGTAAGGTGCAAGCCGTTGAATGAACAGATTCGTTAATTAGTTATTGCTTAAGAATAGATCTCGACTGTTTTATTGGCCTTTGCTGGCATTTACGTTGAATTGCAAACGGAATGACTTACCCAATATACTCTCTTGCCTTGATCGTAGTGGTTATAAAAATTCAATCGTAACGCAAAAAGAGAGAAAAACTTTCAACATGTAATTACACAGATTTGGTTTATTCTTAACCATTTTTACGTATGGTTACCTACGTATGCTTACTTACGTATGTGTAAACAATTAACGTTGACCCCAAAAGGCAAACACCACAAGAAAGGTTGTTTTTGTGTTGTTCGGCGTATGTATGTGTTTCTGTATACTTATGCGTGTGTTGGCATGTGTTTTTCATTTTTGTTATTTTAAGTCGATTAGCAACAATGTTGCTTAACTAAATTTAATGAATTTATCGGCGATTTAGTGAACAAAAGAGAATTTATTTGGTTCAAATCCAGTAGAAAACTTATACATTCTGTTGGCTTGTTAAATGAAAATAATAGAAGCCCAAAAACAAAAAAACTTTCTCAATTTCATTGAACATATAAAAAATATTTACATAGAGAGAATTACTTTAGATGCAGTTCGAATAACCCGTCGTAATGGGTTGTAATGCATAGAAATGAGATATGCTCACACAGACCAAATTTTTGAACTTTAAGCTTACAATTTATCTCTTTGTTCGGTATTTAAAAACAGTTTTGTGTTTATATGCAGTATGCACATTTCAAAAATTATTATTAGAAAGAGTTTTCAATATTGTCGTTCAATCAGTGGGCTTATATATAATCGGCTAACAAAATACAGACAATGGCGGCACACATAGAAACTTCAAGTTAATTGTCTTGTAACATAAAGTAAATAATATTTAATTCACTAATAATAATGGAAAGCGATAAACCTGTAGTTATTCATGGTACATTCATACCTAATCAACACTATCCACATACACATTATCCGAAAAATCGTTCATTTTACAATTAAGATGAAGGCATTATTAACATTTTGATTCTGCTAATCGAATTAGAAAAAAGGAGTTAAAAAGCTCGTAGTTCGAACGACAGAACGTTAAAGTCATTGGGATAAAGTGTCTCGACACACGCTGTGGCATATTAAGATTCATTTTGGCAAGTAAACCTGGTGACAAGGTTACACCGTTGACCAATTTAGTCAAGTCTCCGCTTAAAGTTGGAAGGTTAATTAATTTCAAGCGGTTAACATAGGGAGCCAGAAAGTCGTTGGCGCCCCATCCTACCCAACGTAAAACAAGTGTAAGGATTTTTTTCTATGCAGACAAAATTAAATCAATTTGACAATCATAATTTGTGGATTACACTAGTGATGCGCACTCTACAATTGGCCTAAGCAAATTGATGAACAAACTTTTAATTATGTACGCATCTTCAAACTCACGACACCATTTCTTAAGCAATCTCGGAGTACTTCCGGCTTCGTTAACCATCGAGCGCTTATGTAGACGAAAGTGAAGGTTGGGTTCGAAAACAACACCCAAACCTGTGAAATTTCTTATATGTACGTAGATTAATAGACACGAGATTTACACTGCTCCAAACCACTAAAGCTTCTAAATTTTGTTTTAGATGATCTGATGCTTTATCACAAGTCAAAGACAGGTTCACATGGTGAGTGTACGCTAGGATATGCGGCTATTGAATCGCAGACGAAAGATCATTTGTGAATAGAATAATACCATGGGGGCCGAAATGGTTACGCTGTGATGAAACAATTATTTCTTTAGATAAAATAACATTATAAGCAACACGTTGAAAACGACTTTTTAGATAAAAAGAAAGCCATGTAAAGTAAGTTCATAAATAATCAACTCATGGTTTACTCTAACAAAAGTAAACGCTTGTATAGCCTTTCGGGTTTTTTCTAAAGTGAAAACTTCTTCGTTGTAAGTAAAAAGAATAGGAATTACTGCTTCATACCATGAATTTATTTTTTTCAATGGTATAGGATAACAACAAATCAATCAGAGAACAACTGATTTTAAATATTTTAAGAACTCTGCTTCTCCGATTCTTTGTTTGCTTATTAGCACTATAGTACAGTTGGATGATATCTGCGTCAAGGAGTGACGGTAGGAGTAGAAAGAAAAATTATTAATTTAGAAGAATTGAAAAATACTAGTTCTAACAATCTACTCTGACGATTGTAGACTTCAACCTGTTGACTGAGGTATAGCTCACCAATACCTTCAACAAAACAGTCGTAATTAGCTATCGAATATAGACAAATAATGCGTCGAACGTGCTCGTCCATTCCCAAGAAATATTGACTATATTAAAATCCTCAGGTACAACTGCGCTATGCCTTGACTTGAAAACTATAGAAATTCCTTAGAGTAGCCTAACATGCTAAAAAAGCAACGAAATCTTAGGAACCGGAGTAATATATAGACAAACTGTAAAAGAATAACTATCAGCTAATTTGAATCAAGCGCATAAAAATTCTACATCAGAGTTACTGCTAAATAGAACAAAACCGGAAGGAATTGAGGTATGTACTGCTACAAGTACACCAGCACCCTTTCCATCGAACCTATTGAATTTGTATATCTCATAAGATCCGCACAGAACCTCACCATTGAGAATATCGGGCTCCAGCCATATTTTCATTAACGCTATCACTTAGTAATCGCAGTTCAGGCTTCGAAGAAAAACGTTACGAACTTTGGATCTCACTCCTCTTACGTTTTGATAGTAAATCAAGAAGGGATAAGAACTATTTTGTTTTTGGACGCAAAATCTGTGATACCAAAATATGTGGAGACTACAATTATGGGGGTTTTTCTTGTTTTTTTCTGGGTATAAGCTCCTTAATCAAGATTTAATTTGATATTTATATCCACATATTGGTTTTCCTATTAATTCAACCATAATTTTCCAACTAATAATATGTCGTATTGTCACTAGTAGGTAACTTGAGAAACAGAGGCAGAACGCAAAAAAAAAAAAAAATAATAATAATAATAATCACACGTGACGCGAGACCTTTTCGAAATTCTTATTTTTTTAAGGGGTTCAATATTTTCTCTTGTGTATGGTACAAATTTTTACTTGGCGTTAAATGGTTAATGCTCCTGGTTATAAACATCAGTTGATAATATTAGCATTTTATAGTTTTCCTTATCAAGTCGCTCAATGCCAGTGTTTGGCTTTTATGCTCGCTTCTCATTGATGCCCACAGCGTCAATTTATTTGAATTTCAGCAGCTGGAGATCGAAAGGGTTTTTCCACTACCACGTTCATTACGCTCAAAAGATGTTATAAATTTCAAAGAAGATAAACAACAAATTTATAAAAAAGTGGCCATTGCGATTTCTTTAATCGTAGCACGTTAAATTATATTTTGGTCATTTTAAAAGAAGCACGGAATTTTTACGATAGATTACACATTTTTATTCCCAACGGCACATTCCAAGCTCTCAAGAACTGGTAAGCGAATCCATATGTCGAAAGCGGTTGCCGCAATATGATTATGTACATTTTTATCTCGAAGATACCCGTTGCTCTAATAGAGCGATCAATCATTGTCAGAAGTTCAAAATACATTATAATGATCTGTTTCCGCTAAAATATTTCCTTGGAAATATTTATAATTGAACTTTGCTGTTCATTTTGACGTGTTCGGTTATGTATGATACTCAAAGATCATATAATAATGATGCACGTCAGACGCACCGTTAACATCGACGATAAAGTTTTATATCTAAGGTGGGCCAATTTGGCAAGTCAGGTGGGTATATTATCTCTTGTTCAATCCACATGAGGTAAAAACGACTGATGCAGTTAAGAAGAAACACAAACGCAATGTGTCGAAGTTCATGACATTGTGACTTCTGGAAATTTGGCTTCATACAGCAAAGCTTACTGCCGTAACGTTACTAGCACTAACCGAGAATGTGTTATCCTTCCCGCTTTTATCAACATATCCTTTTGATTAACACTAATTACAATCGATAATCTATTTTCTGTTGGAGGAGGAATTCTATTTTTATGACAAAGCTTAAAGGATGGCTCTTTTTGTGCACACCCTGAAATCACCAATTGTTCCCTCTTTGATGAATTTATTCCCTGCTTGAAAGATTTAAGAAGGAGTGACGGTTAATATTTACAATAAACCGTTGCTTCTAATTGTCTTCAAATTTCTCTTCCGTTAATCGTAGCAATATATCGCCTTTAACATATTTAGTTTCTATCTTTACCTTATTTTTCTATCTTTCTTAACTCAAAAATTATCATTTTTGAACTGCCTACAATTTTTACAAGATTTCGATTTGATTGCATTATTTTTACAATAACTTTAGTGTGTATAGTGTAGTGTATAGTTTTGTTGATAGTAAAAGTCATCGTAGTATCTTATCAAAAGTAGTTTTTCTTCCATATAATACATATGTTATATACAATTTAGAAAAAGCCTATTTTGAAATATTAGCCTATTGTGTAATATCCTTTTATTACACATTACTTAAATATTTGCATTAGTGTAATACTTTCAATTACATTTTATAGTAAGAGTTTCAATTACTTCTCTACCATATTTCATTTATTTATTTTCATATTTTATGCATAACATCATAAATACATGATACTTGGGATTTCAACTAGTTTAAGTTAATCAATGTCGCTTGCCACAAATGTCAATGGCTTTTTCATATTTTATATAAATAGAAATAATACATAAATATATCAAATTAAAAATAAAAATATGTGCTTATATGTATGTATTGCTTCACAATATTCTTTCGTGTACATATGCACATGTAAACAATGAAGCTCAGCAGAGACATTACGCGTAGACTTTATGACGGTTACACAGTTGTGGGGTAAATATTTTCTATTATTTTTTTTAGTAATTTTTGTATTATTAATGTTGTTGCCGTTGCTAATTTCTAAAGACATTCAATAAAATTGCATTGACAATAACCGCGGCGCATACACTGTTAACGTTTCTCATGTAATCCTTGAAAATTATACTAGATATAGACAAATGTGTATGAGACATAACATAGGTACCCACATACATATATACGCACATACATACATGCACACAGAGAGGTAAGTATAATCGCATAAATATATGTGTTAACTAAATTAAAATACAATGCAATTAAGTATTATATTAAATAAATTAATATACAAAAATTATAAAAAATTATAAGAAAAGTTCGTCTTACTCCGAATAGTTTAATCACTGGCACCATAATTAAAGTTACGTGTTATCAGAATGATTTTATCAAAAACTTAAAAACAAACATTCAGTCTTCGATTTGGCCCATAGGTTAGGAAATATTCACTCTCAGTTGATGCAGCAAGCCACTCGGTCCAACGGTGACATGGCTAACTATTTACTTTTCGGCAAAGAACCTAATCGGCTTTACTTTCTACTTTTCTTAGAGATATATTTGATATTTATCTGCACTTTATATATTACTCCTTAAAATACACATTTAAGACACCTTACTCAATATCCAATCATTGAATGTTGGTAGCTATTCGTAATTCTTAATATCATTACTAAGCGCTCTAGAACGTCTCTATCATGCGGCTTATATTGATTTTCCCTTTTACATAATTTAACTTAAAGATTTCACACTTATCAGAATGGACGTATTTATCGGCTTGAATTTCATTTCTCGTAGAAGAGTGCCATGTGTGTTTAACTAATGCGCTATCTAGTCAAAATCCTAAGCCTAACGTCTAGCCTGCAGAAGAGCATATTTATTTAATACTCAAAATATGTTATCTCTAATAATGGAATAAATTACAGATAGAAATTTTCAAATGAAATGAACACATGAACTTAGACCTACTGAATTCTTAGGCTTCGCAGTCTTTGCTTACGACTTCCGACTACCTCAAAATATAAGCTTAATCGATGTAGTAGTATTGCGTATTCATTTTAGCGACGTAAACAGATAGCGCAAATTTTGTACTCGAGAAAACTAATCAAAACTCATAAATCAAGACGAATTTGAGACCCGCCCGCAGAGAAATATTAAAATTTCAGTAATATTGCAGAGCTTTCTAAATTAAGCATATGTTGTTCATAACACAATATTAATAAATAACTCTGTTTAGTTGCTTTATATAGCATTTTCTCATTTGTTTAAAAGTACCTTCAAAAAATTATGAGAAGAACGGTTTTCATCCGATTAAGCAAATTTTCTAAGTGTAACAAAAAATTTTGTACAGGTCCGAAATATCATATATACTTAGGGGTATAATAAGAACAACAAAATCCCAGGATTTACCAAAAACAGTTTCAAAACGGAATCCCTATTTAAAGTAATAATCATTTTATACATTTTCTTATTTTGGTTGTTGAGTTTTTGTTACTAATAATTTGAAATTTGCAAGAAAGGAAACGTCATGTTGAACCGTTGTCAATCAATCCGCATGGAGAGCCGAATCTTTAAGAACGGCGGCTACCAAGTCAACGTTCGCTGATGCAAATCCCAAATTCGACAGAGTTTACCTTGATCGGGGCTATAGTGAGTTCTGAATCGGTAAACCCACAACACTTGCCGATTGGACACAACACAACCACTGGGCTATGGTCATCACCTCCTTATCTCTTTATCTTTCTTCACTTCTTTCTGACAGTCACACGTTAGACGAATACAGCACATCCTTAAGTAATTGGTCATATTACAAAAAAAAAACTAGTTTACGCTCCTAATAGGCGAATATTTTAAGCAGATCACTCCTCCAAGGCTTGTGCTGATTTTTTTCAGCAGCTTCACAAGCAAAGTATTTTCGCAAAAAATACAAAATATGAGTTAAATTATTTTTCGATTCTTATTTCCAAAACGCAAGGTAAATAATTATCTCAGAGGCAAAGCTGCTGTACTATCAAAGGAATGATTTCTTTCTTTTGGAAATATTATGTATGGCTTTGAATAAACATTTTTCAGGCACTTTTTTGAAAATATATGAAACGCACTATCATCGTATTCGAAAGCTTCTCTACGCTACTACATACATATATAACAGCGGTTCGTATAAAGTTAACTACTGTCTGGTATTGCGTTGTATTCGTTTAAACTTTTTAATGCTTCTCTACTTTTTTATACGCAAAGATGTAAATCACGGCCCTATACACCCTGCCGTTGGAATATCTAGCCTAGTCGCGAAGACGATAGTTTTTTCTTATAAGTGTATCAAATGGATTGATGAAATTAAAATACCATTTGGTTTTGTCAAACTGTAACCAGCTAAAAAAGATTGAATAAAAGCATACTTTAGAAAACCACAAATAATTCTTGAAATACAATCAATATTTTTTCGGCTTCTTTTTTCGATTTAATTAATGTCACGTGTCACCGTATCCTCTTCGTAGAAAAGGGCTTGTTTACGCCTTTGCTATTGTACGATTGTCAGCATTGACTGGTAAGCTTTAGTTTGATTTAGAAGCGTAAATCCTTTCCCTTTTAGGAAATTTGAGAAAAAGAAAAACTCTGAGACGGCTGTAGTGTCTTAAATATATGAAAGATGAAAAGAATGCGTTTGCAAATGCATGAATCGCTCTAGCAATCTTTCTCAAGGCAAAAAAAAAACACGAAAATGACAATCGAATGCAACACTTAAGTATACTTCGTGGGATCAATCCCTGAGAATTACCTGAGTTTTTTCAATTATCGCGTACTTGTTGCTCTTTTTTTCATTTCTGATTGCAATCGAACAATATTCACATTATGGTCAGTATATATATGTACAGTATGTATATATATATGTGTCGATTTATGAGCGTAGCATCATAAATATCGTACAAATTTAGAGCATATATATATTGCGATTAATGCACATAAGCGAAACGCACACACGTACAGGTCCCCACATACGTGTGTGTGTGTGTGTACGTATCTATTTAGGTATAGATAGACAGATAGATAGATAGATAGATGCTTAAATACAAAGGCATTATGAAGAACAACAACGACACTATATAAAACCAAACACTTATAGATACCTTGACATCTTTCATAGTCACTGCGAGCGTTCATTAAACCCAACAAAACTGAAATCAGAAAATCTATACACACAAAAAACGGCTGCTATGCATTAAGAAAATAGTTGCAAAAAAAAAAGAAAAAATAAATAAATAAATGAAAAAAAAACTTAAAACAAAGGCGCAAAAAGACAAATGGTGGAAACAACTATCCATCTATTCAATCCAGTAGCTAGCCAGCCAACTAGTCCGCCTGCCCGCTAAGCAGCGATCTAAAGCTCAGTAGAGTAGTCAACCGATCTTACTTAAATGAATCGTCTAAGTAAACGAAGCAATCTACTAAAAAATAAAAATTCATTTATAGTTTTTCACTTTTTTCGTTTTTGTTTTAGGTAAATGTTATGTATGCAAATTTGCATTTATAATATAAACGTTGTAGATATATATATATGTGTTCTTCTATATATGCACTGTATACAAATCTGCATACTAAACGTATGTGTATAAATTTCGTTTTCGATTTTTTTCTTTTGGTTTTGTTCGCAGTTGTTACGACTTGTTATCATGTATTTGTATTTAGATTTAGTTGCAGAAGGTGAAAAAGATGCTGATAAGGGAAGCATGCCCAGTGTTGAGTGCGTCGAAGGAACTTTTTCAATCTAATATATTATAAAAGTTCAGGAATAAAGGACATCTTCAGGTGCAAAGATGACAATGTCGTGATCGCGTTAAACTAATACAAAGTACGAAAAATATTACTTGATAGTTAACGAAACCTTGCCCTGGTGCGTTTGAGTCGCTTTTGCGCTATCCTTCATTTGAATTTAGTCATTTCTAAGCAATAATTGGTCGAATCAAACTTATTTGTTTTTGCGTAGGGATTAAGATTAGGTTGTTTATTACTAGTGCTATCATTGATCGAATATAACTTATTTCTATTCTTCTCTCTTGTCACGACATTTCATCATCGATAGTCGTCTGTTCTACAAATCATTCTGCTCGATAATATTTGAAGGAAAAAAAAATAAGATCTGCCACAAACATCGAGTTTGTTTCTTATTTCAAGTTCCCGTAAATCTTTCTTAATAATTAATTTATCAGTATGGAGACCGATTATCGAAGGTAATAAAAGCGAAAACTATCTTACTATTTGAATTTCCGCAAGAAAAATTTAACAAACTAGTTCCTACAAACACTTCATGATATTTTGTTCATTTCTATCGTTTGGTCTTGTGATCACACCCACCGCCTTCATCTGTCCAATTCATTTATCATAAACTGGGTTGAATTGTCGTTCCGCTTAAGTTATTAAACTCTTCGATCTTAAACTTATACCAGAGAAAAATATATATGGAGATCATTGTGCTAGCGTTCTTTTTATAAAGCATTTTTAGCAACATTCTCTCTACCGTTTACTGTGTTTTAATGAACGATTCAAATTGCTCACAAGGCTTTAAATAGTTTGGCTGTCGAAGCATTTATAATGGGATAATATACAAATTATGTGAACTCCCGCCTTGCTCCTCTATTCTTATACATGATAAACCTTAACAAGTTCCCTCTATATTCGTTTTGCAAGCAAAATCATTTCACTTATTCAACATGTGAAATATAAAGAATATTTTCGAATAAAAAAATGAAAAAAAAAAAAAACAAACCAAATGTGAACAATAATTTTGGACGAAAACAAGCTAAGGCTATTAATAAAAAGATGTGAACATAGAGCGCCGTATCTAAAAGTGGAAGCCTTTGAACAGAATTGATATGAAAGTGCCAAATCTAGATAACGAAAAAAATAAAAAGTACATCGATCGCTGGTAATTGGGATAAATTCTCTTTCTTCTTAGTACTATACTTTTTACATTATGCGAGAAAATTAGCATAAATTATAAAATTTGTATGTTTACACGAACACATGCTCAGTCATGTACATGTGTAATATGTTCTTATATATATGCATGAATATGTGTATACTCAAGTGTTTATTTTATTTTACAACCGGCAAATGGTAGAAAAAGTCTTAACGTCAACTGTGTGACAAATATTGTACAATAAAATTCAAATAATTTTATGAATTTGCATACTAGCAAATGTACATAGAAAATAGTCGTCATAATAATAGTAATAACAACAATGACAACAAATAGAAGCAATAGTACTCTAATACACGTAGTTCAATGGCTTTTTGCGCCATTTTAAGATCAATGCACCTGAATGGTGGCACTACTTTACTACTAACACATAGGCGCGCATATACATTAGAAACACACACAATCGCATATACATAGATATATATATATAGAGATATAACGACGACTACTAAAATATATACAGCAGCCATAATATGTTTTAAAAACATATTAGTTATGCTTAAAATATAAATTTAATAAATGTATGTATTTTATGTGCATTTAAGTGTATACCCATAAAACTTGTGTAGTTCATTTGCTGTGTTTTTGACGTCAACTGCAGCATTAGTCGTACTGCTGACAACAGCAGCATACGCTAGCGCAGCCACAATTGTAATCGGAATCGAGATCATGTCATAAAAAACCTTGCGCATGAACGAATCCATGGACATTTCGTGGTGGTTACTAAATACAAATATGTACTACAAACACATACATAATCAGATGTGTTATGAAAATTTACTACATTTAACTACATTGTATGCAATATTAGCTTTATTTTTTTTTTTCATTTCTTGCACTGCTGTATTGTATGGTCTATAGCTTATGGCTTATAGTGTGGGTTGTGTAAGTAAACATTTTTAAGTATCTATGCATTTATGCATACATCATTCACATGATATACATACACATTTTTAAATATCTGTACATTTATGCATATATCTGTGCAATCGTTTTTTAACGGAAATTTATTTTTTTTTTTAAATTTAAAACTAAATTAAAGTTATTTGTAATTACAATGCAAGTTAAGAGAAAAAATAAATGTCGTCTTTACTACTGAGAAACTAATATTTTTCATTTGTCAATTGATTTTCTATATGCTGACTAAAGTTTGACGCCTGCCTCCAGATACCAATATAAAAGAAAAAACTACATTCATGTGGGCCTTAATGCGCATTTGAACAACTTGACTTTGACATATCGAGATGTTGTGATTAACTATTTATTCAAAACATTTACAGTATGTACAATTTTTTGATGTTTTTCGATTATAGATTAGAAACAAGTTAATTGATGTCTAAGAAATGAAACACATCGTGTATACATATGTGTAAATATCCTCAACATTTTTTGAATGTTTTTTTTAATATTAGTTCTTTCTGTTAAGATCTGAGAAAGTAATATTTTACGAGAGCTAAAGCAAAATTAAATTCGGAAGGTTTGGGTGAAGCTTTTACGATCTGCACGAAATCGCGAAATCCAACCAATATATTATAATTTTCGCTTCTAGAAGGACGAACTGGCTTGATTTAACGTGGGAAAAATTAAGCACACTGCTTAAATAATGAGAACTTCTAATGAAAGAACGATGAGATATTACGTAAAGATTTACAACGCCTGGATGTTATCCAATGTACTGCTTTGCTGCTCTCCTCACCACCAAATCCTATATGGTCGTCATTTACTTCTATTTCGTGGTGTAAAAGATTTGACCAGATTTTTAAGGCAATTGAAATAGTTTTCCTCATACCTACTTCGATACATATCTTGATCAACATATTGGTTGAATGATTTCAAATGGTGTTAGCCGGAATAGCTAATGACGTGGGCTATAATTATACGTTTACACTGTTTATCGCTATAATTTTTTAGGACGTTTGATATTGTATTTGAATCAGTTACTTTTTCACTACCGAACATCGAGTAATTTCCATATTTACATATTAATTTTCTCAGATGCCCTGCAGAACCTTCGTTTATAATCATGTGAATGTGCACCAACTTATGTCGTGTTGTGAATCAGGTTAAACGGTTATCTGATATCTTTCGAAGAAGTATATTTGAATGCGTCTTGAAATAGATATGCTCTTCATACGTGTTACGAAACACTCTTTCATTTACTATCTGTGCACAAGGTGTTGCTGCTTCATGTGTGATGGCAAAAGTTGTCGATCACTTTCTGATTCTGGCGTCAATGTATTCTATGTGCATTCCACAATTGTTACCATTGCTTATTCCCACCTCGATCTTGCTGCTCAGAACTTCGAAACGCGCTGCTGTTTATTCGACTTTATGCAATTTTGAGTACTATAAAATCCCCTTTCAAATTAGGACATGGCTGGCACTTCCCTAATTCAAAGGATATCTATTGAAAAACTCTTACCAAGACAGAAATTTGTACATTAACTGCAAACAGAAGCTACACTTTAGCGAAAATACAGGAAACACTTTATTTCTTCTTTACCTTGGTTTTAAAGCGCGCGATATTATTTTCCACATCCAAGAAAGTAACTAGCTTTAAATTGCTACGAATATAATATATTTTAGAATAGGGCAGCGTCTTCATCTGGTCTGCTATAATATAAGAACAATTAAGGGGATAAATACATGATAAGATTGCGAATATTATACGTGGACTTAAAGTTACCTTATCTTTCTCTAGTGCATAATTAACGCTTTCCGCACTGTAAATGCTTCCAATAATAAAAAGTCACGAGCGCAATTACAATCGACAAAATTATGAGTTTTTATTTTGATGTTATCGTACTATATACAGATAAAAGTTTAGATGACCGCGTATGTCGTTATTTTATTGCGTACATATAAACATATATTGCGCTCAACAGCTTGACAACTTATGCTTATGATATAAACCCTTGATGTATTTAATTAAGCATTAAACAAGATGAGACATTAACAGGCATTGCAGAGATATAATAGTGTGCATGCGACGCCGTTGTAGGTATCAGGTATTATGTATTGTGTATCTCGATTAGGCCAGAGTCACTCAAAAGCTTTTTGCAGACGTTAAGTGACAATAATACGTATGGAAAAATCCGGTAAGGCAAACAATGACCCTTTAAAAAAAAACCTCTACTCTACTACTTCCATACGTTCGTACGTATGCAAGAACATGCCTGTGGATGTAGACGGTGAAGCTGTGATATGTCGAAGTCAATAGCATCATGAATGCAACCAAAAACGAACAAGAAACACATTCACGATAATAGCAGCAAATTTCATTTTTATGTGTTCATTGGCTTAACTGATGATTGCAACTAAGAAATTCGCTAAATGTGCGAAGATCCTTCCAGAAGGGTTCATTGTATTGAAACGACGCATATTAGAATAAAAAAATAACATATGCCTGTCGGTGTATCATTAAATAGCAGCCAACTAGCAGTCAACCAACCAACCAACCAACCAGCGAACCAGTCAGCTAACTATCGAACCAGTTCGCCGCCAGTCAGTCACTAACCTTATAAACTGTTGTACAGCCGTTGATCCTTCTTCCACATCTTTGCTAAATAGCCAGACACGACGTCTTGCGGTCAACTGGAAATGCTTCCTTTGTATAATTAAGATGTTTCCGTGCAATAATACATTGAAGCCGATTGAAGCAGAAGATTTCATACGTACACGATTATCGCACTAGTTTTAGGACGAAAAGAAAGAGAACAAACCTTCCTTTTCTAATCTTTGATAATTGAACATACGAACTGAGCACACACTGTACAAATTGCAGTCTCAGTCATACAAGTATGCATATATGTACGTGTTGGCCATAAAATGAATTCAAGTCAGCGACTTCTGTTTGGCTGAAAATAGAGTTCATTGAACGTTCTTGAAACTGCTTAAGTTTACTCAACCCATGTCTAAATAAAGGCAAAGTTAAAGATCAATGTCCTGTACATACGCATGTCTACATAAAGGATGCAGACGATGAAAAACCAACATACTTAAAAATACTGTAAAATTTTAAATAAATAATTATTCCTTTTTCTCATTACTCTTCTTTAGTTGTATGCGATAAAGTTCTCAATTGTTAATATAATTAATCACCATCAAACATACCGCCAAATTTAATATAACACATAGAAATAATACAATTTTCTAGAAGAAAGCGAAAGATTGTTACACAAAGATCACTGAAAGATAAATATTTACAACTTTGGATTTCTGCCAATTACAGACCAATTTATGAACCAGGTCTTAATTGTAGAGGATTTCTTTATCTTAAATGTTAAACAGAAAGCTTATTTTATACAATTATAATCGAAATTGTACGTCTCTAATCAGTCGTACATTTCTATACCCTACATTAACGCTGCAATATGGGAATATACACTTTAGTCCGTAGGGAAAATGAAGCGAATCTCAAAGACAGAAATTATTCCTAATAGCTATGAATATTTCGAAGCAATTTCTCACAGGTATGAAAAGCTGCTTAGAGATATATGTTTCCCAAATCGCTTATACCACACACTTTGATAAACTAATACTTATTTATAATGTTGACTTACTCTCCGACCACTCGATCATTCTCCCCTTATTTTATAAGTGCGCGCAGGCAAAAAATCCAGCAAACGAAATCATTTGCAATTTCGTTTTAAAATAATGCAACGTAGTCATATTTAGATATGACTATACCTGTAAATGGATTTGTAGATGGACCTCTTAAATCTTTCCTTCAATTTTTGGATATTGATTAGACTTTATTATGCCCACCACCGAAGGATGAGGGGTGCAATCATTGTGTCAAAACGTTTGCAAGGCCCAGAAGGAAGCATCAGAAATTACACAACGTACATATATTTTTGAGCAGCATCAAATTGCAAATCGAATTAAGCGAATTGGCGCAAAAATGACGCTATCAACATCAAATTTTGCAGAAATATTGAAACAGTTTGCACGCAGGTTGTTATTAAAAATGAAAAACTCAAACGCATATTCTATGGTCGATGCTGAAGTATTTGCACAAGAATGGAAAAAATTTACCACGTCTACCCAATGCTTTAGTATATCAAAATTTAATGTGTTTTCCAATATCTGTATAACAGAACTAAGCTTCAAAAACCGCATAACGTTGCCAGTTTCACATTTGAAATGTGAAACTTGAGCATGCCCGGCTTTTCGTCAGTCTACCTGCAAGCCTGCTCAACTGTGTAGTCTCCGTGGTAAACATTCTCCCGTTAGCGAAAATGAAGATATCGCCTACAAATTCGTGAAAGAATTTAGCATTAACTTAAATTTTTCTACAAAAGATTCGGTCCCGACCGAATTTAATTTTCTTACTTGTTTTATTATGTATTGTCTTATTTACGTAATATTAGATAGATATGTTTGGTCGTCTAGCAACTATGAGCAAAAAAAAAAGAAAGATTTGAAGATTTTACGTTTGTTTTCTGCAAAGATTATTCAGATCGTAAATAATCAATCGTCGCAACAAGTAGACTGCTATTACATATGTAGATGCGTATAAACGATAAAAACAGTAGTGTAAATATTTGTTAACGAATTGTTGCTGTGTACAATTTCAAATTTATACAAGTTGCCATTTTATATAAAAACAGAAGGTATTTTTAGATTTAACGCCACGCACAAATCTAACCATTCTACGCGGTATTAACAATAACGAATAAAATATATGAAATAATAATGAAAATGATAATAATAATTTAAAAAAAGCTAAATAAATAACAAAAATTGTTTGTGCTGATGCATCAGTCGTTGTTGTGATGTTCTCACGGCTATTTCTGTTTTTTAACATATGGTAAATAAATTTATTTACTTATTATGGCTATTAAACACAAATTGTAGTATAATACTTGAATCGAACCGCTCGCCATAGTCGGACATATGCTTTGAAGATCGTATAAAGTTTCTTCTGATCACATTAATATAAGTCACGATCGCTTATTCGTTTGTCTGTCTGATTTTTACCTAAATCCAAAAGTTAAATCTTATAAGGGTTCTTTATCTCTTATTTATTTCCATTAACTTTTCAGCTTTTATGCCCTCCACCAGTTGTGGTCCAAGGGCATATTAAGTTCCTAAGTAAGAGTGCACCAATCAAAAGGACTTGAGATAGACCAACCTTTTATTACACCGATCGAGTCGCTTTCTTAATCCGTCTAAATGTGTCTGTCCGGCTTACTTTCTTGTATTCAACGTACTTGTCGAAATTTTTGATATATTTCAATGAAATTTTGTATACTAATATGCTTTGGCCCAAGGATGAACGCTATTACGAATGGTTCACTTCCCATACAACGCCTTATTTGGAAAATCATTAACAATTATATCATCAGTATTATATAAATAAGTGTGTTAAGTGAAGTGATGTAGGTTATTTATCGATAGATCTTTGCTCACTATAACATTTTTGCTTGCTTATTATTGCTGCAATCTATTGATGTTCACGTTGTTGATACCTTTTGGGCTTTATTTATATTTTTGTCTTCTTTTGTGGTTTTAAATTCTCTCGGTTTTCGGCGACCACTTGTCTTATTTTTATTGGTTTTGTTTTGATGATCTTTTGAATATATTATCCCTTTCTGGTAATGCAAAGATTAATACTTGCGTTCTATTCGAGACAACTAGAGCAACAATCATCTACATGTAGATAACATCTGTAATACTTTAAATGTTTGTTGTTTCCAAAAAATAAAAAAAAAACAAAAAAAAAAAGAAAACTATATTCGATCCTAACCGAACCTTTTGTACCGATCACCGTTATCCTAAAAAAGACTAAAAGAGCAATTTTGATACTCTATAATATTGAATGCTTTTTCGAGTTAATTTTTATATTTTCAGCATAAAATTGCAAATTAATGCGGTGTATGTGTTGCACTTTATGAGAAACAAAAAACCCAAAATGCAAAGTCATTCAGTCATTTCCAAATTCTTTTGCGAATTTGTAGGCCATATCTTCATTTTTGCGAACGGGAGCATGTTTAACACAGTTACTATACAGTTAGGCCGACGGATAGGCAAATAGATGGACATACTTAGATGCATTTCGAATTTGAGACTAATCAAGGCTTTGTATACTTTTTGCGGGGTTTTGAAGTTTGCTTCTGCGCGTTATAGAAGTATTGACGAAAAAAAAAAAAAATATTGATACGCTACAATCCTGGGTAGACGTGGTCAACTTTTGCCGTTTTTGTGCAGTTACAACACCAACGGTCTTATCTGTGTAGTTCATGAGTAATAAGCAAAAAGTTTTTTTTTTTCCTTTTTCAAGAATAGAGGTATCCTCACTTCACGTAACACGGTAGGCGTGTCGTGCGATCGATTTGGCTCATTTTCAATAACAATCTACGTTCAAGAATTTTCAGTGTTATTGCAAAATTCAGAGCAGATATCTTCATTTTTGCGGTCAGGAAAATGTATACAATAGGCATCACATAGACGGACGGAGGGACATGCTTAATTCAATTAAGACTTTGATGCTGATCAAAAATTTCTACACTTTGTGGAGTGTTGATACGTCCTTCTGGATGTTGCAAACGTTTTGACGAAATGAATATACCAACCATCCTGCGTTGACGAGTATACAAAGTCATTTCTACTGTTCTTTTGCCTGTTGTTGTTGATTGTTTTCGAATCCGATAAATTATTGTGTCAAGTAACGTGAAATTCAGTACTGAAATTGAAGCGCTAGAAAGAGGAACTGTTTATTGTTTTTCATTATTTTAGTAGTATTCGATTTAGTTCAAGTACAAAAGACGCTTTTTTTCTTTCATTATTGCAATGGAATGGTTATCGCTTGTAAGTATTTTATTATATTTTTCGATTATTAATGAATGAAATATAAAGAAAAAGCAAAAAGAAAATTACTATATAAATAAATAAATAGAAAAGGATATGAACTACTTTAATGGAAGTAAAGAATTTTTTCGCATGGAGTACGGTTTACTTTTAAATGAATTTAAACACTGAAAGGTATTCCCATTCAGAAGCCTTGACCTTATCAAGAGTTTAAAGTCGGACTTTTTCTGTAAACATAACTATAAAAAATGTGTACCTTTCCAGTCACGGTTTTTAATATGCTTGTGAAAAAATTTGTAGTATCGAGTTAATCGTGACACGTAAAATGTAATTTTTTTAACACTGTGAGTAATTATTAAAAATTTTTGTATGAAAACGGTTTTTGTTATCTGCTACATTGTTGCAATTTGTTTATATGCGTTTCAACATTGAACTTCATTACCACTATTCTATGGATTTTTATGTCGTAATAAAACCATTATGCCTTAGGTATAACATTTTTCACATGTGTCATAAATAGTTATCGACACGTGCAAGCGGCTCCTTGTCAAAATAAATTAGGCTTTAAGAACAGATCATCAAGAATTGCACATCATCTTGTCACTTTCTCTTCATGTATATATACTTCATACACGGCTTCAGACTATTAATTTGATTAAACGCTGAAAGTTTGTTTGAAAATACACTATCCGGACTATACTATCGACTTCCTTCACTTTTTTGAAGCACACGCCGATTCGAAATAACGTTTACGACTGCATATTGTTTTTTTTTTGTCGCAAACTCACCGCGAGTATGAACATAAATTTTGATCACAAAGTCGGATAATTTAAAAGCGTCCCCCTTCGGTGATGGGTATAAAAATAACTAGGGAATTTGTATGCCATTACATTACAATAGCCTCGAAAGAGACGCTATAATTTTGGTGCTTTTTAAAACCAAAGATCTCGCTCTATATTTTAATTTGTTTTAGCACTTTTTCGGTTTTCTTCTGGGCTTAGCCGTTATTTACTTACTAGGCCATTGTTATTGGCTCAAGTCTCAAGAGCCGCCCGGTCCTCGGGGGCTACCGATAGTAGGCTACTTGCCGTTCATTGATTTTAAGGCTCCTTATAAAACTTTACAACGTTTGTCCTTTACGTATGGTCCAATTTATTCATTGAAAATGGGTAATATTAATACAATTGTTCTGACCGACGCTAGCCTTGTAAGAGATGTCCTAAGACGTGAAGAATTTACAGCTCGTGCTCCTCTTTACGTAACGCATGGCATAATGGGTGGCTACGGTAAGTGTTTTTATCGCTTTGTTAAATAATAACTTATAAACTTTATGTGAATTTATAACTTTGCAAAGGTTTAATTGGTGCTGAGGGTACACTTTGGAAAGATCAAAGGCGTCATTCTATTGAATGGTTGAAAAATTTAGGAATGTCTAAGAAATTTAACGAAATTCGTTATAAGCTTGAATCACGTATACGTAAAGGTATCGAAGAATGCGTGCAGGTAAGATCTCTCTTCACAGGAACTAAGCTTATGACAAGTAGTGTGTAGACAACACAAAATATTTAAATAACACCTTTAAACATTGGCGATAAGCTTCAAATCATTAGCAAGCAAGGAGGCAGCAAGTTATTCATGAAAATTGTTAATTTATTTGTGATTCGATCATATACCAACAAATCAACAAATTGCTTGATTTACTTCTTATTCACATTGTCGTTTATTTGCTTCTATCTTTGTTTCTTTATACCAATCACCGAAGAGTGAGGGGTATATAGATTTTGATAAAATGTTTGCAACGCCCGGAAGGTACCTTCAGAGACCTTATAAAATGTATATTCTTAATTAGCATCAAATTCTAAATCGATTTAAAGGTGTCCGTCGGTGCATCTGTCTGTTGTAAACATTCTCCTTGCCGCAAAAAAAAAGCTATCGGCTTCAAGTTTGGCAAAAACATTGGAAGTCTTGTACACAGGTTGATACTGAAAATGTCACAAATTCGTCGAAACACGCGCACACAGTAAAGCGTAAACTGGATGGATATCTGTTTCCCTAACAAAAATTTGTGTTTTGTTGCTTATTACTTATAAATTATGAAAGATAGAAGGCTGAAACTTTCTGTATTTGCGTTTTAAAGCACGCTATTATTTATGTAAAAAAATGAATAAAAACAGAAAGCAGTATAATCAATTGGGTATTAAATAAAAAGACCTCGAGAGTAGAATGCGAAAAACGAAGTGTGTGAACTCTAAATTAAATGTAGCAGCCTATGATGGAATAACTTTTTCTCGACAATCCTGACGATCCGCGTATCAAATGAAAGAACTTGGAAAGTAGATATAGACAGGATAATGGGAATGGGTATAAAAGATTCAATCGTGCCGAATATAATTTTCTTGCTTAATTTTTTTTGTTTCTGCAGTGGCTTAGCGAGGATTCCATGCAGCTGTCAGAAGTAAATCCTTCACCCGCCTTAGAGCATACCGTCGGCAATATTATAAATGATTTAGTATTTGGTCTAACATATGCACGCGATGATGTTACTTGGCAATATTTGCAACACTTACAAGAAGAAGGCGTTCGATTGATTGGTATCTCAGGTGCAGCGAATTTTTTACCATTTTTGAGGTAAGCTAAGGTTATTTAAGTATAGTACGTTCCAGTGCTACCGTTTTTGTTCTACTAGCCTATTTTTATACCCATCACAAGGAAGCTTTACATACCTTTCAAAGTATATATATTCTTAACCAGTCTCAAGTTCTAAATGCACCTACGCACGTCCGTCTATTCACCTAGCCATCTGTCCATCTGCCAATCGTGTAGTATCTGTGGTAAACATTCTCCCATTCGCAAAAATGAAGATATCGCCTACAAATTTGCAAAAGAATTTGAAAATGACCCACACCGGTTAAATGAAACTCCTACAATGCCCATATTTCTATGCGACAAAAACTGGGAATAATTTTAATTTCTGTACTCTTTGGTTGTCACTCATAAAGTACAACACGTACACATATGTCAATTTCCACTGTTATTCTGAAAATAGGAAAAATGAGCCGCGCCCACCCAATATTATCTGGTTTAAAAATTTTCCTTTTTCCTTTTTTTTAGGATCACCGTGGCGGGTATAAAAGTTTCGGTTACGACTGAATATAATTTTCTTGCTTTTTTGGGATTAATTTTATTTTTAAAAACTTCAGATTTCTCCCGTCTAATCAAAAAAACCTAAAATTTTTACTTAATGGCAAAGATGAAACGCATAAAATCTATGATAACATTATTGAAAAATGTGAACATAAATTAAAAAAACTTAAGGCTTCTAAGAATGATTTGAGAACTAGAGAGAGTGGACAAAATACTTGCATTCTAGAATGTTTTCTGGAGAAAAGACAAAGTTTACTGGAATCCGAAAATCTCGAAGATAGAGAAAGAGCCGCCGAATTGTATGTACCGCAGCAACTGCGTCATTTATTAGCCGATTTGTTTGGCGCGGGCGTCGACACCAGTCTAACGGCTTTAAGATGGTTTTTTCTCTATATGGCGAAAGAACAGGATATACAAAATAAACTGAGAAAGGTATGCAAGAATTAGGTACGACCTTAGGCCTTTTTATGTTTCAAACGTATACATAAAAAGTCTTGTCTTCAATAAAACTGTGTTTGCTTCAGTGGAATAAAGTTGAACAAGGTAGTTGCTGATTTGAAAAATATCGCAATGCAAATGAATAACTGTACTATAGCGCTATTTTAACGCTTTTGTTACCTCCTCCCTTATATTATTAAACATTTACATAAGTCCACAATACAATTTTAAGAAAAGACGTCGATCATTAAACAGAAGAAGTTCGCAAATCTTTTTGACCGCTCCCAAGAGTTGCAAATTATAAGACTATTTTGAAACATCGTCAAAATAGATCTGATACTAATAAAGACTATTGATCGAAAACACTAACAAAAACTAGAGGGAGGTATATATTCTCGATCATATCGCGATTTTGAGACCTTTCCGCTAAGTTTTCCTTTAGCTCTTCTCTACTTGTATTTTATTAACTCTAGAACTTGTGACGACCAAAGAAGATTCGCGCTTTGTGTTTTAGTTTAGTACTTAGTTAATTTTCGTCACAAAATTGAGGTGTAAATTTGCTTTACCTTTAAACCTGAAAGTCTGTTTTTTTTTTCTATCAAAAAGTGCTTAAGATTGAAGTCAAAGGAGTTGATGGAAATATCTTTTACGGCCACCCAATAATTTAGCTAATGTCGAAAATATTGTTTTGCAAAAAAACGCAATGCAGGTACTAATAATTTGACTATACAACAATATTGAAAAATAAACCGTTAGGCCAAAAGAGGAGCCACTCACATTTCCCATTCTCCCCCCTTCCTTTTCTCGTCATAGCATTCTAGCACATTGAAGATATGATGAAGTCAATAAAAACAAAAAACAAAATCAAAGATGAATCGCAAAGTAATTCTCATTCCTATATTTTGACGATTACTCTGTTTCAGCAACTAATGAAATTGGATAAAAGCCACATGACACTTAATGACTTGGAGGACATTGATTACTTAAAAGCTTGCATAGCTGAGGTGTTACGCATTCGCTCGGTTGTACCTTTGGGCATACCGCATGGAGCGGCCAAAAATGCTTATATAAAAGGTTATAGAATTCCAAAGAATAGCATGATTTTACCTCTACAGTGGGCAATTCATATGGATGCTGATCGTTGGCCTTATCCGGAACAATACAAACCAGAGCGTTTTCTAAACGCTGAGGGCCGTTACAAGCAACCCCAATATTTTATACCATTTCAAACTGGTAAGCGAATGTGTTTAGGTGAGGAATTAGCTCGCATGCTGTTGTTGCTGTATACTGGTGTTATATTAAGAAATTTCAAAATCCAGTTAAATGAAGACACCGACCAAAATTTAGATATGCAGGGGATATGTGGTTTTACTTTAACACCTCCAACGTATAAGGTGAAAATGAATAAAATTTAATAATAACTTTAAAATTTCAAAAAACATTTTCTGTTTTTATAAACATTTTTCATTCAAATTTGCGTATGCCTTTTTTTTCTATATTTTTTGCTTTATATTTATATGTATACTTGTGTGTGTATACTTGTGTCTATATTCAATTTCTTAACTTTCTAAGCAAATTAATTACTATTTAACAAACAACGAAACATAACTTAATTTTACTTTTACCTACAGTAATACATATATATTCAAGAGATGAATTATTATATGAGTTATATGAATTGTAAACTTTTATACAAAAGTGTAAGTGTAATTACTTAGTTTCTTTTATCTCTTTTTTTTTTTTTTTTTTTTTGGATGTTTGGCACTTTGGATTTATAATGTTTTTTTATGGTTTCAATCTTAATAAAATATCTTGATTCTAACAGTAACTGTAAATAAACTATACACTCTTCTTTCTTTAGGATTCCCAGAAGTTATAGAATAGACAACATAAACTAGCGAAAAAACTTATAGAATTTTCCTAATTTTAATGGGCTTCTTTTTCGTACGTGAATTTAAATTCATATTTTCATTTTTTGGTTACATGCATGTTATGACAATAAACACAAAACTTGTAATTGTAAAGAAGACGAAGAAGAAAAAAATAATAATATGAAATTTCATGAAGTTTCTGAATGAACTAGGACAGTCCTGCAAGTTCAACTTAGCAAGGTAAATGAAATTTGCGACGAAAACATTAAAACAATTATTTTAATCTTAAACAGTTTGTAAACAATATCTAAAAGAAATACAGTGTGAAGTGAAGTTGAAGAACTATCATTAAATTGGTGAAGAAAATTTCGCTTAGTAATGGCGGAAGAGGCAAGTGGGCACTTTAAGGGATTCAAAATTCCCATGCCTCATATTTACCATTCACAGGGACAGCGCGCATTTCCTTCTTTCATATAACCCGTGCAGATGAGTATACGATCGCGTGTGTCTCTGTGTGTGTGTATATTTGATATGCTCGCATTCTTATGCTATTTCTTTATGTATATACTTATATAAACTTTTTGTATTTATATTTTTTTACTTTTAAAATATTTCTTATTAGTATATTAACTAAACCACAGATATTTTTATTTGAATCGATTTTTTTTATTATAATTATTATTATTTATTAAAATATACGTTAATGAACACAGCTTCTTGGAGGATCAAAGAATAGAATTTGTTGTTATTGTGGTGTGCTTGTTACTGTTATAATAACATTATATATTTCTATGCATTAATTTTATTATTTTGTACGAAAGCAAGAAACAAATACGATTACTTCTTTAGAAATATTTTTAAAAATTTCATAAAACCTTAATGAAAATACATAAATAATCAAGTTTCAAAAGTTTTATAACACAAATCACTGTTAACTGTAATGAAATCTATCCTGCAGTGTAAAAAGTGACGTGTCTTGAATAATTACTTAGCAAAAAAAGTTAGTCTCTGTTGAAAAAAGGTGGCATTCTTACATTCTTCATAAAAGCGATTTTTGCAATTAAATCATTAAAACGCGGAGTATATCGTAGTAGCATATGAGATCATATTTAGAAGCTAACAAATGATTTTAAAAAGGATATAAACTTGAATGAAATTATTTCGAGTTTGTGGAAAGAAATGTACAGATTTAAGTAAACGGATAACTAAATATTTTTGGGAAGAAAGCTTTGAAGAAAGCAGCTTGTATTTGACAGGCTAGAGATGCGATTGTAATTATTAGCTATAAATTAAACGAAGCCCATATCCTGTGTTGCACTTACGCTGATCGTTTACGTATTTACGTTGGTCAATAGCTAAAGGTCTCGAGACGTAAGTTCGACACTTCGGCTTTTCAACGCATGATCGCTAATCTAAGGTTCGGAACTTTTCTAATAGTAAGTTACGCAACGGCTCACCGCAAAGGCAGTGTTATTTTGTGTTTTTTTGCTGTTATTTATATCTCACTGAAATAGTTCGCTCAAACAAAGTGTTTGTCAAACGAAGCGATGTATGTAAAATGCGTTTAGAAAATTCTTTCATTCGTGGTTTCTGGTATAAAACTATTTGCCGCCTTTTTAATGTCTAATTATCCATTTTCATTTTCATCTTGTTTTTAAAAGTTTTTATTAATTTTTTCCAATATCTTAAATTTTTAAATTCGTTACTTTAAAGGAACCCTTTTAAAGTTTTTGCGCTTGAAATTCAATGAACAGAAATTTAGTTAAGCCCTACGTTAGTTGTTGAATACTTGTTTGTTGCTTTTTTACATTTTTCGTTTGCTTCACTAATTTTATTTAATAAATACAAATTTTACTGATTTTTTTAATGATCCTGTTTAAGAAAAATTTTTATGCAAAATTTTGTTTTTAACAACGTTTTTACAATTTTTTTTCTTTATTCGAGTAACATTTGTTTTTTTCAAGTTTCTTCTCTTTTCGTTTTTGTTTTTTTATTATACTGTTTATGACGTTAGCAAGATAATGTTTAAACGTCATTTAGGAACGGAACCGTGCTCAAGGCTTACCTTTATTTTATTTTTTGTTGTTTTTTCCTAAATTGTTTCCAATTATTATCGTTCAAAGTTTAATAATTTACTTTGAAAATTTATGGATAATAAATCGTTCCCTTTATCTCTCTCTCGATCTCTCTTCGTTTCTCTTTCTGGCTTACTTTCCTTTAATTTGAACCTACATTACGCATATGATGCGTTTCCACAATGTTTACTATCAATGGTCTTGGGGTTAAGCATACCTTAAACGATTCTGGGGTTATGGTAGCTCCGACATTACCTTTCAAACTAGGTAATGGTTGACCGTCGGGCAATGTTATGTGAAACGAATGCATAAATGAAGAGAAGAATAAGAATAGTTCCATACGCGCTAAGACATCACCCAAGCACATGCGTCTGCCCACGCCGAAAGGTATAAAATATTCAGGTTTGCGGACTTTGCCTTCAGCATCGAGGAAACGTTTTGGATTGAATTCTTCCGGTGTAGCCCATAAATTTGGATCCATATGCACACTGTTAATGAGCGGTATAACATGCGAACCAGCCGGTATTTTATAACCGTTTACCTCAACATCTCTGTAATGGATAAAGAAAACAAAAATAATAATATATATTCGTAAAATAATGTATGGGTTGCATACGAATTTAAGATAGAACGACATGTACCACATCTTTCCTACAATTTGAAATGGGGTTAGTGTCGATAAAAAAAAACGAAAGAAAGAGTCAATTTACCGTTGTTCATTTTGCGGAATACTGCGAAAGATAGCACATCATTCAATGAGAGCTTAGGATGACATATAGATGTCGCCATTATCGAACAATTCTTGTGCTACATTGGTTTTTGTAAAACAATTAAAAAATTTGAATTTCGTGGTCGGAAATCCATGAAATTTTAAAATATTTTGTTTGAAAATTGGTACTATCAAGAAATTATATAGATTCATCAATAGCCATTATACATCATAAAGTCATCCTACGAACTTATTGATTGGTGTGTTATAACAAAACTTCTTATAAGGCTTGATTTTAAAGATTTGGAAAACAAACTTTTTTTATCGCTTCCCCTAACTCATGTATACAATAGTTCTAGAACGAAAACCCAATCTACTAATTGCACCGTATACTATGTGAACGCTTACATATTTGCCGATTTTTTAAGAAAACATTCATTGATATCAAAGTTGTGTCTCCTATATACAGCAATTGTGACGAACATATCTTTCGTAATCGTCGACATCTAAGTCATAATTACTTTTTCGCCATAGAGTTTACGAATAGCAGCGACTTAAATGAAAACTTTAGCGAACTTTGACAAATACTAGTAACAGCTTTTGGAAATGACAACGAATGAATCAAGTTTCCACGAAGACCAATCAATCGCCTTGAAGTATTGACATATGTCTGGACGCGGTATTTATTGTTTATTTTTTAATGATTTTATTAACCGATTTTTTATAACTGCGTCATTAAGTTTTATAAAATATATGCTGAACTTATCAATATTTACCACAATTTTATAATTCGATAGATCCAAAACAAGATATTCATTCATATCCATCGAGAACAGTTGACAGCGTATCAAACAGATTAAGAAATTACGATTCTAAAGCGACACAAACCAAATTGCATCCCAATTATAGCCTATACAGATAATAGTATATCCCAATTAGAGACGCATCAACCTCATATTGACATACTTTCACGGTTTTTCTCAGTTCATTAAACCTCTTTCAATCATTAATTATAATGTGTGTGCGAGTGTGTTTGAAAAAAACAAAAAAAAAAAACTATTAAATATAAAATGTAAATAAAAAAAACCAAATTAGTTTTTCTTTTGCCTTTCGTTCACAGTCCATGTGATGCCGGCCGGTTTCAACGCTATTTCTAGGTCTTCGAAAGCTTACATGCACAAAACAACATAGCACAAGGCAATTGCAAATTCTACCGTAGCTTAGCAAACTAATAGGAAAACAGAAGAAGCAAAAACGAAAAACCAATGATGTATTTTCGTTGTTTTTTGCTTTTGCAATTTTTAATGATAACAATAATAACAAAAACGCGAGCGACACTCACGTGTTCAGTTTGCAAAATGAAATTTTCAACACTCCACGCACGGCACTGTAACGAACATTGATAATAAAATTTCCATTATTACAACAATAAAATCAATAACAATGACAAACTTGATTAAAAGAAAAATTTATTGCCTTCAAAACAAAAAAAAACGCAAATGAAATTGAATCAACGTTCGCTCGTTGATATGCTTACATATGGGCAATTAATCTCTTAACCATCTAAAGAAATTGGAACAAATTATTACGCATCTCTATGGTCATTAAGTAAGTAATAAAGCAGCTGTAGTAGCGGCTGTTACATGAATGCACTTAGGAGCACACACATCTTCATTTATGCACATACCGTAAGCGAAGTAAGTGAATTTGTCGATTAGTGACTTAAACAATGAAATTTTGATCATTCAAATATTTAGAATATTTGACTGCTTCCAAGCGATACGTGCTTCGTTTTTAAAAAGTATTTAAAATTTAACAAATCGTATTTTACTGACTAATTTATTTCAGGCTCACATGAACACTAGCATTAATAATAAATTAAAATCTGCCGCCATAAAGATTTTATATGTAAAAAATTTTTAAAATATCCAAGATTATCTACTAACCTTGTTGGTGAGTGCGTAGTTGCTAAAGGTACTATACTAGATCTTCTCATTGATTCTAATATAGTGGACTCGGTAATAGGTAAAAATGGTAAATCTTCAATAGACGGTAGACGATGACGTCCTACCACTTGATCTAATTCATCTTGTACTCTTCTCATCGATGCCGGATTGCGTAACATAAAAACATTTATCCATAATAAAGTTGTCTTGATGGTTTCCATACCGGCCGAAAATAAATCAATTATAACCTGAACAATTTGTTCTTCTATAAAAAGAAAAACAGAAGTTAAGATAGAAATGTTAGAAAATAAATCTGTTTTTTTTTTCTTTCTATAATAAATTATTCATTATTATTTTGAAAAGATTGGTTACAAGACATGAAGGAAAAACAATAAGTAATTACAAGTAAAAATAGAAAATTCCTTAAGAAAATCTTAAAAATAATTTACCTTGATTTTTACCATCAAACAACTCGTCGTCTCTGCCTTCGGTCTTTGCTTTTTCAATTTCAGCCAAGTAGAAATCAATTAAATCCCGTATATTTGTTAAGTCAAATGTTTTTTTATGCTCATCGATAACATCTTGATAGAATTTTTGCATTTCTTTACGATTTTTAATAATTTTATTTTTTGCCGTCAATATACTGGGTAGATATTGCACGGTCGGTATATAATCAACGGTATGAATCTCACCGAAGAGACGCATACCCTCCTCAATTAGATAATTGAAACGACGAAATTTAGGATCATTTATGGAGAAACGCACCGACATCATAATACTACAAATAACATTACTGACTGCTACCGATATAGCTGGTGCCATATCCATTGGTTGACCGTCGGCTATTCTTAAGTAATTAATGTAGTCTTCAACTTCGGCCTAACATGTAAAAGGCAAAAACAGGATTAGAAATAATAAATTAATATAAAATAATCTTCTGAAACATTCTTATTCTCTATAGGCAAATAGGGCCACGACAACAACTTAAAGCATAAAAAACAAAACATATATTTTTGAACAAGCCGCGAAAGATTCGTATTTGGTATAAATGCTTATGAATGCCATTTAAAAAATAATTTCAATAGCTGTTCTAGGATAAGTCGTTAAAAAGGCTTGCTAATTAAGACTTAAGAGTATCTACAGTATTTGGTGAGGACTCAAAGTCTACTACTATTTACTTCCAAATTCCGCGTAGCACGTACCATTATCCGCTTTTCCATATTATGTTTGCCGTTACCCATATAGGTCATGCCGAATTGCCTTAATTTGTCATGAAGAAAACGACGCTGATCTTTCCATAACTTTCCTGTGCTATTGATAATACCTAGAAATAAATAAGCAAAATAAAAAAAAATTAAAATTATATTAATTATAAATGAATAAGTAAACCAATGTGTTTAAGTGCTCAATGCAAAACCGTATTTTATAAAGCGATTGATTGCAAATATATAGAAATCCGAATTTTCAATTTAGGATCAAACGGCATTAACGAAGAGTTCAGGTACACGTGTACGATACAAAGATGCCCATAAATCACGAGATTATCTGTATTGGAATATCTATATATTTACTAGAGGTCTGTCTATTGATATTCATTTCGCCCGAGTTTCTGTCTAATAACTTTACATCGCGTATTTCTTATCACACTACTGTGTCCGTATAAACGGCTGATAGATATACAAGGAACTTGTGGCACGCTTCAGATGAATTACAAAACGTATTTTTGGTCAGCGTAAGATTTTGTGTCTGTTTATTGTCATCTGTTTGTTGGTATCTGATTTGCACCCGCAGTTATAATACCCACAATTAAAAAAAGTGAAATAGAAAGCTGAACCTTATCATATGTATTTTTAGTTTAGCGTGCACTGATCAATTTTTAAAGTAGTAAATAGTTCGGCTACAACGAAGGGCACAATAAAAAAGAAAATGTAACCCACAATTCCTAGCAAATACTAAGCTAACACTAAGCTAAACCAATGCTGAGCGATTCGAAACTTTAATGCTTGAAAAAGAAAAATTTTAGACTAATCCACCTTTCATTACATCGATCCGCTTAGGATTAGTTTCCAAATCAATTTAAATTTGTCTGCCCGTCTATCGACGAAATTTTGTATGCTACGTAGATTGCACTTAAATGTACTATTCAAACTCAATTACATTGGACCAATGTTGTGGTCCCTATGTACATAACGCCTAATTTTAAAAAAGTCATAATAAATAAAAAAGGTGTAACTTCCTAAATTTCTCGACAGAAATTGTTAGTTATTACATTAGTTCTTTGGCGTACTTAGCTGATATGAAAAATTTGGATAGGACGGGCGATTGAATTTTTAGTTCCCCTTCCCATATAAATCTTTTCATATAAGGTAAGCCTGCATAAAGTATAAAAGTTCGATTTTTAATATTTCCTGGTGCAACATTGGTTAATAATAGTAATTTGATATAAAGATTAAATAAATGAAATAAAAGTATGTATCTGCATCGAAACAAGGGGTAATTTTTGCTATTTTAAACGAGAATAAACAAAGAACTGTAGCAATGTAGTGGAGGGTACTTAATGGTTGGCTTTGCCAAATTATAACATTTTCGTTTATATGACGACTTGCAGAAAACCATTTTTTGTTTAGATTCTTTAAGGCAAAATATTGCAAGGCAGCATGATTTCTATTTTGACACAGCTGGAGTTTGTTTATATTCTTTTTTCTTATTGTTTTACTATATATGCATATTTAAAATAAAAAAATCTTTTGCCTTCATAAATACATTTTCTAACAATTTCTGAAAATGAAACGCCTCCGTGTTATATTTCATACCTACATTCAATGTCAAATTAATAGCGATTTTAAACGACAATCCAAAGCTATAAAATCTAGGTTTAAACTTCTAAACGAATTTCTCTTCATATATAAAGGAGACAGACACTATGTGGCTGGGTGGCAGGGAGATAGATGAGGCAGCCACTCACGAATAAAGGAGAATGTAGCAAGGAAAAGTACGCGAAGAGATAGAAGATAGCAAACCGACGGAGAGATCGATACCTTTGTTGCCGTGAACCGTTGGATGAACGACAAATACATAGACAAAGACAAGAAAGTTAACAGTCAGATGGACACATGAAGGGATTTACCGATAAATAGACTGACAAACAGACAACTGGAACGGATGGGCAGACGGAATGAAAAAAATGGATGGAGAAATGAAGATCGGTTGGCAGACAACGATAAGTAGACATGCAAGCGCATAAATGGATAGATGTTTTTGCAAGTATAACGTGGATATCTTGCTACAAAGGCTTAACCTCACGATGCCCGAAGGCACACAGACTCAACTCAACGTGCCTGGTGGAGATTAGTGCCCAAATTTCAGATGCGGACAAGTATGTCACTGTGTACTTTCCTCTGGTGGGGTTAGTCAGGCAGCTGGTCGCAAACGCAATTAAACACCGGTTACGTAAGAACATTCTTGCCTTAGATTGGGTAAATCGCAATCACCACGGAACACCACGAAAGGCCGCACAATTGAGCAATAAAAAATCGAAAGCTAAGTCAACCATGAATCAATAGAAATATTTCAACTTTCTAACGAAGATTCGTTGTATAACGGATCTCGTCCATGTTCAAAATTAGTTTGAGAAATTTGTTCAATATGATTTATAACAAGAGATAATAGACGAACGGACGGGCGTGCATAGTTTGTGGCATCCCGTTTAGATAAATCGGGGTATCAGGAATAAATTGAGAATATTAGCGTACTTTTTAATTTTGAGGCTTCCAACACATAATATGTAAATGTGCAGTTATTAAAGTAGGTTGATAATGAGACATAATTTAAACAAAAAGAAAAAAAAAAAACATTGTAAAATTTCATATGCCATATTTTTGGTTAATGTATTTCATACACATTTCTTTTCATTATATTGTGCTTTCGTTTCTTTTTTATGAGAATATTTCAGAGTACGAATAAAAAAGTTAAAAAAAAATAAATAAATAAATAAATAAGAAATATATAAAGAGTTGTGCTGATAGTGTTCTTCAACCGTATTGTTGGCTGTTGTTGCCGGAGGTATTGTTGTGTGTGTGTGTGTTTCTCTTTCTCTTTGTCGTTTCATATACTGTTAAATGACAAAACCTACCTCAATTATATTTGTAATGTGCGGATTATTGCGAAAAAAAATTGGAAATTTTGTTGCTTTGGAAGTACTTTCTTTCAACACTGTATTTAAGCGTCTTGTATCGAACATTGAAGAACAAGAAAAATACCGCTGCGATATTTTGTAACTAAATAAATAACATTCTAAGTGACCTTAGTAAACATATATGTAATTCAAAGTCACTTCAATTCATTTATTTTTTATTTAAACATTCACTGCCTTTCTTAGATAAAGAAAACAGACTTTAAATAAACCGACAAAAAAAGTTTCTTTTCACCGTAAAACTTTGTTTAAATTGCATCTACCTACAACTGGCAAAGGACGACGAGAATCAATCACAAAATGAATTGTTAGATGTATAATATATAAATTATTGATTTGATCTTAATTGGTGTTACATTAGTATCCAAATCTCTTGCAGAATAACTTATACTTTTAGGAGCGATTTGCTACTGGATGTCAGTTTTGTAGTAAACCAGATTATTCAGACAGACTTCAATTTTTATCAAAGAGCGAAAATATTTTATAGCAAATAAAATATTTCCTTTTGATATTTTGTGTGATGTTTATGGGTATTTTTTTTCTTTTAATACGTGTCTGATAAATATTGAACAAGATTATATTTAAATTCTTAAAAATGTATGGAAGGAGAAGTTATAATTTTTGGGTCGTCCTATCTGTTTTTTCATATATTTCATTGCTGCTAATACTTTTACAACGTTCCGTTTATAATTAATATTTAAGGCAATAATTAATATAACCATATTGCACACAGTAATGAAATTTTAAACAACTCATGGAATATTCAAATGAATGATTTTAGAGATATTCAGGTAGTGTTTCTTACGCAAGGATTCCTAAAAGCGAACTTATAAGATTTATCTGACAAAAAATTTACTTGTTTCGTTATAAATTAAGGTAGCATTACACCCCTCTTTCCAGATATCGATTTTAAAATTGAAAAAAAATTTTATAATTCTTAAGGTGAGTTTTTCAAAAGTGCCTTTTCACACTTAGTTCATTCTAATAGAAGAAGTTCATATTTCGTCATATTTATATAATGAGAATCTGAAATCCAATTTCTTTTTTAATAATAAGCCGACCATTGTTTATGAGATCATTGTAGATTATTACTAAAAAAATGTGGAGTCTGATTTTTAGGGATCTTACTATAATTTAAGGGTTTTATCTGTCTGGCGTCGCTATCCATAACGAGCGCATTTTCAAAGCTCAAAAATTTAAGACTCCAAATAAAAGTATAGGTATCAGATTGCTACATAAGATCAATTAAAAAGAGAGAACGGCTTTCGGTTACACTTCTTTCAATTCACTTTGTCAGCAGCAGCTTATAATGAAAATATATATATTTTGTTCCTTTCAGGTCATTACATAAAACTTGAAAAAAATTATGTTTTAAATTCTCCTTCACACAAGTTTTTACATTCACTACTGAAATTTGATTATAAAAAAAGGAAGTACATTTTTAGTTACTTACCAAAACCATTTAATGTCTGCATAAATGGCGTGTCGGGCCGTCCAGTAAACTCTTCACGTCGAAAGCATTCACGTATCATTTTGTAATCACTCATTACTACGGTTAATTGGCTACCCAAACGTGTCGAGAAGAGTGAACCATATTTTGTAGCTAGTTCCATGAAACGCGTATGTTTCTCATTGCCCATGAACAATAAATAGCCGATGACGGGAAAACCCCAAGGACCCGGTGGCAATTTGCGCACTTCGCGATATAAATTAATCAGCCACTGTATGAAACTGATTACACTTAAAATGCTAACGAAGACCAACAGCAGATGCTGCAAGTCGTTGGCTTGGAATAGACGCACGAACAGTTTTATAAAATATGAATCGGCGATCATTTTGTTATTGTTTTTTACAATTTATAAAATTTAAAAAGAAAATGTGAAGTGTTTGCTTTTATTTTAAGAGCAACTTCAATCTTTGTACTAATTTTCGTATTGATGATGGATTGTAACGGAAACAGTTTTTTTATAATTTTAAGGATATTTTTTAGGTTTTTCATTAAAATATTTCCTTTTTTTCTTGGTGACCAATAAAATGTTGGTATATTTATTATTAACACTAATCTTCATAAATCAATGAAAGAGCGATCCTTTACTTAATAATTCTTCAGTTTAATCATTTTTTATAAAAATGATTTATTTCTTTTAATCTTAATAATTTAAAGTTTTTGGGTGTTTTGTTTTTTAGCGAGCTGTTGTCAAAACGCACAAATGACGACTTCGTACGTTGCGTTAATAGATTTCAACTAATGTATCGCTGTTTTGTCCTTGCGACTTTTATAACCGACCGATCGCACGATCGATCGCGCGAAGTGTGCGAAGTGTTCGATCGCAAATCAAGTCATTCTTAACCAACCTCTTAATACATTTTTATTAACAGATAATAGCGGTTGAGCGATTTTCAGGCTGAGTAAAAATTTTTATTTTTGTTATGCTTTTGATGGTTTTGTTTTCCTTAATGCAGAGATGAGCCTTTAGTCTCAACAGCTGCAGTTAGTCATTGAAGTAAGTGTTTGAAAGTTGGTTTCGAGCTTCGGTATGAATGAATATAGTAAGATGTTGTTTCTCTTTTGCTAAGCTAGTTTATGTTCGAACTGCTCTCAAACCTTGCCTTTAAAAGTAATTCCTTTATCCATTTTACTCTCTGTTTATATATTTTCTTCTCGCCTTTTTTCTACGTTTTCGGCTTGTTTAAGCTTTCAGGTAGCGTTTAGTTTTCATATATTTAACTCTTTTTTTTGGTCTCTCGTTAGTAGCACGTTGTGATTGCGATTGTATTTGTGGAATTTATTGTTTTTGGGGGCTTGTTTATCACCTTATGTTGTTGTCTTTTGCTCCGCTCTGTCTTGTTACTCCCTATAATTTTCAATTGTTATTACTGTAATTGTGTTACTTGTTGTTGTTTTCGCTGTGGTGTAAGTGTATGTTAATTAAATAATTGACATGTCGTTAGTGTGTGGATCAGCGTTCTTATCAAGTATTTAGTATGATTTCTTTTGCCTTTTTGACTAGCAAAGTGTGACGCCTATATTTGATTGTTATTGTAAAATTTACACGTTCTCTGTTGCTACTTTTCCTACATCTGCATTTGTAATCATGATTTAATCATTAACTGTGAAATTATTTAAAGAGTTAAAGCTATAAATAAACAATTGCATGAATCTATAAAATTCAATGCGCATATATGTACTTTGTAAGAATCTTTTAGATATGGAAATGAAGTTTATTCTATTCAATGTGTGCGCGTGCGTATATGTGCGTTGAATTTTTTTTTTAAATTTCGAACTTTACTTCAAGCACTCCAAAAAGACTTTGCCAAACGCTTTTAATAGTTAAAGAGTATTTTGTTGTCCTGAGATTGCAGACAAAACAAACACGTCTATAAAATATTTCAAATCATTAAAAGCCTTTACCGCGAAACGAGAACTTCCAAAACAGGCCACCAAAAACGTTTTTACAATTTTCATGCTGTTCATTCGAATTTCTTACTATATATTTACAATAACATTCCCCATCGTGGTAACTAAGCGTTTTTCGATAAATAATTTAAATACTTCTTATTAATAAAAGATTGCTTCGTCTTTTGTTCAAACTAGAACTTTTTCAAACAAATAGTCCCAAAGCATGTTTAAATCCAACAACATGCTTTGACAATTGTTTTTTTTAACCTTTTTAAATACTTCAATAAATGCACGAGTTTGTACAAAAAATTTGAATTGCAATTCACTTCTTTTAAATCTCCTCCGTATTGCCGCAGTTAAAAATACGTAGACCAAAAGCGTTGTTTTTATATGTGGATTTGCATTTTTTAAATAATTAAATGAGTGTTTAATAACCTTTCCAAATGTTATTTTATTAACTTTCCCTCCATTCAAAAGGAATTATGAAAAGTACGCCCTTTTTAAATCGCTTCAAATTTTAAATCAAATTAGAAAAGATATAACGATAGTTATCATAACGAATTAGTGCTACCCATGGTCAAAATTATAGTCGCAATTTATATACTGAATTTAGCTAACTTATTTCTTTAAATCCTGATATTTTATAGTGGAAAGACATACATATCTGAAATCGTCAAAAATGCTCTCATTTTTTACATTTATGCTATAATGCAATATATAGGTAGGTCATTTATTCGTAGACAAAATAAGTTATGTAAATAAAAATATCACAATTTATTGAAAGTTTTCTCCGTTTAAAGAGCTATGTTGGATTGGAGGATAATGTGACTGAATCCATTGCAGAAACATTTTTAAAAGGTTCAGGTTTGGCTAAAACAATTTTACCATATGCACTTGTTAGTTGTAAATACTTCCTTTTGTAATGAGTCGAAAGACGCCTTAATAACCTCATGATGCATTCCTTAATATGAGTGCATTGACCATGTTATAGGAATTCAAGCTTAAAGAATTTTAATAAAAAATCATTGCTTATGCTTGATGCAGACCTCAGGATCTGAGAGCAAACATAGTCTGCCAATAAGCACACCCACTGTAATCAATAAAGAATTTCAAGATACAATTCGCCGTATATAATTTTACGCTTGCTTCTATATACAACTACCATAAATAATTTTCCTA
This sequence comes from Glossina fuscipes, assembly GCF_014805625.2. NCBI lineage: Eukaryota > Metazoa > Arthropoda > Insecta > Diptera > Glossinidae > Glossina > Glossina fuscipes. The sequence continues at coordinate 6,065,704 of NW_023998432.1, forward strand.
CTTTCTTATTTACAAGGCTAACATAACATTTTTGTATTTCGATGTAATGTGTTACGATTCTACATATTATTGTAAAATAATTATTTTTTCGTTGAATGTACGTTTTCGTACCCATTTTTAGTATATACATATGAAATAATTGTTTTGAATAACTTGAGGCACTTCGTGGATATTTGCATTTACATAGAGATTATGACTTATTCTTACGAACAATTTTTGCGTTCATTTTGCGGCATCATTATTGCGGGATTCATTTCCGAACTTACCGAAATAACTTTATTAAGAAAAAGCAAAGCCCGGATCTAAACCTTTAGGGGGAAATCGAAATGCCTAGACGGAGGCGATAATGTAAGGAAAAAACATATTAGTTTCTTATTCATTTTTAGCGAACCTATGAACCTATAATTCGTGAGGCGATGCAGAAAAAATTTTGAAGACAGTTTCGGTTTACCGGACAAGCACAGCTCATCAAAAGTTTATGCAAGTTTGAGATTTCTCAGTATACTAGGCATTTTAAAAACTCTTAAAAAAATAATAAAACAATAATGATGTAAGTTCGTTTGTCCGAATCGCAAATTTTCGAAGATCATTATTTCGAAAATAATATCACAAAGGAAATATATATTAATTTCCACAATATTCAGGGAGGGCTAGTGTATGCCACTTTTGTGTAGCATGCGAGGTGTCTGTGAATATTTCGTGTCTGTCCAACTGTTTGAAAGATCGAAAGCGGGGATTAATATTCTTGCGGACGCTATGCCCTGTGCCGCTTTGTGAGGATCGGAGGCTGAGTAGACTGACCTTGGCTGAGCAAGCTAGTTCGGGAGATGTCGACGGGTTATATATTTTGTCTCTCGGGCACTCCTCAAACGTTTACCTCTAAAAGAATACACGGACAAACGCAACCCATCTTACCCTGCCTTACCTAATGATCTCCTTCACCCCATAACGCCTGCGTGAGACCCCTTAAAAAATTTGGAGCAAATGCATTTAATATGATTTGAAAAAAGAGAAACCAGTAAGAACATTACATTCAATTATGGCCAAATCTTTTATATCCATGACCGTTATCCTAAAATATAGCAAAGAGAAGGAAAAAACGAAATTTTTTCTGATTTTTAAAATTTTTTAGATTTAAAGCTGAAATTTATTTCGTGCATCTCTCCGGTGTATACATTGACAGAGCTTCCCAGTCGAGACTCCATGTAGATTCGTTCATAGATTTAGGAGTTTTATTCGATCATAGACTTCGTGTTAACTGACACAACGGGCTTTTCTTAAATAAAGCTAGATCAATGCTTGTTTCAATTAAACAGTGATCTAAATTTTGGCGACCCTTAGGTTACAAAAAGGCTATATGTGAGCTCAGTAAGACCAATATTTGAGTAGGTTTCTATCGAGTGGACTTCTTACTACAAGTGTTACGTAGATGCAATTGAAATCTTTCAAAACGAAGTTCTGCTTTTCGGAATTTGGATTGGGACCCGCTTGTCTCTTTGCCTCCTCACCAAAATAGATTGCTTTTGTTAAACTTATTTTCACTTCAAAAATGTAAATGAATCCTCGATTTCTCTAGGAACTTCACTTTTTTAACTCTATTTTCATAAATCTCATTCAACACAAATATAATTACGAACTTATTTTTTTACAGTCCTTTGCAAAAACTCACGTAACGACTATAGTTTAATATAAATATCGGATCCTTTAAATTCTATCAAAACAACTCGCCTAAATACGCCCTTTTTACTCGTATCTAGATTAGCTTCCAACCTTGATGTCTTCGTATGTTTCAAAAATTGAACTAAATTTGTCCAATATTATCGGTTGCCAAGCTTTTGCATGTTCACAAAGGTTTACGTATTCAGCCCCCAAGTGGATATACATCCACATGAGTGTGCCTCTGTGCCAGATGTGTGCATCTTTTTTCTTTTCTTTTGTTTTTTTGTTCTCTGTCTCTCTTTATACGTACATTTTTTCATTTTATTTTTTTCGTTTTTTCATTAAATACTTTTTAATAGTTATTAGTAATACTTAGCATGAGATGTATTTCTAAAAGTCAACTGAATTCGGTTGTTAGCTTATTTTAGCTAAATGAAGACCAAAGAACCAATTTTTTATTCCTTTGGAAAAGAGAGGTGTTTTTAGTTTACGTAGCACTGTAACCGTGTCGTTCGACCGATTTTGTCCATTTTTAGTAGCAACCTGCGTGGCAGAACTTCCAATTTTCAGCCAAACTTGACGATGGTGACATCATTTTTGGGGTCAGGGGCATGTTGACAACAGACATTACACAGGCAAATAGGCGAACAGACATCCTTCAAGAACAATTTTTTACTAGTCGTTCGAGAAGCAAATTGATTGTCCAGTTATGTAACATTCCGTACTAAAGACTTACGACCTCAGGAGGGTTTCCTATTATGTAAAATCTTCAAACAATAAGATACTATTCTAATTATTTATCCTAATTAATTATAATTAAAATTTTTCAATTCCTAAAAAATGGTTGCAGCATTATACTAACATTTTTATAACAAGTTTAATGTAATGCTTACCTATATAATATCGTAAATATCTTAAAAGGGAAGGATATTATTGTAAGAAAATGCATTTCGTTTGGTCTAATTGAGCTCCCGACTATACGTTAAAGTTTGTAGACGAAGAAAATAATATACTGTAATAAAGTTGATATGGTATCGTGGTATGAAGTGTTTAGTTTATCTGTTTACGGGAAGATTCCCTATGAATCCTTCCCAAAGTGTTAATGAATGTAGTTTAGCAGTTTAGCCCTATGCTGCTCGGCTGCAGTACGCCAACTCTATCCGTCTTTTACAATGCCAAAGTGTCTCGGCGTAAGACGGTCACTAATCTTAATGGTTCAGGCGGATTGGATGCCTTGTGTTCTTAGCGAGTAAAACGTTTGGTTGAGTTGCTTTATGAGAACTCTGATAAGAACTGATTTTCTTTATTTTCTTACGCACTATTTATACTAAATTTTTACACTAAACTATTCTTATCTTATTCTAAACAGGATTGTAGTTGTAGATTATTCTTATATAAACAGGATTATCATTGTTTACATGCGAAGTGAAGTGTTACATTTTATTTTATCAAAAGGGTTATGCTGTAGTGGCATAATTTTGTCACACTTCAAGTGGATGCATACGATAGTATGCGATCACACTACGATACATTCAGTCTGTATTTAAAGTACAGGCCAGAAATTAATCAAATGTTTGCCTGATGTTTATTTAATTCTTTATGCTTGTTTTATCCTATATTCACTGTGACTGAAGTTTTTATCAAAGCAGTTTTTGTATGCACGGGAAAAGCTCAATTCTTTGATAAAGCGCAATTAATTTTTAATTGCAAACTGAAGTTTATTAAATCCGTCATTCTGAACCGCATCTTAAATACATTCTGAACTGTTTATACAGAATTATCAGTATGTAAAAAAATGCATTTCGGAAGTTCACTTTTTATACATGAAAATTTTATACGACCTGTCGTTTCCTTGACAAAAAGCAAATGTCTACTTTTTCAAGAACACAGCCGGTGTTAAAGCAATGTTTATAAACCATTGGGTTGTAAATGAACATATGTGGTTTAGCGTTACATTGTAAGCTTAGACCATAATGCTTGTAACAGACATCTAAAATTATAGTTGCCAAAGTTAAATGCTGGACATCGCTTTGCTTCATTTATTTTTTTTGGTAAAACAGCATATATTTTATATAATAAACACGCAGGTAAATATCTACTTTTCATAGGGCTGACGTGATCCATATTTAGGAAAAATAACTTTTTTTTCACAAGTCTTATTATTCTTCATATCTCTTTGCCATAAAAAACTAAAAATTAAACTTATTTGCCATGCAAAGGAATGCTTTTCATTGAAAGCCTTATATAGCTTGGGATTTAAACAAGAGACTTATGTGGTCCGAATTTTGATCAGTTATTATTATGAACTAATTTTCATCGTAAAAAGTGAAATGATAGATATTTTTAAAGTATTAAGACTTACCTTTTGTTAGAATGGTTACGTTCGTGTGTGCCTATTATATTCATATGTTTCACATCAATTTAACAAGTCCAGCGATTTTTGTGAAGGTATATGGAAAACTTCAAAATTTTTACAGCAACACTTTTCCAAATAAAACGTTCTAAGGGAAGTAATCGTAAAAATAATTCGAATTAATCTAGTTTGAATAGCGAAAAGATGCCACGGCACCAAATTATGCCAAAATGTACCAAATATTGCGCCCAGAAGGAGCCTAAATTCATTCAGAAAACGATTGCTCTTGACCATCACGTTTATCCGAACAAATTTAATTTACGCTGTACCACAAGTGGTATGGGATATAATAAAATACAAATTCGTTATCTTCTAAATCACACTCCTAGCTAATATTTGAATTTTTTGATAATAAGAAGTTGAAGCAACCCTTGTTAATAATTTTACACGATCATAATGAGGTCAAACTAATGAATTGAAGAATTGCAGAAGCAGAAAATTTATTTAAACATAAACTTGCTTTTCACCTTATTTCCGAGTGAAAATTTAGATAGAAGTTTCTCGTAGTTGCATTTCCGCTCGCAAACGTGTTAAGCTGTTGGGAAAGTGGCCCATTCAGCAAAAATTGAAATTAGTGCCATTAGCAAGATATAAATTGAAGATACGAAATACTTATCTTATGGAATGGTTTTCTATCGATGATGTAGACCACAAATGGACGAACATTTGAAGACCACTCATATCGGGCATCGATTGGTCGATTGTGTATTGAGATAAAGAATATATGCAATCTTCGGTGTTTCGTCCGACTTTGTAACTGATTTAAAATAACGACAGAATAAGAATAACTTCAGCAAAATATCTTGAAAGCTGTCTTGTATCATTGTACCAAACGGCATAAAACAGTAATTTGAATATATTATAAAGATTCCTTACATAAGTTAGAAATATTCCTGATCAGCCTATCGGCATTTGTATCGATCGTGTTTAGACAGTCCGTCGTTTATGAATAAAATTCTTACGGTACGGTTTGGGTCCTTTTAAGGAACAACAAGATGTGCCCACAATCATGCAAACCATTTTACCCTAAACACATTTGAAGAAACGCCGTGAAAATATTCTCGATCGGCCAACTGATATGCCTGCGATTAGTAGCAAAGTATCTGATTATTATAAACACTCTTTTGATATGCTGGGTAGCATTTATAGCAAATGTTTGACATCTAAAACTCTTTTCCTATTACGACTTACCGCAATTAACAAGCCATCATGGCGTTTCTTTGTATATATGGTTAAATAAACGGTAGACATCCGAAATTCGCTTTTTGGTCCATATACATGTCTCATGTATAAATCGTTAGGTTAAAGGCGCAATGTATTTGATTCAAAATCATAATGTACCTAAATCGCATCGGTCAAAGCCATCTGTTAAAATGAAAACAAATTTGTCACCCATCGGTTAACGATCATATCTATAGGATCTATTTGCGAAATTAAAACTTTTGAATAATTTCCAACAGAACTTCCCAAAATCAGTGAATTTAAATACTTTCAACTATACACGGAAGTCATAGGAAAATTAAGAAAGAAAAAGTGATATATGACCGTTAGTTATACACTGCAACAAGTTATACGAAGAGTTTTATTTAAAAAAAAGTAACTCATGACAAGAAAAGTAGTTAATGTTACTAAAGAGGTTAAGCATTTCAACTTTTGTTTTACTTTAAATTTATTTGGAGTGTATTTTATTTTCCATTTTTTTTTCTCAAAAATAACTACGGCTTTACGACAAAAATCTGTGTTGTTTTTGTGTATTCATTTTGTTTTTTTTATTTAAAAAAAATTTTTTTTTAAAAGTGAATCTATAACAATTTGCATTTGAGGTCAATAACACAGCCTTCGCTAAGCGAAGAAAAAAGAATAACTATATAATAAAATAAAAACATATTTTAATAAAAATCTATATTTGTTTCGTTTTAGCAGTTTTTTGGCACGTATCTGTCATTTAACGCATTCATTTCCCTAATTTTAAATACAAAGTTCATGTTTATTATCCTTTTTCTAATTCACAGTGTCTCAAGTTTTTCTCCTAAGCCGATGTTAGAAACTTTTTGATTCAATCGCCAGCAAAATCGAATTAAGCTAAGCCCATAGCACTATTATATTTTAAAAAGTTTTTGTTTTCTTTTGACTTAACGTAATTGTTCAATAGTAAGATTCAGAACTAACACAATTGCACTCAGTGCGGTTGAAAAACACAATCCTATCTTGCTTCATTCGGTTTTCAAATTTGCCTAAGGTGTCAGGCGCGCTTAGGAAAAGTCCTAATTCTAATACTAAAGGAATGATGACCAATCTCTCAGTTCTTTGAGTTCCCTGCTGATTGTTTTGCTGTATAGGCAGGAACCCACGTTAAACCCTTGCCACAAATTCTGTATAGGTTTATCTGTGTTTGTCTACCCACTACTGTTTCAAGAAGACATATTTTTAATTGTAATTTTCTAAGTAGTAATCAAAAGGTGCTTGCAAATTATTGCGAAGCACTCATAAAACAGCGTATAATATTGTACTCATAACTTAAAATCCCCAGCAGGCATTAAAAAAATGCTTTTTGTGAAGATATTTAAATTTTGAGGCCGAAAAGGATCTTTATTCAATTCTTACTCAATGGATACAAAGATATTGCAATAATTAATATAGAGTGGAACAACAAAGTTGCCAACATTTTCAAAATATTTCAAAGTAATTTTTAAGATTAGTTTTCCAAAAATTTTTCGCTACATTTTTGCTATAGTTTACTACAATATATTATAATTAAAAATATCTGTTTTACAACTTGCATTCTGATGATATTTATGTTAATTTTTTAAATAAATTGCGTGAGTCAAATGCAATCAAAGAATTCATTCTAGGAGTATTATCTATTGTTGTTGTCTTATGTCATTGCTTTTGAAATTGTGAAATCAGTCTTAATCTAAGGACAAGGTTAACGTTGAGGTAAACTAAATTGATTTTGATTTGTTTGAGAAGAAAAAGTTCAAAGTCAAGATTCACTTTTATTATTAAAATTGAAAGTTAATAATTATAATAACAATAATAATAAGGGAACCTTGTTTCAATGGCGTAAAAATTGACCGTCATTTGCACTCAAGTTCAGTAAGCATTTTGGGAATGCTTTCCTCAGGAATACATTCGAGCGAATCATTGTTTATGAACTCTTATACTGTGTCTAGATTGTAATGGTAATTCTTCCCATTGAAATCTACACACGAAAGCTATGTCGTCCTTTCAAATTTTGTGAAATGTTTCTTAAACACTAGAACTACCGAATGCGTCGTTTTGATGCTATTTAACGTTCGATATTCAAAAAAAAAGGTTGCAAATCACGTAATATTTCAAAACGGTTTGGGGAGTTTTACAAAGGGTCATTTTGATTCTTTACTCTTTTTGACTTGCCACAGTCGGAAAAATTAAGACAGGAATCTGAAATTTAGCATAGGTATTCTCTCATCGATTAAACATGTAAATTTAAATATTATTTGTGGTGTGTTGTTTTGCTTGTTTATAATAAGCAAGAAGCTGGCACAACCTCGGAAAAACGCCGACATCTTTTCCATTTTCTCATGTATGATTGTCAATTCCATGAAGATGTTTTTTAAATTCTGTGATCCAAATTTTCTTTAGAATCATCTCTATTGTCAGTCCAAGAAGAGTTTCGATCGGTTTATTACTACGGCCACAATTGGCGATAAATCTTTAATACCAACACTTTTCTGCTCTGCTCATTTGAGTGATGTAATGAAGCATCTTTAAATTGAAATAGCAAATGAATCGAAGGTGAAATTGAAGTTGATAACTTTCACATGCGTACATATATACACATGAAGTAAAAGTTACATTAATATTTGTCATTATTTACCAAAACTCATTATTCATATCTATTTTCGATCATGATATGATATGGTAACAGTGGCAACCTCTAGAAAATTTAAGTGCATCCACCTATCCGCCTATCTAATTGTTTATAGGTCTATTTACTGATATTTCCCTTCATCTATATGCTTTTCCCATAATTATATATTTTTTTTATCGATTCCCTAATTCAACTCTCCGTTCGTCTGCCCTTTGTTTCTATAATATCTCTTTACGGCTTGCGCTAATTAACGGTGACTATAATCGTTTTGTTAAGTGAATTATTGAGCGTCTTGAGTCGTCATAAGCATCATAACACTTCCGTGCAGATGACAGGTATAAAGCAATGCTCGCTGAGAGATCAAAGACTATAAACTATTTGTATTCACAATCAACGTCAACCTCTGAATCGAGATAAACATACACATCTGTTCGAGTGTGTAATAGTGGTGGCAAAAATTTCTCGGGCGCAAAATTACGATACGAGCTCTTGATAGGACAAAAAAATTCTAAGTTCTTGCACGCAGACTGACATTGCGAATGGGTTAAATCGTCAAGAATTTTGGCGGCGATGCGAATTTATTGATTGCCTTGTCTCAGAAGTTAAATGACTTTAACATTGAAGAATTTAATGCCAATCACATATGATCTTATCTAGACCGAGCTTTGAAGAGAGGCGCCTTTGAAGAATTTTATCTTATAAAATCTTTTACCCGCGTTTCTCTGATAACGTCTATGATTGCTTTATGTGTAAAAATCTTTTTTCTTTCATCTATAGTAAAGAGTATACTTAAAATCAATTCAATTTCTATTCATATGCAGTGCGCAAGAATAAAACTTAATAATTTCAGAGAAAACAGTGCTAGAAAAAGATAAGAAAAAGCACATGTTTGTATAGCTTAAAGTATTAGGTTTACCTAAACGTCTTTAAATAAAAGCCGGCATCTGTTGCTAACATGGATTTGCAGCAAATTTCCTGATGTTAGCAATCTACAATCATATAGGACATAAAATACTTCATAACCAATGAGTGGCAGACTTATATTCTTAATTTTTTATTTCTTTAATTCGACAAGTAAGAATAACGAGATATGTTTTTTTCATGATCGCTTTAGTAGCATATTCGACAACACAGTTACGCTTCTGTAAAAAGGGCACATGTGTCAATTCTCGCAGTCGAAACTTTTCGCTTTTTTTATTTACATATTCTACACGTGTTTATCATACAGTGCTTTATGATTAATGCATTCTTGTAGGTGTTCTAAATCATTCGATTAAATGCTTGGTTTGATCTTATAGAAAAGTAAAAGGAGCAAACTGTGTACATTACGGAGAAATATGCACACAACATCCCATAAATATTTTGAGAGTAGCAGATGATCTGGTATCCACTGCCTCCTCATTTTTCTTATATGGTTTGCACACACGGTCGCTGTCCAGCTCTCCTTACAGCTCCAATTTTTAAAGGCATTTTTCAATATATTGGCATAAAGACTTAAGTTGGTAGTCAATTTCTAGAGCCTAGAATTAAAACAAAAGAAATATTTCAGTTCATCAGTACACTCACAGAGGGATCGAAGATATGAATGAACTATGTACAATAAATATATGTAATTTAACCGAACTTTTCACTTAACGATTGTAAAGTGTTCAATTGACCAACCGTGTTAATAAGCCTGCTACACCGAACGCAAATAGCAAATATCAATTTATTGCAGCCGTGTATGAACAAAGCAAGACAAATACGTAAAATCATTTACGAAATTGAGGGCTCACACAGATGTATTTTTGATCTGCATTAAATTCTGAATCGATGTAACCGTGCCCACCTGTCCGCGTGTGCAATGTCTGTAGTGAAAATTCTTTTCTTCCGTTGGATACAAAACGAACTCCGAACATTTCTGTTTTCGAGACAAGAGAGTTGGGCTTTTTGCCGATCGCTCATATCCTAATAAAGATATCGGAATGAAAATTTATATCGGTAATCCTAGAGTAGAGGAAAAAAATAGGTCAGGTCCACTGAACAGTACAGAGCATCGAGAATCATGGTTTTCTTTATAGCTAGGTGTTATGTTCCAGCTCATTGTGTTTTATGGGCTTAGCCTATGCGGTTAGTAAAGATTAATTATTTCTAAGAATTCATTATTAATAAAAGTTAATTATTCAATTAAATATTGTTGACTATTTTAACGGGCAGGTGAAATTGGCACGACATTATCTAAATTAGCCTAATTAAAAACCTGCCCATCAAGTGCTTAAAGCCCGAAACATGAACTGTACAAAACACCTTCCAAGAATCAACAATCTGTCGCAGCTGTTGGTTCAATGGAGTCATTTGGTGTCGATCCCTCCGAAGACTAGACATCGTATACCTTAAGCTGCGAATTTTTTTCGTAACTAGAGAAAGATTTGGTAAAAAGCAATTTTGTTAATTACGGCTGGAGCCACGTTGTATAACTTCCTGAGATGTTCTTAGTACCTCCAAAGCAGGTGATTGCTCCATCACATGCAGAAATAACGAAAATATTAAACGGTCATATTTTTCTCTCTGAAATTGTGATTTAGTATAAATTCCACAAAGACGATCGGCAAACTGACGAAAATTCGCAAGCCTACGTTGTAGCAATAAAAGAATTAACAATCGTCTACAATGCGTTAGACAAACTGCTCCAAAACTGCCTAATCAGTGGGTTGAGAGATTTGCAACTACAGAGCGTAATTGGTCAGGCTATGTCGGCTGAGGCAGCTTTGAAAACTGCCAGCGAAATTTACCACGCAGAACACGTATATCAAACACACGCTAAAACTCATTTTTCTTTAATTTTAACACAAATACAAGAGGTGCGGAATCTACCGTGCACACGTGCATTGCCCTCATCGTGAGATTGTATTTAAATTGTAAAAAGAAAAACTATTAAAACTCACCATCGTCATCATTAGAAAATCTCAGTAATTATCAGTGAAAACATGGAAAAAGCGTGTAGTGCTACATTCTATGAATTTAATTTTGTCAAATAGTAGTGATTTCAAAAGGCCTGCGACAATGAAGATTAATAACGCTGCCGCTTCGTTTCATTGCCGAACGTTAAAATTGCAAAATATATCTCAACATTTTGATGTGTTTAAGAACTATATCTCCTTCTGTTTGAAACAAATACAAAATTTGATCGCACTTTGGTGACGTCGTCAACTTGGCTTACTTTCATTAAGAGGTACCCAAACGATTTTGTTACCGCAACGTTGTGAGTTGTTTTCTTTCTTTATTTGCGAAAGGCTAATTAACGTGTTGAAATTGTTTTTCATATACATCTGCATTGTTTTCGGGATAAATAAAAAATTTTTTGCATATTCAAAAACAGAGTTGCAGCAAAGCAGCTTCCGTAAAACAAAACGACATTTCTTTTACAGCACGTCTTTAGCGTTGACTGAGTTTTCGATTTTTTCGAAAAAATTAGTCAACAATCGGTCATAATACAGTCACAACCAAACCCTAACTCTTCTCTGCAGCCATTATTCGCACAATTTACAAGGTCTATATTCCATAAAGATGAAGGTACAAGTAGTGTAGGTGGGCGGCAGCATATAGAAAATACGCTGTAGATGTCCATTAGCGGTAACGTGTCTAACATTCTCGACCATGTTAAGCATCGGGTTAACGTGAACTATGCGATCGTTAAGTATAAATAACCCTTTGGCGATGATTCTGTAGACACAAAAGAAATTTATCTGCAAATTAAGTCTCTTAACAACCCTCAGTCTTCTTATCCGGTCGTCTTGGAATTGCCAATATAACGCATAAGAGTTGCACATAAGTACTGCGTTACGTTTTCTCCCTCCTGTGCCTAAAATCTTTCTCCTACCGCTTTTCTTACGTCAATAGTCTTTGGTCAGTAGCTGTTTAAATAACAAAGAAGGAGAAAGCGCGTTTCAATAGGCCACGTTATTATTAACCTACAGCTGATATTTGAAATCAATAACATTGAGAGTTTATACATGTTGATGGTATGACCAGCGCGAAAAATATAGTTGCGAAAAATCAGGATTAAAAACGTAAGTAGTGCTCATTTTAATCAGTTTTAAGCAGAGACTTTTTTGAAAACATCACAGCGTTTATAACTATTTGAGCAAATATTAAAAACTTATTCGCAATTCTGAAGGCTGCGTTAGTCTTTTTACCTTTACAACGGCAAAGTTTAAGTTTTAATGATAGGATCTGATCGATTAAACTATTATTTATCAATAAGCAGACGTAATGCAGAAGCCATACACAATTAATTCTTAATTTCTTTTAACCCGCCCTATGAAGTTAGCAAATCTGTGAACTAATTCGATGGATGAAATGGAGCTAAGCTGCTTTTCGCGAAGTCTCACTTTCGGTCAAAATTTGAATAATGTGGAAGCGAATTAAGCTTTGGAAAAAGAAAAAAAACTCGACTATACTTGAATTCTTTAAACTCCTCTTATTGGGAAAGACAGACAATTTCGGGAGACTCTGTTGTGAAGCAAAAGCTTATCAAAATATTTATTAGCATTTTAAAGACATATGTAACTGTTATGTACATATGCAGTTTTAAATTTTAGCTTTTGAATAATTGCTGTTATTGTTCTTGTTTTATGCTTTTTATAAAACATGTTTTTCTCTCTTCTTGACATTAAACTTGAAAGGTCATGAATAACAAAAAAGACAGCCACTGTGTCTTGAAAGTGAAAGTCATATCTATTTACACTGTCCTTGAATTTTTAGAATAAGCATAATAAATAAATCAGTGAGTTTTAAAACTAAACGGACGGCAACAACAACAATTCTCACAATAATAATCGAACACAACACTTGAAACATGAATAGTTCGAATTTTGAGCTCGTTTTTCTTCCAAATTTCATTTGTCAGAAAATATATATACTTCTGTGTAGATCGTTATGTATAACATAAAAGCATTTGTTTACATATAGACAGATACGTAGTTGCGCATCGGTCATGTGAAAATTTGCTATAAACCCTTACAGTTTACGAATGTTAACAAGAACTAATCCTTGAAAACGTTCAATGACTTAAAGACGTTCAATATAAATATACTTGGCATACATTCAAAAATTCTGTACCTAAATCTAAAACCAATCAAAGATTTGGAAACAAAACAAAAAAGCGGCAGACTGGTATTAGAAAAGAAAAAAACTAAGCAAAAGAAGACCGAATCCGCCATAAGTGCCAAATCCAAAAACAACAGACCACAATTTTAAGATATTTTGAAACACACACACACACACAAACACACACATGAATAAGCGATACCCAACATGCTTATATATTTAGCGCAAACGAATCCTCTTATGAAAAAAAACAACAATAAGTTAGTGAGCTGAAAAATGCTTGCATACATTCTTACATATAAATAAACTGTCCTTGATTATAGGTGGTGGTCATTGACTTGTGAGAAAATTCCCAAACTCATAATAAACAGGATATTCTAACTTAAGAGCAACAGGAAAAAGGTTAAAAATAAAAACTAAACCTAAACATGTTCATTTTACCAAAATATCGAAAATGATAACAGCAGCAATAATAGTACAACTAGAGAGAAAACTAACAAGTAAGAAAATTATATTCGGCTGTAACCGAATGTTCCATACATATTTTCTCTTGCTCTAAAAAAAAAAAATCCGAAAGAAGTTAAATTCCAATTATCTCTAAAATGTGATGGAGTCATTTTACTGCATTCATTGTAAACTCTTCCCTAAAAGGTATGTGAACAAAAAGATCCCATTTTTTAATAACGGAGCTGTTCTCACCTGATTCAAGGATGCGTGTGTTCTTTGACCGATTTCAATACCCGGTTGCGTGCAAGAATTTTTAATGTTTTTGCCAAATTTGGAGCTGATATTAATTTTTTGCGACAAAGAGATCGTCTATCACAGCAATCACACGAATGCATAAAAGAATAGATGAGCAAGTTAGATTGGTTCCGAATATGATACCGATAATGAATATAAAAATTTTGTAGAATCTCTGAAACTTCTTTCTGCGTGTTGCAAACGTTTCGATAAATAAATACACTTCCATCCTTCGGTAGTGGGTATAAAAAAAGACGTAAGAAATAAATTTTCTTAGGAAATTTCCATTGCCCTTGAATTCTTTTTTGTTTTTATTTATCTCTTTTTGCTTTCAAAACATCGCTGAGAACCCTCTCATTATTACTATTTTTCTCCATTCGATACAAGCTACATTAACTTGTACATGTTAGATTTCCTTATGTTTAACAGAATTTTATTTTTAACCATACACCTATAACAAAAAAAATAAAAAATAAAAAAAGCAATGCGAACCCTTTTTCACTTTTAGATTTACTTTTTTGCTGATAAACTTCAAAAGAAGGGATCAAGTTTTTTGCGGATTAAAATAGCTACACGTGTCATTTGCTTATTATGTTGAAATTCAATACAATGCGCAGTAAAATTATATTCGTGTTTAGACGACCAATGGATACTCTCCGTATTATTTAAACCCTCATCATATTCAATAGCAACATCATCACAGTCAATGTAAATATGAAATGTTCGAAGATAACTTTTTTGATTTTACAAATACTATTGATTTATTAGGAGTTTCTATCAAGTTGTCCTGCCCACAAAACGTCGTTTTCACGCATTATGTGATGGCTATGTGATATATTGCATCGCCTTTAGAAATTATATGAGGAAGAGGATCAATTTTCTACCAAAATATCTTTGAAAATCCACCTTTTCCACTATGTTACCCGTAATTAATTTTGCGGAATGCACAGACTTGGTCGCTAGTTTAGCCTGTTTATTTCCCAAGATACCCAATAATCGATTTTTATGATTGTAATTATATTTCTTGCGGGACATACTAGGAAAGCTTTCGACTCAAAGGTTGGACTTGGCTTTAACATATTGAGGCACGCGAGGTGCACAAATTGAGTGTGTAGATCTCAAACCATATCAAGGAAGATAACATTAGTCAGATGATAGTCAGATAGTCAGATGATAGAGGGTGTTATTTTTCTCACAGTGATTCTTAGCGATCAAACAAGTTTTTGAATCAATCGCCTTGTTAACAAGTGTAAATTTTAAGCGAAGTATATCAAAACTTGTCGTGAAGATTGCTTGGGAAACGTAACTTTGCATTATTACCAACATTCGTAAATATAGTTGCAAAACTCCCTTCACTTCAATACACAGTACAAGAATAAATTTCTGGCTTCTCCATACAACTTCCTGCCCCAAACCATTATGAAATGAAAACATTTTTTCAAGATTTTCAATTGTTTTCTTATCGAACCAAATACTTCAACTATAAATTGGTTTCACAGCCTTAGAAAACGTATTGGCCAACATTAATTTTGGATAAGTTCTAAAGCACACAAGACTCGACTTTAATCTGAATGAAGAACATTCTAACAGAAAATTTAAGCCCGAGAAGGTGTTGTTAGGCGGTGGTGAATCTATGAATGGTGGCATGTAATACCTCAAGCAAATATATGAATCTCACTGTAATTTCCCTGATTCGCGCCAGTTTTCACGTGTTTTTCAATTAATACTGTTGTCGATTCATTAGTGCATGTAAAGTTTGAATGAATGAATTCTTCGGGTAATATTAGTTTGGGGAAAAAGAAATCCATTATTTTTTCGGTAGATGACTGCACTGATAGATTTGTCGTAAAGTATCGATCAAACAATTTCATATTTATGCTCGTTAGAAAGGTGACATTTCGCAGTAAAAAAAAATTCTTTTGCTGTTTTTTGTTTGGTGCATTCAGTTGTGAGTTACATCGTGTTAAAAATGGAAGTGAACAAAGAGAAAATTCGGTACATTTTACAGTTTTTCTTTGACAAAGGCGAAAATGCAAGCCAGGCGGCTAAAATTGTGAATGGTGTTTATGGTTCCGATACTGTAACAGCCAATTATGTGCAATTTTGGTTTCGTAGATTCCGTTCAGGAATTTTTGATGTTAAAGATGCACCTCGCACAGGTAGGCCGGTCGTCGAAAATGTCGATAAAATCGGAGAAATGATCGAAGTTGACCGGCATGTTAGCAGTCGTAACATCGCCCAGGAGCTAAAAATCGACCATAAAACAGTTTTAAGCCATTTACACAAAGCTGGATTCAAAAAGAAGCTCGATGTTTAGGTGCCACACCAATTAACAGAAAAAAACATGATGGATCGAATTTCCATCTGCGAAGCCTTGGCTAAACGGAATGAGATAGACCCATTTCTTAAACGGATGGTGACTGGAGATGAGAAATGGATCACATACGATGACCCTGTGCGAAAACGATCGTGGTCAAAGAGCGGTGAAGCGCCTCAAACGGCCAGGAAGGTTTTGCTATGCATTTGGTGGGACTGGAAGGGGATTATTTATTATGAGTTGCTTCCATATGGCCAAACGCTAAATTCTGATCTCTACTGTCAACAACTGGATCGTTTGAAGATAGCGATTGACCAGAAACGGCCAGAATTGGCCAACAGGAGAGGTGTCGTGTTCCACCAGGACAACGCTAGGTCACACACATCTACAGTGACTCGCCAGAAACTTCGGGAGCTTGGTTGGGAAGTTTTAATGCATCCGCCATACAGTCTGGACTTGGCACCAAGCGATTATCATCTTTTTCTTGCATTGCAAAATTTCTTTAATGATAAAAAATTGGAATCTAGGGAGGATTATGAAAATCGACTACTAGAGTTTTTTGCAAATAGAGACCAGGACTTCTATGAGAGAGGCATTTTGAAGTTACCTTTAAAATGGCAACAAATCATACAACAAAACGGTGCATATTTGACCCAACTCGGACAATCCGAAGCATGTTTAATAAAGTCCTGAAGTTCATATAAAAATAATGGATTTCTTTTTCCCCAAACTAATATTTACAAAAAATTTTACAAATTCTTTACTGCTCTGCTCCTTAACCAAAAAAAGAATTTCTTGTCCATAAACTTGATTCTTTATATCATTACTACATAATATAAAACAACAAGTAAGAAATTGTATTCGGTTTAGGTCGTTTTTTTTAAGTAAAATTTTGCTTTGTTTTTAATGAAATTGAAAAAGCGCAACAAATTGCGTAACAGAATTTCTGCACACGTTAAATAGCATTGCTTTGAAAGGTGCCGTCGTATCCAAGCTACTATTATAGCGCGTTGTAAGTACAGTATAAGATAAAGATATATGCCTAACGC
This sequence comes from Glossina fuscipes, assembly GCF_014805625.2. Taxonomy (NCBI): domain Eukaryota; kingdom Metazoa; phylum Arthropoda; class Insecta; order Diptera; family Glossinidae; genus Glossina; species Glossina fuscipes. The sequence goes on from NW_023998432.1 coordinate 6,082,824, forward strand.
AACATATCAGAAAAGCGATATGTTCAAGATAACGCAGTCCAAGAGCCCACCGAAAGCTATTAAACGAGAGCTATAAAGAATAAGTTTGTACATATTAAATATAAAAACCGATTTAGTTAAAATTTGAGCTTAATTTAACGCAAGGAAATCAAAAGACTTACGATAAAGTTTCTTTTGCTGGACAGTTCATTCCAGGTAAATGTCGCAGTGAATTAGGTTAACTTAACCAAAACATTGTGATTTTTAGACAAATCGAGAGTTACATATATATATATATATATATATATAATTTCCCTTAAAAATTTGACTAACTTAATGTAACCATAAAAACTTTGTAAATAATGGACTTGCTGTTCCTAATATATGTATTTAATAAGCTTTCCTGTATTTTTTGCACTACATCAAGAGAGGCTTCAAATAGCCATTTTTTATTCTACCGATCAAATTATTCTCTAAATTCTTTTGCTTGTCTGTCTGTTTAGCATCTGAGAAAATGGGTACACGGACGTATTTTGACCTAAAGACGAACACAATCGAAAATGGATTGGATCGCTTTTGCGACCAGTGCCCGCAGAACGTCTTAACTTCGAAAAATCACTCAATGACAAATAAATGCACTTATTAATATTTTCCTAATTCCCATTATATGGTAAAAAGATTTCATTTTTCATATTTCATACCGAAAATTGATTTATAATAGTAATTAGGCATATAAATGAACTGTGCCAAATTTGGACTACATAGACCTGTCTTTTTTATTCCATTCTGCATAAGAGTGCTTATGAAAAGTTAACGTTTACATGACAACTAAGTCAAATTTTTAGTGCTTTATTAATTCGGGTTCTGTCTCATACAAGGGCCCTTTCAAAAATTTACCTTTACATGTAAAGAAGGTACAATTTTTTTTTTCATTATGTCCTAAAAATAATTGAAGAATTACATTACGCAATGCGATAATTGATAGCGACTCTGCCCGACTATTTTGTTTTCACTTGTTTATTTGCTCAATTATTGATGGCCTACAGCAAACGATATATATATTCTTGTGTATGAAACTTTTATAAAACTTTACATATACGGACCACGTCGTTGTTAAATTTTTTTTCCAATCACAGTTACAGATTCGCAGATTCGTCCGTCTGTGTGGCCGTCCATCTGTCCGTCAGCCCTACTATGTAGTATCTACGATAGACATTGTCCCGTTCATAAAAATTAAGATATCGGCTACAAATTTGCAAAAAAGTTTGAAAATAGCCACATCTACAGTTCTACAATGCTCGTATGCCCACTATTTGAATTATTTTTCATCGCATCTTTTCGATTTTGTCTGGGGCTTCTTCTTTTGCTGACGAAAGTCTATGTTGACGTTCGGGAACAAAAAGAAATCGTTAGGCACCAAAGGTACCAGGGTTGTCTGAAGGCATTTGTATGTTTTTAGCATTTGTAGTTTTCAGAAGTAAACACTTTACTCTTCTCTAAAGGCACTGTTGTTGAATGAGCAGTTTTCCCGAAAAAGCAGGCGACCAATTGTTAGAAAAGGTTTTAAGCGTGAAAAACTTTTGTTGTTTTGTTTACTTCATTTTGAAACATCCGTGCAGTAGACTGCTCTTTCCTTTCCGAGTCATGCGCATAAATCTATAATTCGCCACCAGTTACGATATACGACGTATATAAATACGTGATTTGAAGAATCGTCACTGTGTTTCTTAAGACGTGAGCCTATTTATGGAATTTTGTCAAATTATATTGAATCCAACTAGCGCGGCTAAATGATCATGAAATCTTTTATAATTGTTAGTGGAACTAATGCGTAAGGTTGCCACAATCCCACAATAGTCGATCTTGCATTACCAGTTGCATTATCAGTTTTCGCACATCATCAATGCTTTCTAGCAAAATAACTGATGTCTGAACTGAACTGAGACACAATTTTTAAGTCAAAATGTTCAGGCAAAACGAAATTTTTTAGTCGTAACTTTAAAGAACTCAAAATATAAAAAATAAATAATAACCTACCTACCGATATATTATTCTTTATATACTTCTATATTCGGTTGTAGCAAAATCCTTTCTCCATCCGGGTCAACATAGGGTGAAAGTCGAACATTGATTTAATTATTTGAGAAAATTATTTATTTGTTTTCAATATTCTTTAAGGCGATAACAATGCATTGATTTGAAATTGTCACGGAAGAAACTGCCGCTAGCTGCGAAAGACGAAAATGACGAAAAAATAGCGTCCTGTGAGTAGCAATCTCAATATAATGGTTAACGTACTATTGCCTCTTCTTATTACAATGAAGAGCTATCTAGCGCATTACTTACTTGCTTTCGAAAGCACACAATTATCACTTTAATGCAAATAAATAAATCTTATGTAATTTAGGTATCATATAATAACTTCGATGTGTCTGATAGACAATTTTTTAACAAATATTATATATGTACATAGTGTACGTCATTGCTGTCATCATTAATATTATCACTCCGTTTATTAAGAAGATACCTCCGTACATTATTAGAGTAAGCAATTGTGTCATGGTGGCGAAGCGTGCAGAGCCGCTAGCAATTTCGAACCACTACCGGTTTTTTTCCCACTCCGTCACAAGCTATTCATGAACTTGGTTCGCTGTTACTTTTCCGTGTGTTTGTTGTTAGTAGCAATTGTTTTTCTACGAATTTATTAAGCCGTTCGATAGAATTGCCCTTGAATTGTGACGTTGACATCTATACGCTAACATTACCTGAATTTTTCTCTTTCTTCGGTATTTATTTATTTATTTATTTTTTTATTACATTTGGGTCGTTTAGTTTATTTAATTGGTAAATACGATTTTTAATGTTAAATTTTTATGAATTTTTATACCAATCGCCGAAGAATGATAGCATATTTGTCCCGCAATTGTATATTAATTGTATAATAGTTGCAATACTTAAGAAAAAACTTTCGACATTTCATGAGGTAAAATAAAGTTAACATTTGATAAGAGTGTTTGATATAACTGTTTCCGTCTGTCCGTCTGATTGTCGGTCCGTCTCTCTATCGGTTACGATTAACTAAAATGTTGAATGCATTAATTAATGATAAAGTTTAAGAAGAAACCTGTATGAGAAACATGTCTTCACTTCACCCCCGTTATACCTCAAAAAAAGGAAAAATTAGAAACAGTTTAGCGTTTTTCCTAATAAACATAGATACATCTAAAATTGGCGTGTGTGTAGTATAAATGATTATTAAAGCCGTGTAAAAGTTCGTCGTAAATACTCTCTCGATCACTTGTTATGCATGAGAAAGAGAAACATTTTGCAATTTTTTTCGCACATCATCCTACGAATCTCTAAAATTCGCCAACAAGTGTATACATTCGTTTATATCTTTGATTTGACCGCAAAAACAAAAAAGTAATTGAAAAACATTTTATAATTGTTGAGTTTCTTGTCTAATATCTAATTAAATTTTTCTAATTTTTAATTATCCTTTCGGTGAATAATTGAAATTGCATGCGTTTTCATTTAACCTCGACATGACGTGGTAATCATATCTTTTTTTGATTTATGGACATTTTCCAGGTTCAATATTTTTATATTTATTCATATATAATGATGAAAGCAAAAATAAACAAATAACAATATATAATACAGCAAAAAATCGGAATAAATATATTCACAATGCTTGCATTCGCATTGATAGGTTTAGAAAACCTTAAAATACGCTATTATTCCAAAATTAACCAAAAATTTACATGAGATGAAATAAAAAACATCTTTGAAGCAAATTATTATAGTAAAGTAGACCTTAATGCCGAGAAATATTTTAACGATGAAAATCATCGTATATCTCGGTATAGGCGATAGCCAATGCAATGAATTTGCGTATTACATAATAATACTTCAATTCTCAAGTAAATGCGGTATGGTGTTAACCCAAAATATGCTTAATTGTTACAAAGATCCTATAACCCATAAATCTTAATTGTCATAATTAATACTCGACGGCACTGGATTAACGGGATTTCTTTATAATTCCTATATGTACTTGGCTCAGAAGCTTTACAAAGCGCATATACTACTTGGAGTTTTTCATAAGGTATTCATATGCATCGTTCCAACGACTGCAAATTCATACTAATTCGCCATGAAAAGTTCTCAAGACTTAACTCGCGATTTGATGAAAGTAAATATCGTTTGTTTGAAACGTTGAGTGAACGGTGAAATGTTCAATTATAAAATAATAAATTTTAATAATCCAAAATGTTGAAACAATCGGAACAATAAATAATCTGAATGAATAAAATGAAAATGCTGCTGCTCCATAAGAGACCATTCATCAACATATTTTTTATCTTCCAAGTATGACTAAAAGTTTTACAAATGCACTTATAATATTAGATGTTGTCCTTTGGTGTTTTTGTTTTATTCTGCTCTCCTTACTATTCAATAAACAACAAAGTGCAAAACTATCAATTCGTAGACTTTTTACTTTTCTACCTTAATGCACATTAGAAATTAATCTTTAATCTTGTTTGTAAAATAACCTTTCGATTATGCTAATAGGCCTCTTAGAGTGGGCACGTTTGCCTAACTATATTTCTTATCGCCTATCTTAGTATATTACTGTTCATCTACCTGATATTACTTTTGCGTATTTCTTGTTATGAAAATAATCTCGATATAGTGGTATATGTATAGGTGACCAAGCCTAGACTCTACGTTATTATACAACTATTACAATGAAATCTTGTCTTTACATTGTATGTACTCCTTTGCAAAAAAAGTTGTTAATGAAATTCACTTTCTTAGTTATGTAAGATATTTTTAAGAGAATTGTATAAATAAACAAAGAAAGTATGGATATCGACAACGTTTTGCTGGAATACAATTTTTTTTTATATATCACGATTAGGATTTCTTGCGTTCAATCATATATGTTAGCCTTTGATGTAATTAGTTTAAAAAAGCACCGGTTCGGATTTATTCTACTATATAAGCCGTTTGGGTTTATTATATTTAACATCTCGATCCTCGGGTAAGTTGCATTATGATCTGGCATGCTACACTGTATTTTGGATCCTCCTTAACATACTTATGGGAAATCATCCCTACTTTACATATAAACAATAAGATATTTCCCTTTTTATACCTTATACAACTGCGTCTAGCAATCAAACGTGGTTACTTTAGTATCAAATTCAAACACTGACGGCTAAACTAAGAAGGACTAGATTTATGCTACGTACTGTACTAGAAAACACATATAACATTAGGTCTATGAGAAAAAATATTTTAGACTTTGGAAGATTGCTTCGCAAAGTTCATCTCAAGAAGAATCACGTTTTCTCCCCCTTACTACATCTGAGTTAACAATAATAAGTTAACAATAATAGTTTAAATACATTTAAGACATGTTTTGAAATAATTCAAGAAATCATTGAACTGTTAGTATAATAGCTGGGGAGGAGTGGATTTGCGGTGTAAAAATGCGTGTATCAAACAAGAATGTGAGCAATGCAAAAAAAATAATAAAAAAGTAAAAAAATAGTATAACAATTATGCACACTTATTTCAATAAAACGCATATGTTTGTCAGTTTATGTAACCAGTTAATTATTTGTTCCGTCTATTAAGTTAGATTCGTCAGTTAGTATGTTTTTATATATTTTGTTGGTAGTTTCTGATATTTGTTGTCTTTATCGTGTTGTGTAAACAAGCACCGAACGTGTAAGCCAATAACTATGACATTTATGATGTGACGGTAGTAAAGCGTGTTTCTGCGGTTTTTCGCATTTAAATATTCACTAGAATATCCGTAAAGACAGCAATAACAAAAGGAAAAACAAATAATAATAAAAAACAGTTTATGCGTTAAGTGCTAGGTGAAGAGTATATTTTTACATAAATTAAGTGACGGTATTTTGTCTGATTTGTTTTTAACCGTTTTAATAGTGAAGGAAATCTACACACGGAATCCCTTACTACACATTTTACTATTGCGCATATTTTGATTTTAATGCGATTTCGGCATTATAATCTTTTAAAAGTTAATAACCCTTAATAATTTTTTTGATGATTTTGCAAAACTATTTTGTTTTCCTTAATTTTGGCTTGTTATCATTTATCTTTCTTTTTCTATTTTGCTCGCTATAAACAAAGCCATTTTCTGTCGGACAAGAACATTTGAGTCGAGAATACTGCCAAAATAAGTTGTGAATAATAAGGAATATAATTGTAAATAAAAGAGTTTTGAAGTGTATTTCTCTTGAAAAGAATATCCACGATCTAGTGGTACAAGTTCTATATAATAGAAAAGCGAATTTTGTAACAATATATACATATATCTATACATATATATAACATACGTGTAATAGAGATCTAAGTCAGATCTTCCCTGTTTCTGGTTCGAAAAATACGTGCCGTTTTTAGTTACGTTACCATACAGATTTTATTTGGCAGAGTGTGTATAACAGATTACGAGTCACTTTCTTTTTCCCTAGATAACACAATCAATTATTTTCTACAAAAAGTTGGTTCTTCTCAAATATCGTAAAAGTCAATTTCCGCAAGGCCGAATTTGTTCAATCCTTGCTGTTCTTTCTTTTCATCTAGTTTGACAGCCAGTAGAAACAGTATTTATGTTAAACTTCTTGAGTGTAACAAAAGTGCGCTAATCCAAAAATTTAAGTCAAAGTGCACAAATTACTATGGTGGATCGATAATGATATTTTTAGTTTTGATAGATCGATCGACGAGGTTGACGAAGTCTTGAACCGAGAACGATTATAAAACATATGCAGACGATTGGCTACAAAAATATGTACCTGATTTGAAACCTCTCCCAGTTGATTCCGAAGCTTTTTATCATCGGCCAGAATCTCTAAACTTTCCTTTTGCCCATGACTGAATTATATGACATAATATGAAGACATAAACATGAAGGCATTAAAAAATTTTTTGTGTATTTTTAATTTCTACACACTTTCAGATCTATTATCTTGTCACGCGTCGTTTTTGTCACGTGAGGTCGAGCATTATAATGAAAAATTGAAATCTGTTTTTTTCTCTATATAAGTGTGAAGCTGAGTAGAGGGCACCATAACCTTTTTAAAAATCAATATTTATATCAACATTAAGAGTAAAAGGCTTTTCATCATTTTATTTAGAATTTTGCGACCATGGAGCGACGAATGGCAGATATTGAAGGGGGGATATGATTGAGTCACCGACCATAGATGTTTGAACGTTTCAAGCGAATAACTAAGAGTACATATACCCGTTTTTTAGCTAGGGAAGAATGACAAAGGCTGTTTTATATATCTAAAGTTTTATGAGTTACACATTGTTTAACTTTTTGAGTTCGCAACTTTGACATGTTGTGTGTTATATATTTTTTTCTAATATTTTTCTAATTTCATTTGTGTATTTTTTTTTTTTTTTTTTTCAGTTTTGATTTTGGTAAACAATTCAAGGTTATACTTGTTGTCATAGACAAGGCATTAACCTGTATGAATAGGGAAAAATAATTAAGAAAAAAAAAGAAATTTTTATAATTTTTGAAATTTCTAAAACACCGATTAACGTGACTAAAGTACTTTTTTTTAATATTTTGCATTTTTAAATAATTTTTTTTTTTGTAATATTTATACACTCGCTAAAGAATTATTTATTACCAAACTGACAAAACACTTAAGCACGACATTCTGTACTTTGACTTTCTAATAATTTCATATCGAGTGGTGAAATTGGTTTTTTAAAGGTTATTGCAAAGTTCAATGACCACTCTGATGCCTATAAATCTTGGTCTGTGCATTTAGGTATACATTTTTAACAGATGGATGTACATAAGTATTTTTAATACAATTTTTGAAAATAAAATACATGTTTTTAAATATTTAAATTTGGCTAATAGCGCTTAAGATGATAGTCACAGATCACAGAGTTGAAATCTGAGCTGATCTGCTGTATCAATATGAAATTATCTACAAATATTGATCCGAACTATTTAAAGATGTGATGCCATCATGGCTTATCGACAAGTCCGCAATTACTGTAGAGATTTGCAGCTCTCATATATTTTCTTGGAATGATGGGTATTCAAGATTCGCCCTCAGACTTATATGACGTTTTTACCTGCATGTTTAATTACTTTTGTGTTTGGGGTTCAAACGCCTGTTATGAAATAAATTTTAGGAAAAAAAGCCAAAATAATTGCCTTATTTTTTTAATCAATGGATTATATTGTTCTACGTCTGTTGCTCTATCTATCAATTGAATAAAAATATATAACCAGTCGTTCACATTTTAATGTGGTTGTTTGCGTTGTTTGTAGTTTAGTAAACTCATTTTCCAACATATGCATAGGTTAGTAAAACACAAATTTACAAATAAAAAAAATGTTTTAATTAATAAACTTTGTTTTTGCTAAAAATGCGAAAATCGACACATTTTGTGAATGAGTAAAATATGATTACTTTTTATTCATTATATAATAACGCGAAAATTGTTTCGTTTCTCTATTGAATGTTCTCCACTTATTTATTTGAATATTAAGTTGGGCAACAAAAAGTTGGCAAAAAAAACTACAACAAAAAACAAAACAATACTTTGTGAACATTTGTCGATCACATGTATGCAATGATAACCACAAACATGAATATAAGATTATAAGCATTTTGTGAGAGATTAATTATCAGTCATTAAATGTGCATTTTAATTATCTTAAGCCAAATATTATAATAAAATGAAAACTGAGATATTTTTCAGTTGAATTTAATTTGTTTCATTTTTTTGTTTTTTATGAATTAATCGAAAATCCTATTCGCTAATGAATGATATTTATGAGAGCATTTCTCTATAGTATAATCACTACGCTCACATTAAATTTGTCAAAAAAGGTTTTGTAAACTATATCTGTACATCTATCAAATAGCTTTTTATAGCATTCCTTAACGTTACCGCTTCATTTGGTAAATTCAAAAATATTTAAACCACTTAGTTGATTCAACAGAAAATAAAAGTAAAAAATAGACGACCTAGCATGGTAATCTTTTTTATCTTTCATTACGTATCGCGTATAGATCTTATATATACATCTACCATGGCTTTTGTTATACAAGTGTGCGATTTATACTTTTGATAAATTTCATTACCCGTGTCATTGCCTAGTAGTGCCCATTGACCTATGACGCTCGCTGCTAATTTCATGTATTATTTGCCCGATTTTATTATCTAAATAAAAGGGTATTCTTAATTAATTTTTGGCTGTGTTTTTTCAGCATATTGACTGCTTACGTGATTTCGAGGAATCCTTTCAAAAATACTTCTTTGGCAAAATTAATATGACTTTTCGGATTACCTTCGGATGCATTATGTCAGATATGTTTTACCCTTTCCTTATAAAGTAAAACTCTTCGAAAGATATTGGAGTAGTAAACATTGCTTTGAATGTAGGACTTGATCCGCTAAAAATACATTCAACGTCAATATCTATGTAAAGCTATTACATCCAAGGAAGAGTGTCGGGATCGGAGGGAATGCCTTTAAAGTGATCAAGTACATTTGTAGTTATTAATTCTGAGTTACTTGGACACTTTCTGAAAAACTAACTCTTCAGGTGCGTTATGCTACGTAAGCTTGGCTGAACTGTGCTTGGAGTACATAATAATTATGTTTTGGCCATAGTTCCCATATAATTGCAAATTTTAGCGACATATGTTATAGGAATTTATAGAATAGTGAATTAGACCGCCTAACGGCATTGACTCAATCACATATTATTTTTAAAAGAATATTTTCTGAGAAAGAGTTCTTTTTCTCTAAAGAAAATATCAAATTTGTACGATCTCATATAAGTGACACAATCGATAGGATCGCTGTTGCTGTGCCGTACTTTCGTTTATTAAAACTTGATAGTATCGTAGGACGACGAGTAGCTTCAGAATTTTTGATGGTAGCAATTCTTCTTTTTATTTTTAATTAAACAAAATTTAATGATAATGTTTTATATTTGTTCACGTGTTCTTATCTCTTAATGCATGTCCATTAAATTCGAACATTATTTTTTTTACATATATAAAAAATTTCTTTTTGTCTTTTTTTTTATTTTTTTGTAAATATCAATAAACATTCGCATTGCTGGGAATGTATTCGTACTGACCCATTTCTTAGATCCTAACCTAAATTGGACTAAATAAATAGAAAAAGTGCATACATTGATAAAGTAAAGTATATATGCATATGCATACATGTAGGTTAAAAATATAAGTAGGAATAATGAAAAGAAATCATTAGCATTTATAGAGAAATAAAATAAGAAAATCAAATGATTAAACAGAATCTTACACAAATCGAGAATATATATTGTTTCAAAAAATACCAAATTTATTACTATGTGTAGCCATTTTTTTAATTGCCAACGCAAAGTTATTGTACCTTTTAATCCTTTGTTTAAATTTCGTATGTACATAAATATATCAATAGAGAATTTGTGTGTGAACTTACAGTTTTCCGCTTTGGCCTTAGTGAGTTTTGAAATGTTATGAATGAAATGTCCAATGAATGGACAGACCGAATAGGCTGAACCGACCTACCACAAGAACCCCATGAAAGGCAAGAAAATTTCTGCTTTATGGAATATTTGGAGCGAATACTGCGAATTGCGTTACATCCTTTTTTTTCTTATTGATGCTAAGTATAAAACAAGTAAAAACATTACAACCAGGCTAGACCGACAAGTAAATACCGTACAAACTTTGTATAATATAATTTTTATGTACATCCGCGAATATATAAAGGCATGTTTTTCATAAAAAAATCTTACTTAAACTAGACCTATGCGATTTAAATTTGATGCCATTATTACCTTCTATGTGAATTAGATTAATTTTCATCATAAAATATTGATCTCGGATGGCAACTCTTCTACGTTGTTACTTATTCTGTGATCCTCCTTTTCATTATCTATTGCTTTCGCTTTTAACGTGCATATAAAAGTAAATTAATAAACGTTCAAGAGTCAGCAACCACACAAATTAGGACTTACACCTTCTTGCCATATAAAGGCTTGCTTCCGACGACGAGTGATCGTTATCCACTCTAAATAGAATGCTGGAGAAAAAGGCGTCAGTATACAAGATTTCGTAGAAGTATTCCGTAAATTATGGCTTGGATATGAAATATAATTATACAATGCATGGACAGTCATCAGAGAAATCGGTAGAGAGATGACAAACATAAATCGATTCCGGGAATTATTCTGAATCGGCCGAGAGGATGGGTTTATGGTAAGTCTTTCTGGGTGTTGAAAACATTTACGGAAACTTAGTATACTCTCTCCCACAATTGGTGTTGTCTAATGAAAATTTTGAGGCCACAATATTTATTTCAACAGGCATGCGAAAAGATCGGTATTAATAAGTCTTTTCTAAAATATACGCAACGTAGAGATTCTTCGATGTATGCTTTTATTGCTTTAAATTATTTCCCACGCCTAGCATATTGCACTCGAGATGTATGAACGTAATAACATGGTACATATGTATATGCTCCTACTGCTACCTATATAATTTTGAATTTATTGATAAAAATGGATTTTAAGTTAAAAGAATTGTAAGACCTTTCTTATGGGTGTACAACATTTATCTCAACGATCTCCTTGGGTTTCAACGTAATTTGAAACTCTCAGCTATATAAAACTTAATGGTATCAGTTTTTTGTAACCACCTTTCTTTTCTTTCAATAATCGATCATTTTTGTGAGGCTTGTCATCTTATGCAATGCTGTGTGCGCAATAAAATCATTCGGGAGTACCTTGTACAATTTTGAATTGATTTACATCCTCATATAGCTTGATGACACTATAACTTAAACTCTTCAATTTGGTTGTGTAACTGTTCATAAAAATAAAAAGCGTGCGTGCGCTTTTAATGAAACGTGCACTTCGTTTTAAACAATGGCATTTACTCACTGTCAAGAATACAATTGAACAGAAAAAAAAGAAAAAAGCAAATAAAAACGATAACTAATATAATGCTTACGTATTTTGCTATTACTAAAAAAGCAGCGTAACGAACTAATTTCTATTTTCATGTGTGCATTAATGCGAATTGTGTGTAAACAAATTAAAACAAGTAAGAAAATCATATTCGATTGCGGCCGAATCTTTGATACCCATCGCCGTTCGCCTATAATAGATTGAAAAAAGGAAAAATATACATTTGCATACTCCATAATATTGGCGTTGTTAACTTTTTCTATTTTTGTAGAATAATTTAGTGGAAATTTATATCGTATATTTGTTTATGTCCAACGGACAAAACACATGCAAAGCAAAGGTAGGCGGGTTCTTTGGAAAGTTTAAGTAATTTTCAAATGCTTTTTTAAGTTTATAAGCGATATCTTCAGTTTTCCGAACAGGGCACACATTGCGCAGACGGACATGCTAAAATGCATTCCGAATTTGAAACTGATTAAATATTTATACACTTATGTGCGGACTTTTACGCTTCCTTCTGTGCGTTATAGAGGCGTAAAAAAAATTAAATTATAACACACTATAAAATTAAGTAAGCATGGTCATTTTGTTCCATTTTTGTAGAAGTGGTACAATATTGCTCATAGAAGATACGTTCAAAGCGTTGTAGGTTCAATTCAATCAATTTCGGAGAAAACTAAATGACAATTAATTGAACAAAGATTTTTTATGAAAAATATAAAATTTACTTCAACGTAAAGACTACTGTAAACATAGTTTCCAGATGGCACAACTATCTACAAAATGCTGCCAAATTGAATAAAATAATTATTTGAGATTTAGTGAAAAGTTCAGGGCACTAATTATGTATATAGTTAATTAGAGTTCTTTTTGGAGTTTCGACTTTTTTAGTTATTCGTATGCACAAGCGATGTAAGTAACGCTCTCTCAAAACTGTCAAAACAAGAGTAAGCACAACTGCTTACGCTTTTTTTTTACGTATTGGTTGTTTAGAGAGGCATTAATATGAGAAAACAGCAGTAAATTGAAAATGAAATAAATTCCAAAAAAAACTGTTTTCTTACAAACAGCTGAACTAAAACAAGAAATTTTAGATTTGTGGAAGGTAAATAATTGAATTCTTTTACTTTGCTTTTCACATCAATCGCCTTATTAATACTATTAATTCGCAAAGCTTGTAGTCAATTCTGTATCATCAATCTTACCATATATCACCATATACTAGCGCTATCATTGTTAAAGCGCAAAGGAGCAACAATAGTAAAAATTCATTACTATACTAGATATATAAACCTTATTGTGAACAGGCCTACTCCACTTTACTAAACAAAGCGAAGAAACAAGTAAGTAAGTTGTTGTTATTAAATAACGTGTAAATGATTTTATATAGTTGTGAACAATGTCAATTAAAACATGCAGATTGTTATGTGTAGATTTCGGTGAAGGTTTTATGCGTCAAAAGAGGCTTGTAAGTACATATTAGGGAAAATTGATGCAAGTGATGGCATAAGAAGAACGTACATGCTATCGGTGATCCGTTTGGCCCTTATTTTAGAGTTACTGGGGCCTGGAGGCTATCAATGGCTAGCGAGAAGCGATTTTTACTTAAACGTTGCCTAGTGAACCCTTTCGGTTGTTCTATCAGAAATTATAAAAAAAAATGGAAGAAAAACTTTGTGCGGAGTTCTAGTAACCAAATATATATATGTTTTCGCCTATATACATATAAGCATTTTTTTCGTAAGAATTGCAACCACATGAAAATTATTGCAGTAATATAATGATTTCCTAGATTATTTTGGCGATAATGTCTCCTACACTTTCAAGCTAAATTGTATTGAAATAAAAGATTTGGGGAATAAAGATGTTTAAGATGTTTTGTGAAAATTATAAGTTAGGCTTTTATGTATATAATGAAAACCTAGGATAAGTTTGCAACTCATTTTAAAAGATTATACATCCCCTATAGGTAAATTCATATGTTAAAGTACAAATATATTATAGAGAATAAAAATAAAAGATAAATGTTTCCAATTCAAAGTTTTCTTAGGAATATTAACTGCTAAGCAATTTCCGGATATTTTTCTTCCGGGGTGGAAACATTGTCTATTCATAATCAAAATTGCCTATAATTTTATTGCTCATAGCTCATTAGAATTTCAGGTAGTTTAATACCGCATAATATCTATAAACATTCGCTTCGGTTTGGAAAGCTATGCACTTCATTTCATTTCGTCAAAAATTTTACATAATTTTGTTTTTATTTATATTTGTGTGATTTTGTAATTCATTGCATCATTGGAAAAAAAAAGACGTCAAATTTGTCCTTACTTTCCTACTATTTTCTCAACTGAATGGCTTTCAAGGTACGCCTTTGAAATGAGAACTAGTTAACTAAAAGATAAATATTCAGTGCCCATGTCTCGGCACAGTGTGTAGTCTTAATAGTGAAGCATTTTGTTTTGATATCATTTTGATCATGCGGTTCAAATATTATCAGCATCTGCGCTCAAGCATTCAATTAAGACGGAAATAGTTACCGTAAAATTCATTAAGCCTTTCATATCAGTAATAACTAAATTAGCTTGTATATATACTCTGTTCCACATTAATTGGCTGTAAACACATTAGCATAAGGACTGAAATAAAGAAGAAAAAGAAAGCAGAAGCCCATCTTGTTTTCGCGTAACTGTATATGTCATTGCCGCTCAAACACTGATTACAGGTTTTGGTCAATTATGCCACTACAATCCTGCCAACCTGCCATTAGATCCATCAAATCCAGACAATCTCCGCAATCTCCTCTCAAAGCAAATAAAATTATGCAATAATAATTTCAATTCTTGTTATGCGCAACAACACAGACCTTATGTGAAAAGAAAATAAAAGATATCAATTGTTTCAATTCTATATAAGTATAATGCTGAGCTTTAAACGCATTTGCAAACATAAATTGTTCCATTTGAATTAGTTCTATTCCTTTCAATTTCACATATGCGCTTTTTGCCATTTGTTATGGCAGTTTAAATTTATTTTTTATAGGTGTTACAAAATTATATTAAAATCTATTTAAATCTATTTAAGATGTTGTTGGTATAAAATTTTCCTTTTTATAATTGAGAAAATTCGATAATTTTCTGCCACTATTAAAAAGGCAAAAATCATAAATAAATTAATTGCCGGTATTGAAAGACTTGTCCCAATCCAATTATAACTTCTTTATGGTGGCCCATTACAATTGTAGTTTCTGTGATGCTCGTGAACTGGTGGGTTTGTATTATGGTTTGTTCCAGCCAAATAAAACGATCATTAAGGAACCTTGCCAGAAACAATTGACGAAGTTGAGAGGAAAAACGGGCGCAGCGCGCCAAAAAGCATAATATCGTCAATTCTCAGCATGAAAAAGTTCGGCTTCATTTAGCAAAACTTACTAAGGAAACGTTAACAGCACTGGTCTGGAATGTGCTACCCTCTCTGCTGTTATCAGCAGACATTATCTCTTACGATTAATACGTCTTTCAATACATAACTCATTGTTCGGTCGAACGATGTTTCCATTCTTATTCCGATACACAAATATGAATTCTTTTTCGCATAGCTTCAAAAGATCAATTTTTCGCTTCGCATCTAGCAAATATTCTGCTTTAATGACATGAGAAATAATGGCTATTGTTGAACGAGACATTGAATGAAATAACTACCTCTTCGATTTTACTAGAAAATCTGCGTACACGTATTCACATGCTTAACATATATGTCAATTCAGTCTAGTCTGTTAAGTGGGCAAAATATCTTTTTAAGATTTAATTCGGAGAAAACTAAATGATAAATAGTCCAAGAGAAAATTTCTACTGAAATGTTATACAATTTTTTTTTCCAACTCGCAGACTTACATGTCGATTGCCTATTTTGTCATTTTCAAAATTGGTAGAGAACATTCATATAGATAGAGAAAAGTTGCATGAAGCGTTTAAGATGCATTTTTTAACTGAAAAGAAAAGGGAAAAAATAGCAATAATATAAACTGATTTAAAGTTGAACGAGTATGTGGTACAAAATTAAGAAGAAAAACTACAAATATTTCAATGAGACTTTTTAATTTAATTAAATAATTCTTAATTTTAAACAAACGCAGCTATACCCTATAAGATTTCCAACAATTTCTGTTTCATCGGCGTAAAAAGTCGAACTTATAATCAAATTTTATAACGTCTGTTTACCGCAGACGTTGAAATTTCAGAAGTATTGTTTTCGTATATACATTTGAAAAGTTATAAGAATGCTAGTAATGGAATGTGGGAAAATCGACAAGTACTTTTTTTAATATTCGCTAAGAGGTGACAACTTTATTTATTTTTATTTATGACCCTCAATCGTCATAATAAGCCGCATTACGACAGTGGTTGTTATCGAACAAAATCATAATCAGAAAAATAATCTCCCTGAGTAAGCCTTCTTAAGGAACTGTGAACAGTGATAAGATTTAAAAATTTGTAAAAAGAGGAAAAAAATATTTCGAAAGGAACATAGCAAAAATAGAATAAAGTATCATTAAAATTTAAAAATTTTTTCGTTACTACAACTTTCATTTGGAAATTTATTTGTACAATTCACAATAGTAAAAAGTGAGGTTCAGTTCTAAACTAAAAATCGTATTGAATACTAGAGAAGTTTATTGAAATTAACTTTAGAGGTCACTTTATATGAATATAAAAAAAATAACCAAAAATCAATTTAGATGATTTCCAGAACGAAAACAAATTTATTTATGGAAAAACTCTGTTCATTTCTGGTCATTTGTTTTCTCATATCTTGTGCAGCTCTCACGTTTTAAATTTATTTTGTACTTTTAACAGATTTCTTAATTAAGCTCTTATTTGTTTTTCGGCTTGGATTATCGGGTAAATAATTAATATATGAAATTTGCAGATTTTTATTTCAAAACGACTCTAAGGGGATTTTAAACACAAACTAAGAAGAATTCGAATGATAGAGCAAATTGTATTTACTTTTACCACTTTCGAAGACACTTCATTTTTTTTTCAATTTCTTTAAGTTTCTGCATTAATAATTCATTTTTTAACAGCTGTTTATATTTTTCTTTTGCAGCTGATTTCTTACAAACTCAAGTCTAAAAAAGAGATTTTTGGTAACTTTACTTGGTTTGTACTCAATATTCAATACTAATGCAAACTTGTTCTCATTGCCAGCAATTTTAATGCCGCCAGATTTGACGTCACTGAGAGAGCGCATTTTGCGACAATCGACAATAAATTTCCCAACATAATCAGATATTTTCGATTGTCGCCTTCTTCATTGTAACCTGCTTATTTGATTACTTCTCTGAAAAATTGTTTCTATATCCGCATGCAATCTAAAAATAATACGTGCATCTTTTTCTTGACGAAGTGAATGCACTGCTATGAATTTAAAATTGACATATTTTGCGTAGTTTCAAAATATATTCACAAGAAAAAACAAAATAAATAAATAAGTAACAAGACGAGTAAATTTTTATATATCATATTTTGTTTAAACGAAAATATCTTACATCGAATTACATATATATGTTATGACTGTTTTTTAGAGAAATGAGGGCATGTAGCTCTAGTGAACATTTGAGTAGTAATATCACAACGAAGTCGAGAGTTATAGACGAAAATTTGAAAAGCTTTTTGTTTTTTCGTAGTTGTCTCGGTTTTCTCTACATTGGGTGCATGTATGCAGGCCAATCACACCCGCTTCTTAACTTCTTCATGGGTTTTTAATCGTCGAAGGAATGTTTGCACCAAATTACAGCTTCCTTTCCCCATTTTTGCGACTGCGTCCATTTCAAATCCCTTTATGGGTCAAATTGACCTATTGTAGTATAAACGTCGGTAGTTCTAGTGCTAAAATCTGTGTGTGCTTTCAATTATTTTGTATATTTATTAACAGTGCTTTCACATGCCAGTAATTAAAGCACATCCTCTCATTGATGTAAAATGAATTGTTGCATATAGTTTGAATTAAAACCCACTTTTAAAAAAGTCAATATAAACAAATATTAGCAGAGGAGAATAGTACAGGAAATAATGTAGAAATAGTATCATGGTTTTTTCCCTTTAAATAGAACTAAGCCGAAACTCATCAAAACAAAAGCTTATTGCCAATAAAATGTAGTCATAAATAATGAGAAAAAAAAGCAACGCCAAAAGGGTTTAATAAAATTTAAAAAACACAAAAAAAAAATGTAAGATGTTTAAAAATAATTTTAGTAAATGTAAGCAATATTAAAATACGTTTCATGGAGGTGACAAAAATATTTCAACAATTAAAAGAAGACAAAAAAAGGGCTTATCGAATAAATCGGCGAGAAGGTGCATAAATGACGCACAAAAACGGCCTTCTTTCGTCATGACCGTATGTATATCTTCAAGCATTTGTCATATGCCTATATGACGGAACGGTTGCACGTTATGCAAACTGACAATCAGAAATTGTTATCATGGTAAGAGCAGCGTAATTGACAATTGACAACATGTAAACCCTTCCAAAAATACCACGGATACATATAAATTTTGTCTACCTCTTTCAGTGAATTTGAATCTTATACACAAAATATTGGGTATTGGCCAACGAAAACTTATGTCAATTCAAAGTAGTATCTAGTTTATGTCTACGATATCGTAACTTAAGCCTCTAAATTTGTCGACATTTTTGAAAGTAATTTATTGTAACGAAAACCTCTGCGAGGTAAGTGAACACTCACTTTTGATAGGCAACAATCAGTTGGATATAATTATTGAAAATCTAAGATTCAATTCTTTTAAGTCCATTCTAAAACGCTTCCAGAATATGTGTCCACTTAAAGGAGTTCACAACGGAGACACGATTTTCCAATAGCTTATTGTATTTTTCTTGTTCTTAGGTCTCAGCTAACTTAGCGAGATCTCCTGTGACGATGAGTTCTTTACGACTATGTATTACTTTTTGGTGTTTGATGTTTTGAATTACGCTGATTATTCGTTTTTCTTTTATGTTTTTAGTGGTTTTTACACAGTATTCAAATCCAAGCCTCGGTGATTGAACGTGGAAAATGAATGTAATTCAATTATTGAGCATTATTCGAGTCAATTCTTTGCAGGTCCAACTATTGCTCTAGCTTAAGATTGCTTGCACAGACTTACCGAAATTATGATGAAAAATTGTGTCAAGATCAAAGTTGGCGGCGTTCAAACGCGGAAATATGTTTTCGAAAATAATTTAGATGTTCCAAACTTCCGTTATATGTTTTCAGTCATAAGAAATGTTGCGAATAAAGGTTGTATCAACAGACATAGAGCCATACCATCGAACGAACCTAATGAACTCGCCTTCACAAACCTATGAAGCTCCTTCAGTTAAGCGGTGGTTATAAAAATGATTAAATTAGAGCTCAGAAAGAGAAAAGTAACTACCACAGTTATTATCAAGTAAAAGGTAAACTAATTCAAAGCAAGAAGAAATACACTGAAGTTTTTAAAATACTAAAATAAGAAATTAATTAAAAAAATGGATAAAAAATTTATATTCAAATAGTACCGACTTATTTTATCCATTATCCTTACTTTGAATGAAAAAAAAAAAAATGAAACTTCAATAATCAACAATGTTGTGTGAACTTGAATAACTACTAATAAACAGAAATGTTGTAGTTTATAAGTACTGCAAAAAATCCGGTTTATTGGATTTCCTTATGTTACAATATAGCCATGTTCTTTAATTGATTTGGTCTATTGCAGCAAATTCCACCCTGCTTAACAAATTTGAAGCTGATATATAGTTTGCGATCACAAGAACGTTTACTACGCGCATCCATAGACTGACGTACGATTACGTGGACGGCCGAATAGACGGGCAGACAAACATATATGTCAAATACTATCTCTGAAAAATTCCTTCTAGGCGTTGCAAACGTTTTCGACTCCTTCTTCATTACGTTCTCATCGTTCGGTAATGGCTTCAAAGAGTAATAACGATTAGCAGACTGTGTGTATGAAAGTGCTTAGTCTTGACAATTTTCAATGAATTTATTTTCATACAGTCGGTTAAAAATAATTGTACAGCGATTAAAGACGTTGCCAGTATCAGCTGCGTCAGCAACTATTCATGTGCCAAGGTTCAGTATCTTATCTTATTTCCTCAGGCATGACGGTTCACAAAATTTACCTATCAAATGGATAGATTATCGTAAAAATACTTACATGCATGCAATTCGTCCGTAAATCTAGCCTTAGATAATATTTAACACTTTACCATGTACCTTGGGGGAGTTACGGAGTCCTGTAAAGATTGAAAATTCTTCCGTTGTGGGAACTTTCTTGAACTTGTTGCTGTATGCTGGGGTTAGCTTGCCGAGGCTGTCAAAGTTTGCTGGAAATAATATTAATTTACTCTCTAGTTTTATTCTAACCAGATAAATTATCAGAAGGCATTTACTTCGTTTATAAAATTGCATAAAACCATAATCTTTATTAAATTCAAAATCGCTCTTATTAACTAAAGGAGATATAAAATATATTACTTACGTATACAAATCCTAATCACCCATGCAATCCCAATGATCCATGCGGCTCTAACGTTCACCAAACTTATGAAGTTTCGTAGAGAATAACGAGGTGTTCCCCTAAATTTTATCCTGTCTATAGCTAGACCCTTCGTTTTCTAGTCTAACGTCTCAGCTCCTCAGTTTATTCTTATCATCCTTAATCAGTTCTTGTCTTAAAAGGCTCCTCATGATTATTCTTCGGACACTTTCGGAGTAGCAAACGTACATCCATCCTGTACGACGGCTTCAATCAGAGACAAAGAGGAAATGCTCTTAACATTTCCTTCGAACTTATCTATCGTGATCAGCGTTGCCCATCGACTGACAATCCTATTCGAAACCAGCTGATATGCCTTGCGGACTTCCGGTAGTTTTTTATCAATCTGGTAATGTACTACAATATATGTAAGTACATTTACAGAGAGTAGGAAAGTAAACAAATCGATATATATGAAAAGATAGAATAATATATAGGTGTGGAATAATATTATATAAAGTAGGCATTTACGGTTACGAGCCTAATACTAGTACTAGAATATACACGTGTATATAGAAAAGGGGTAAGATAATGTTATATAAAAGTAAACCAATAATAATAAAGAGAAGCATATAAAGAAAATTAACTAAGCCTATGTATGGGTTCAAAATGACTCTGGGACTTTGGTCCTCACAGTGCCTTGTACTTACTTGTTTTTTGCTTATTTCATTTGATATACCATTACAAAGGCATTTTGCTTTTATAAAGTTGGAATGGTGATGGCGACGACGATGAAGAATATCATTGAATATATAGTGACGGTGGTATGTATTTCAATATTCTACATGGCCGATGTGGTTTCTACATTAAATAATTGTGTTTATTATAAAAACGGACCACACCAATTAATATTGCAGTATATAGCTGACCGACGAATTTGAATACTTTCGTAATATTTATATTTATCATTATCATGCTCTAGTTTGTCTTGGAATTGTTACATACCCTTGTTGCGTTCTTCTAAAATAATAATTTATTTGGATTATTAAAACTAATTTTTTTATTTTTCGAAGATATTTTTTTGCACTAAATTTCACTTGTTCTTGACCTTAAATAATTATGAATATAAGAACTTGAAATTTTAGAAAACACATTAAAACATTCATTCAAAAAAGATTTTATTATGAAGTTTCGACTATTTTTTTCATTGCTAGAGTTTATTTCTCTATTTTAAATAAAAGGTAAGTATAATCACAATACTTATAGTGATATATATGCTTTCATTCAAGGGGGAGTCCTAGAGCAGACTTTTCAAAACAAAGTTTTTTTTGGGGCTTAAGAGATAATTTGAGTCTTATAGAATACCTGTGGAAAAAAATTCTCACCCGCACAAAAATTTATCGTTGAAATTTTATTTCCAAAAGCGAGTACCTGCGTACTTTGAACAATAGCAGCGAAATTACATTTTAACTGTTGATTTCCAACTTTTTTAAAATATTAACAGATCTCTTGAAAAGGCATTTATGTTAATTTAAAATCGTTTCCAAGCAAAAATATGTTCATATTGCTTCACAACCGCTGGATGGGTATGAGGATAAAAGCGATGTGAAAGCTTTCAATGGTTTCGCCAAGAAATTAAAATTTTGGATTAAAGTTGTTGATATTGGCTATGAATTCGGCTATTGAATTATACATTTTGCTGCAACTTTCTCCATCATGTCTTTGACAGACGCAGCAAACTAAGTGCTTTCGAGTTTAAAATCTTAAATTTTTCCTTGTTTTTGTAAATTTCAAGTTCCACGAAAATAAGCGTAGGCCGCGGAGCTACGTTCATTGTAAATGCCTCATGAGAGTCGCTTCGGCGTACCTCTTTTTAATATTTTTCCAAAAAAATTTTTTTCGCTAGTATTAAAAATTATTCTTAATAACCTGCTAGAGTATTATTGTTGCCTCATCTTTAACCTCTATCACAAAAAAAAAAAAAAATAGTCAAAAAACTTCCGTTCTTAAGCTGTTAAAGCGGTGTCACCCCTTGAGTGAACTAAAACTTAAAAAACAAATTTTACCACAATGTTCAACCGCTTAACATTTTAATTTGCGAGAAGTTCGATTCTTTCTAAGCGCCGTGACCTTTTATGGCCGATCGTAAAAATATGAGTGGGTCAAATTTATTTTCCACCTTTTAGTTCAGTCTTTATCTATTTTCTAAAAGTCTCATCCTGTTAATTTTTCCGAGCTTTGTGCAGTCTTTTTAAATCTTTTTGTTTGATACTTATATGAAGAAGGTTGTTGAGCAGAGGATAATCCGCCAATTTGTAAAGGTGACCATTTTATATCTACAGAGAAATGGATTATACAATGTGGTAGTGTCATCTACATCTTCTCCTCGACACATGTAAATGTCAATCATTTCAAAGGACACATCGTGTTTGCATTTCCCCCTGTCAAAATGTTAACATGTATATATGTGAGACACACCTAATTGCAATGCAGATAATAAAATGAGAAACGAAAAAGTTTGCAAAAAAACTAAAAGAAAATATTTCGTCCATAGATGAGATACTGTTTGATATTAAATAGAATTTTCCATTTTTGGCTTAAAAAATTGCAAAACATCGTAGTGATAGCTTTGTGCGATGCAAAGAGTGATCATATGAGAAACAGCTATTGCTCAGCTCGGTCAACAATGGCTATCATTAAAGGAATTTGGTTTCAAAGTACGCCTTTTTGTGGAATTGTGAATGGTGTGCTCGTTTAGAAATTTTTACCGCGAGCAATTTTTAAACGTTCCGAAATAAATATAACAAGTTATAACAAAAAATAGAACAATATAATAAAAACCAAAAAGAAAAACCAGGCGATATGCGATCTTCTAACGGAAAGTAGTATCACGTATTTGCTTCTGCTGAACCAAATTTTATATCCAACGGCATTGTTTTGAATAGTGTGAACTTTCGTGCACGATATTCCGTATTAAAAAAAAAACGAGAACTAAATTGCAATGTGCAAGCCGTATAATTTTTTTATTATTTTGCAAGCGAAACGAACGACGATATTTCTAAACGACCAAAAGTTATAATAGTTGAAAAATGAGTGATAGATCCGCATATATGTTAGGAAGCAACTACCGCAACCTATACATGTGTCAAATGACTTATATAAGTGCCTTAAATATGTGTAAATTGTTGAACGAATACATTGCGTGGGCGTAAGTTCAGTTTGCTTAGACAAATGTGTCACGACCGACGTCATTTAATATATTTTTATAAAAGCATTTTTTGCAGGTTTGGAGTCATAACGAACGTGGAATATTCAGAACTTTATAACAAATATTAGCACACTAATTATTATGTATTAAAAGCTGGCAAGGGCGCCTCTATTGTAGCAAAGCTGGATGGATGAAGGCAGGAGTCTGTCCCGGCTGATTGTTTTTCCTAAATTTTCAAGCATTCATGGAGAAAGAAAAACGAAGCAAAAATACCAAAACCAATCCCTCCAGGGGACGCAATACTCGAACCCGCTCCGGAAATTGAGAATATTGTCATGTTTTAGGATAGGAAAGGTACAGCCAACATACTCACAGAGGCCAAAGGCGTTTTCCCCAGCTCTCACTTTGGGGAGCACACAAGGGACTGAGGCAGTTAAACCTTCGGAGGAAACCTCTCCCTAGGAACTCCGGAACGACAAAGGTAAGAGAGCAAGGAAGGCTCGTGCAGTTTTGGAAAAGACAAAGCCCTAGGCCGACTGCAAGCGGCACAGATTGGACGACACTTCGGCCTCTAGGGTCAGAAATCCGCCAAAACGCTCAGCGACTTGGACGATAGGAAATCCCAATGGAGCCATGAACATTACTGCGGCCCAGGCATCTGGAACTGATTTTATAAGCAAGTGGCAGAATTGACTAGGATAGGAATTATCCCCATCGACTCTCCCAAGACGTCATAGGAAGACGACTAACGGACGACGATACCAAGTGCTTATTGGATAGAATCTGTAGCCAGCGGAGACAGCGGATGGCTGAAGATCACAGTGTCAGTAATAAAGTCATGCGAATGTGCCACTCTTAAAACTGTGTCTAAGGATCACATGCGTCGGTTATATCATTTTAAAAATTCTGGAGGGCCAGCACAGGGGCTTAAAAATTGAGTTTTGAAAGATACTCCAGAGCGGTGCTAAAATGAACACAACGGTGCTAACTCTGGCAGTAAAAGAATCTTCGGCAGTAGTGCTGCCGTTGAATTGCTGAATTTTGGCTGCTTTGGTTCTGGGTCAGTTTCTTTGAGACCTAGCGGTAAGATGGCAGAAAACGTAAGAGTGAGGTGGCCGCGATGGACCATGGGGAAGGCTCATTGGGCTCTGTCTGGGTGGTGGTAACGGCCTTGTCAATTAAAAAAACGGGAGAGCATCAAGTTGAGAGAAAGGACGGTGCTGTACTACACCGGCATCGGATGTGATGCCAATACCCCCATACAGTTTGGAGAAACAACTGATAATTCCAGAGCTTGAAAATTTCTTAGAAAATAATGCTATTATTCTTAATCGAGGTAGGGGCCCACTTTCAGAAACGCAACCAAAAAGGAGGTGTTAGATCTTACTCTCACCACTCTGCCTGGGTTCCTTTATGTTAAGATGGCATGTATGAAGTGAGGTCTCATTGTCGGACCATAAACGCATACACTTCAACACTGTGGCCTACACGGTGTCATGCCACACCTACAGAAATCCCAAATGCACGAATTGGAATATGTATCGCTTTCTACTCTCTCACAACGCAAACACGTCTGCGCATTTCTCTAACAGTGGGGAGGCCGTTTAAACATAAAAAAGACGTATCAAGAAAGCTGCTCCCTAAAGGGCAAAAAGGATACGAGCGACGTAACTTGGTGTAATCAGAGGATTCAAAAGCTCCGATCCCAGGCCAGGAAGTTGTTCAACAGGGCTAAAAGAACCTGTAATTGGGCTAAGTACTACGTAGCCTTCACGAAATATAACGTCAAGCTGAGGCGATCGAAGCGACCGCGATGGTGGAGACAGCATTGTGAAGACATAAATAGTCTTTTAGACGCAGGGCTGTTCCATAAAACTCTACTTACAGACCACAGCAATGAAATATGCTCTAAAGAAACCAAGTGCATATTACAATGAATGACCCGATGAAACTGGTTGGATACCAATGAAGATCCATATTTCGGGATGTCTATGGAATGCAAGACTAGGGGACCAGTGGTACCTCGGAGAAAGACACGACGAATTCTATGGACCGTAGTCACGCTGCCAAAATATTCTTCGCGGAACGGATGCAATGGATCGTGAAAGGTTTCGACCCATAATTTTCCGGTAACATATGGAATAAGGCCACGCCTACTCCAACGGGGCGTAGAAAGTCTCGTCTTACAACTTTCTCCGCCTTAAAAGGCTATCCTTGTAACGGGATATGTACCTCAGGACTGGACCAAGGCTAGAGTGGTCTTTATACCGAAAGCAAGGAGCAAAATAAGCCGAAATCGGATAGACCCATCTACCTAAGCCCCTTTCTATGGAGAAAACTTTAGATAACTTCATTAGGGAAGCCTACTTGGGAATAAGGACGAGGGCAATTCATGAGCTGACCGGTATTATCGAGGGGGCGCTAGTAGCCAAGCTAGTAGCTTTTGTTCTCTTCGTCGATATACGGAGGGCCTTCGATAAGACGTCATAAGCGGCTACAGATTAGAGGAAACATGTTCTCTCGTCTTATTTGGACCGTAGTTGTAGATGAGCGGCTAGTGAAACTAGACAATCTGGGATTGAAAATACCAGGTTATGCAGACGATTTGACAGTTTTTTTGGGACTCTAGCATGAACAAATACTTGCCGAACGCATCTAAAAAGCCTTAGGCAAAACCCACTAATGGTGGCAGGTTAAAGGAAATTAACATTGGACAACGTCCAACTACATGATGTTGTCCTTGACTATTCAAATGTGGTGAAATGCCGGGGTGGCTATTTTGATAGAGGCTTGACATGGAATCCTCATTTAAGATGGGTAACGGAAAAGGCGACAACGGTACTCGTTGTCCGTCAACGTTTTCACGGTAAAACATGGGATATAAGCCCAAAAGTGATCCACTACTCTTATATCACCATAATTCTTCCCATGCTAACCTATGCAGTGTTACCTGGTGGCCTAAGGTAAAGCAAAAAACGGCCACGACGACATTAAACAAAGCCCGTATCGCTTGCTTTGTCATGACCAGTGCGATGGGATCCTGCCCCTGAAATGCCTTATAAGCGCTGCTGGGCATAACACCTTTTTTTTTACTGAAGAGAGAAAGCGCACTTACATTGTCTAGAGGTATTGAAAATTCTCATAGAAGTACGTTTTGCCAAGATATCGGATCAATGTGGTGAAAAGCCAGTACAGTCCCACCAACATCGAACTGAGAGGAGCAACCTTTTGAACACTGGGTGGAAACAAGGAACGTGGTACACCGAACGTTTAAAATTGGAAAATGGCAAATCTATGCCTAGGGTTTGTGGCCCGAGTTTTTAGAAAGTCATATCAATGAGATATAGTTCCTTCATATTTTGAGCAGAAGTCTACGCGATCGCCAAATTTCCATCTGAATGTTTAAGAAGCCAGTGCAAGAGAGAGCGTATCTGCATTTACTCCGACACTCAAGCCACCTTAAAGTGTCTAAAGAGGCGAATGATAACATGTAGGCCTGTGTTGGAACGCCTTCAAATACTGAATGGGCGAGGCAGGCTAAACGGTGTGCACCTAGTATGGATGCTTGGTACTTCGGATATTGAGGGCAACGAAAGGGGTGTCTGTCTAACCAGCAGAGATCCCTCGGGGCCATAACAGATCCCGAACCATACTACGGCGTACCAAGAAACCATATAAAAAGCTGGTATTGCAATAGACACAAAAACAATCGGATTCCAATAAGAAGAAAGGCGTAGGACAGCGGCAAGTAAAAAGATTCAGATAAACTTCTGGTATGGTATGGGATTCATATAAGCTACTGGAATTAAGAAGAAGCGACCTACGTTTTTTCGCGGTCTTCTACACAGGTTATAATTCTCTATGGTATCATCTGGAAAATATGAGCACATTCGATTCCGATTCATGTAGATTCTCTCAGCCCATCATATAGTATGTGTCAGGCCATCTGTAGAACCAGATACCGCGCGTTTGGCGAGTCGGCCAACGTATGGTGTTTCGATCCAAACAATGTGGCGGCATCCATAAGAATCCCAAAACTGGAGGGTGAGGGGCATGGGCGAGTACAATAGATCTTCTAAGTCGCGGTACGGTTCGCACACTTAATTAATAACAATAATCTATTCCTTTATTTAACGATTTTTAGCAAATTAAATTTTCGAATTTTTATGGTAGATATCTTAAAAATGAAAGTGAATTTGGTAATAATTATCTCGTAGGAAACGAAAGGTTCTCTACAGGCATACAACAACTAGATCAACATGAGACTGTCAAAAATTTGATCTGGTTGTTGAAGAATGTAATATTATATACTTTAGCTCTACACTTTACGAAATGCTGAAATAGCTGAAAAATCATTAAATCTCCAGGAAGTAAATTGTAAGTAAATACTAAGTTGGGATCACATGTTGTGATGCTTTGGGTATTCTCCCACATGCCAGTTTTCATAAAATCCTTTACCTGGAAATGCACAACTTTGGGAGTATTATCATCAAAGTGAGACTATAATTGGACGGGGCGATATGGTATGGTATAGAGGGAGTTTATTGTTACATTAAGTTTATATTACAGTAGAATTTATACCGTATTAAGAAGCATTATAATCCACTATAAATCTTTATCGACCCAATGGTTTTGGGTAACGCAAATTGCCTGACACTTTCTTATCTACTGCTAGAGGTGGGTAACTGATTGCGATAGCAGTCTGTCTCTTCAAATAAAGGCAAATATGTGGCTAATAAAGTGGAGTGACCTAGACGAGGCTTAACTGTTACTGTACATACCGTCAGTAAGTTCATTTGTATTGCAAACCAAAAGCTTCAATTTTTTATTCGTTATTTTTAGTTTTTTACAGCAAAAATATATTTAAAAGCATTTTTACATCCATCATCGAAGGATAAGAGATCAAAAAGTTTGCAACGCCCTGAAGGAAGCTTTAGAGTCCCCACAAAGTATATACATCCTTGAGTAGATTCAAATTTTAAATTGTCCATCTGTATAATATCTGTTCTAAACATTCCCCTGGCTGCCAAAATAAAGGTATCCGTCCCAAATTCGGCAGAAACATTGGAAATTCTTACTCGTAGCCTGGATTTGAAAAAGGACTAAATTGGTGGAAGAACACAGCCAAACCGTATGTATAAAAATGGAAAAATTATCACGCCTACCCGATATTATAATGTATAAAAATTGAATTTTTTTTTTACATAAAAAAACAGCCGTGCCCTCTACATAATATGGAGCATGAAAATTTAGTTTTTTTAAATATTATGTCTTCTCTAGGATAACGGTGACGGGTATAAGACTCGGTTGCGTCTGAATATACTTTTGTTACTTGTTTCATATTATTTCTATAAATAAAAAAACCAATTCCAACCAATCGTCTGCGAAGTGTCTTTGAGATAAAAATAGAACCCCTCTGCGATTACTGCCGACTTAGCTAGCTTCTAAATAACACGTGCGTATATCCGTTTGCGGCATATGAATTCTCTGTGATATATATAGTTTTAATACACAAATCAGACAATTTCATACAAATACACAAAAATGGGACTCAACGTGCGGCCAAAATTCAGCAAAAGGTACGGCAATAGATCGTATGTATATATGTTGAATATACTGTAAAGGTTTTTATTTATTGAATTTGGTATCGCAGTACACTGCTGCGGTTTTGACCCTAATCTTCTCGGCTGCAGAACGCCAAGTCTATTCGTCTCATATGGTGCCAATAGAGCTCGGCAAGAGACGGCCCCTAATTTTATAGCTTGGGCGAGTTAAACGCCTTTTGACCATTAGCGAATGAAACGCTCCATTGGAATTGCTTTGAAACAATTAAATTCTTTATTTGCCAGATGCGTTATTTATACTAAAATCTATAGGTGATTTTATGCTCACGTTATCAATTATTTTAATTAGGGCGCCTGGCATCGTATTGCATTTCGTAATGCAATACCCAGCCAGTAAAAAAAGTAAAACAAAAATTTTGTCGCACTTCAAAGTGGATGCATACGACGGTATGCGATCACACTACAATACTTTACTATTTTCCTACTTTATGTAGGAATAACTTTCGGCTAATTTAATAGCAATAGATAATATCAGCATATTTAACGGTTCCTGTGCAAAATGCACGTGAACGTACAAGAGTAGATATACTTTATGACGACCGCGTATATACGTGTAGGGGCTTTTCATTGGTCGGCTTTATCCCCCGTCTTCACAAAAAGTGTAGCGTTATTCATACTAACGGAGTTCCATAAAGTAAGATCTCTTTTCTTGTTTCTTCGCTCCCACAGTAGTACTGTTTAGGGAGAGAATTATGAAGAGAGAAAAAAAATCCGAAGTCCGTTCGTATAGCTTATAGGTTTTGGCAATAAAATTAGCTTGAAGATGAGAAAGAAAAAGGAGATCAACGAGAGTAGTCAGAGTGTTCAGGGTGTTGCTTAATGTAAAATTGACAAAGTAATTATCAAAAATTAAAAAAAAAAATGTATGACAGAAAAGTTGACATTAGATCTCAACCCCAAGTGAAAACACGTTATTGGAAATAACAATTTAAGCCTAAGTAAAAACGTATTTTTAAAACCGGAAATTAACACTCAAATTCAACTAAGAAAATGTCTTACCAAAAGTAGTAATTAAAACTTAGTCCTACTAAGAATATATGCTAAAAATTTCTTACGTTAAGATTTAAACCTAATAAAAGTACATTATAGCTAAAATCAGTGAATTTCTAAAAAAACTGGGATATATATGCAAGAAGAAAAACCTTCAAATATTGGTGTCAGTAAAATGGTGCAAACTAAACAGAATGACGTTAACAAATTGGAATTCTTGACCAATTACACAACTCGTATATAAGAATTCTAATTTTCATACTTACCTGTGTAATGCAATTTTCAATGTGAAATGCAAGTATTCTATCTTTTCATCGCAGCTTAAAAGTATTATAATGTAACAAAGTAATAATTTCGAATACCACATTTTTTGTTCACACAATTATATGTTTCAATTGAAAAGCAAAATTGCTTCTGTCAGAAATATTTATCTAGGAATGACTTCATATTAAATTACCCAACTTTGCATCTGACAATTCTTATATCAGTTACAATCACAAGTTCTCATTTGTCAATTTTCGAATTTGCCCAACGAGTCACTTAACAAAAGTAAATGATATGTGAACCCGCGCCGCATTGAAACCGAACCTCTAAATGTACTTTAAGTAAGTTGTATATTATACATGAACTCGTTCAGAATTGAGTCCAGGGCCTTCTACAAAGCTTCAACGACTATACTAAGCCTATACTAGAGTAGAATAAAGCCTATACTAACTACGTCGCTATAACCGGTTCATTTATTGTATTTAAGACTGGCATGTATATTTTATTTCGTTCATGTGTAACATCCAAGGTATGCATAAGCAAAATTGAAGGTTCATTGATTCCAATGAAAATTAATCCAACAATTTTTTATATACATGTCAATAGATTCTCTAGGGAAAACTATTTACCATGCGAAGCCTCCAACATGGTGTGCGGTACGTAAACGCGCAGCCTCAGGAAACAAGACAATTTCATTTAATAGCCTTCTCAGATCAAGTGTCTGAGGGCGAGGTTGGGAGAGAATGAGCGCCTTGGTTAGTAGTCAAGTTGACTAAAAAGGTTATGTTTGTTTGCGAAAAACATTTTGCTAAAAATTACATAGGGCAGAGAAGGTTCCTTAAAGGTGCCCTCATTGTAGTTCAGGCGTGGGAAACATTCCCTTCAAGAAGGGATTTATATAAAAATTTAATTAATTTGGCCAAGGTAGAACTTAATATAGAAGAGGAGACAGAAACTGCAATGACGCTAATAACATTACGAAGTGCTTAAGAAGACCTAGTGACATAACTTTCAAACGTTTTGCTCAATTTAGTGACCAAGAAGAGAAAAGAAAAACGGTATGATTTTGAAGTAGTTAAACGTAGTGAGGTATGTAGGAAGAAAATTGAGGAAACTCATAAGGTTTATGTAATTAGCGAGACGGAATTACAAAAAGAAATCAAGGACGAAGTTAAGGGAAAGAATTAAGCAATTAGAATAATTTAAAATGAGCGTTTTAGGGACCCAAAAAAACTAAGCCAGCAGGTTATGCAGGTTACATTGTAGCGTGTTCTGAACTTCACCCATATATTCGGATATAGATAAGTCGTTAGTTGCAAATATAAACTATATTTCAGATAAATGTCATAAGTTTTTGATGGAAAATTTAAAATTTAGAGGTTCTGTAACGTCCGCGAACAAAATTCAGGGTGGGTATCTGTCGGTCTGCTGTTGCCAGAAATGTCGTAGTAATGGCATGCCGTTATACGACATCGCGTGATTTTTGCAAATAGCGGCTCGCCGCTATCCATGCAAAGAGAAAAAACAAAGAGGAAAAAGAAAGAAAAAGAATAATGCGTAAGATTCGGTGGTGGTGAACTTAGCTTTTTTTTGGTTGAGGAGAGTCTGATTTTGCCATTAGAAGTGTTCAGTTTGAGCGGAGCTTAAAAGGAGAAAAGAAAAAGAAAATAATACTGAACTAGTTGCAATTTTATGTTTTCTTGTGAAACTAAAGTGAACTATTTTATCCTATTCTCGTCATGTTTGCAAAAGTTTTTTAATAATTAATCAGAACTTATGGGGAATAAAGAATGGGGTGGTATCCTATAAAAAACAGTGCGCGTAGACGATTAGTTTTCTACTTTTTAAATTTTTTTTCGAAAAAATAGGAGAAAATAAAAAAGAAAAAAAAAAAAAAATGAGAATGCTACTAAATTTATCCAACTTTCAAAATATGATTAAACTGGGATCTTTTTCTTATTCGTGAAATGAAATGGTGCAGCAGAGCCATAAAAAAAAAACATTGAAAAACCCAGAAATATAAATGTTTGTAAATGAATCTGGAACATTCTTAAGCTAGTGATAGTGACGAAACAAATCAAGAAAAAAAAAATGAAACGCAGCCATCACTATAACTAACTGTATATTTATACCTAACTTATGGTCAGTTTAAAAAAAAAAGAAAAAAAGGCGTTTTGATTGTATAAAGAAAGACTTGTAAAAATTATTTTGATTGTGAATACAAGATCCTAAAGAAAAGAAAAAAAAAGGAAAACCTTACAAACAATATAACAATATAATACATTTTGTATTCCAAACATAACCCATTAATGGTCACTCAATAAAAATATTAG